>NC_134954.1:23833784-24134070 GCF_965638725.1 Aptenodytes patagonicus
GTATCCTTCTGTCAGGTCACAAAATCAAACTGAAGAATCATACTATAATCATCTGCTGCCAATTCATCCCTGAATAATAATTTTAAAGAAGGAAATGAAGAATCAAGTCAAAAGCTAGATGTCACAGTGGCAGACTGTCACTGCCAATGTATGCCTCTGTAATTTACAGATCTGAGATCTATATTACATTAGCTCTAGGCTTTAAGACTATTTCTTCTTCAAAACTTTTCCCCATGATGCATAACTTTATTTCCTTCTAAAATGTGACAGACTGGCCACAGGAAAAGGCAGGATGTTGAGCACATGCTGGTACCCTACCTGGAATTAATGTATCCTAGGGATAAGGCAGCCCTGATATTTGGAGTCAGGAAGGAATTTCTCCCCCACCAAAGACTGGTAGTGCTTTCTTGTTTTCCTGGGAGGAAAGCTGCATGGGAGCAGTAGGGTTTGTTCATGGCTTTAAAGCTATTTGTGATGACTGAGTGTAAATATCAACTTTTGAACACTAAATATTCCCAATAAACACTTTCCAAACCATTCACATATAGAAATTTAAAAAAAAATAAAAATCAAAGTAAAAAGAGGAAAAATTAAAATGTTTCACATTCTGGTTAAAATGATGAAAAGGTGAAACAAGATTAAAATGCCCAATAAACACTTTCCAAACCATTCATATACAGAAATTAAAAATGAAATAAATAAAAAAATCACAAAGCAAAAAGAGGAAAAATTAAAATGTTTCACATTCTGGTTAAAACGATGAAAAGGTGAAACGAGATTAAAATGTTTATGCCCTCTACCCTACAGACATCTAGACTGTATTTTATCATCCTTGGAAGGGCTGCAAATAGTGCATTTGTACAGCTATTTTCTTCTCTACTGAAACCCTTCTGAAATAATACCAGACACAGACGTTTGCTTTGCTGTGGGTGGTGAAATTTCATTCATATTCTCCTGTAAACAACTTAACAGCAAATTACCAGTGCATTTCCATCCCACAAAACCACCGTAGCAACCCCTGCAAAACATCTTCATCTTTCAGAGGTAACAGTCACATGAAGATTTGCAAAGCCTCCAAAAGAATAATACCACCTCTGGTAAAAAAAAAAAACAAAAACAAAAAAAAAAGCTTTATGTTTTGCTACATAGAACCTTATAATCCCTAAAAAACACAGATTCATGTTTTGAGAAGCAACTGGTTTTAACGTAATGGAGCAAACATTCCCTTTCAGAGCAACAATTTCTGTCCAGGACATGGTGCTGTCATTGGACACCCTGCCTAACACAGCTTTAAAATTAGCCAATTTAGTGATGGTAATACTGATCAAACTATCACCAGAATGAATTTTCCTATCTTAACTCCTGATATGATTCTGGTCAAAGACCTGGCAGAAGGGCAGCATTTTTTGCTTGAGAGGAATTGAGTCTGAACTGGCTTCAAACCAATGTTTTTCAGAACTTCTCATGGATTGGGAATGCTAAGAAAATTCAGCAGAAACAACATACATGTGTATATTTGCTTCCTGGCTTCTCAGTGAGATGCATGCTTTTCCTAATGTCCTGTAATTAATAGATACCAGTTTCTCTTTTCTCCTTCTTACCCATTGTTCACTCTGGTACCGACTTGCCACAGGTCACATCTGCTTTTTTGCCCCTCGGCATAGTGGTGTACAAAAATGGCAGGACACTTGCGTTAAACACTCACCTTGAAATGCTCTGTAGTTCTTTTGATACCCTAAATCAACTTAATGCAACTTCTTATCCCCACAAACAACTCGACTCTGAACAGAGACTAACCCACAGCCCATGTGACAAAAATAATCTGGCTGGCAAAAAAACTCAAATACCTGGCAAATGGGGAGGGGGGGAACAACGGTTCTTGGGTATTTTGCGAGACCTCAAAACTGGCTGCAGCTGACTTTTGCCATTAAAGTCACCAATTTCAGCTACATCAGTGCATGGCTAGGGTTAACCAGTATCCATATTAGGCAGCTGAAATTCCAAAAATTTTGAAGTTATTTTACAGGGTACTTAAAGAACCTAAGTCCTACGGCATTTTTAGCTAATTCCCTTCCTTACATCTTCAAGATCAACACTGATTATTTCTAACTGCGATTTTCCTCTATTACGTATTCTCCAGGAATCTCATTCAAGAAAACCAACGGGGGCTTGCTCACTGTGAGCCACAGAACCCAGATCCTCAAACAGCTCTCTCTCAACCTCATGCAACAAGGTTGTCTTACATTTTTACCAACTTGTATAGAAACACTGTATTTCCACCAGAATATTCCAGCCTGGAATATTCAGACAGCTGCTCCTAGCAACACATTACTTGAACATTAGCCCTCGTGTGTGTCTCGCTTGCCATAAGCATGAAGGTCTCTGGTGGGTGACACTGTTTTAGTCACAAATCCAAAACATAGCACCATATAGGCTGCTGTGTAGGGTCTCCATCCCAGCCAGACCCAGCACGAGGTCAAACACCCTGATATAATACCTCATAATCAGAGGTTACCAGTCTATCACAGGAAGAGTTTTATTGATAGGATTTTTAACTCAGACTAAAGTAGATCATGCTTTTAACTTTGAAAATCCTTTGCCAACGAGGCAGCTGTACCACCAGAACATCAGTGGTTACGACAGAACACAAAGAAATGAGGATTTCACCCACCTATGTGTGTGCGCGTGTGAATTTTTAGGAATCTCACAAGTGTATTTATATTATCATTCCCTACCACATCCTCTAGGCCAACTCTAGTTTTAGCTCTTTGATCACAATTTTCTTAGCTCCTCTGGATAAAGAGGATGAAATCTGTAGGCCGTGTCAAAAATGCTAAGGCCAACTTCATAATGAAACAATAAATTTCCAATTCTCGGAAAGCCTTGAATATTTTTTAACTATATGTAACGGGAGACAAGCTAGTGTTTAATTCATCTCTCAAATGGAATTCCAGGAAGGTGCATTTATACATAGCTAAAAAGACCTGCAATAACTATACATGAGACCATGCTCTACCTGAAAATAACATTAATTTGCTGTAAGGTTACATACAAGACACTTTGAAAAGATGAGACAGGTCAGTCTAATAGATCTGTTTCAATTACAGATCTAACTAAAAGCCTGTTTCTGCAAAGTTCTGAGCAGTACTTTGAAGTCAGAAGGATGAAAGGACGTTCAGTGTCTGCCAGCCTGAGGACTCTGGTACAAATGAGCAAAACATCCAATTCCTTACTGACCAAGGCTAGAGCCTACTGGAGGGATTCCCCAGCTTTAAGCAAAAGGTCCATTGCCCGTTCTTTCTAGCTTAGGCTCAGGTATGTAAAGCTGCTTAAAAGAAATTCTGAATCTGGATAACGATACATCAGATCAAGGGTGGTTAAAACAGGCTTAAGAAAAGAATAAAATAAATTTAGAAAAAACTTTATCTACAAGAACATGTAAACTTTGCTTGATTAAAAAACTGTCCGTAATTGCATTCACAAGGCTACAAGACATCCAGTAGCATTTAGTATTAATTTCTACCAGCACAGGCCAGAGAATCCGGTTAACAATTCCCACAGCCATTTATAAAGCCACCAGCCTAAACAACTGGGTTTTTAGTATCTCACCATCAAACTGGAATAACAGGTCAGATTATCCCTCATGGTTTAGAAGCCTCAACAAGAAGATGAAATTTAAGTCACTCAAGATCACCAATGCTCTGTAAATCACTAGTGGGATTTGCAAGTCTTTGGGTAGCTATGACCACCTTTAAGTTATTCAGCATGTATTTTGTTTGCGCAACCACAATCACAAAACTGAAAGAAATAATCAGCATGGCTAGTTCAGTAAAATACTAATACCAGTCTGATATATGCATGGTGAGTCATGCCACTGGGTTTGTTTGCAAAGTCTGTGGGCTTCCCTCCCTCAGTCCACTGGGACCACAGTGACATGACCTGCTTTTCAAATGTTCCTATGGTCAAAGTATACACTGTTCATGCAAAGGAGCGAATCTTCAAGCTTATCCAAGGAATGAGCAGAGTCTATCCACTGAGACGCACATGACCCCCAAAGTCCCTCTGTATAGATTTGGTACTGCATTTGCTGGGCCAACCCACAGTTCATTCCAGCACTGCTGAGCACGGTTATTGTTTGGTTCCTGAACAGTAAAAGGGACAGTTCTCTCTTTGAGTAAGAACGCATTTCTTGTGAGTCAAAACTACCAAAGGGCTTAACTTCCCTCCCCCATCTTCTTTTTCCCTAAATTCTGGAATGCAGAAACACGTCATAATTACCCTGAAAGCAGAAGAGGGAACACGAGCAAGGAGGGAGTTGGTCTCTCTCCTTCATAATTCTATTCCCTTGCTTTTTGATCATGATCCAATGAATGATTGTTGCCACAAAAGACTCACTGTTATCAGCTTGCAATTAAAGCCTTCACAGAAAAATATTCAGGCTGTAGTCAAGCATTAATCCTTAAGGAATAAAATCTTTGCTATGTACTTTAGAACCCATGCTTAAACATTAACATCTGTAATTTTATTCCTTTCTAAGTAGGTAAGACTTTGGGAGGGGGACAATTTTATTCTAGTAAGTAAATGATATTAAATAGAATAATGGTATAAATATAACAGATTATTCAGCACAGCTTTTATATTTTGCTGTGTAAGATCTACTGCAAACATGAAAAATTAAGCACTTAAGATGGCTGACAAAAAGCACAGGTGTTACATTCATTGAATGGTTTTATATTAGTTGTGCTTTTTCATGTTTCCAAGCACTCATTAAGAAGTTTCTCTTTGAATAGTTTCCTGCAGCATTTACAGCACAAATGCTACAGCACTGTGCTAGTGCATAACAACTTTTTTTAAAAAAAAAAACAAAAAAACTCTCCAGAACAAGAATTTATCTTCCTTCCCCTTCAACTTCACGTCTTAGTTGTTTCTCCTCTTTTCAGTGCCTAATACTTGAGAAACTTGGAAAGAGTATACAGCATAAATGATGACCAAACAATTCAGTTGTCCTCATGACTGGCAAGTTCACTTGCATAAATAATACTAGTGTTTTCCATTCTGCAACTGTGAGCTACTTGAGCAAGCTACAAGCAGGAGATGAATGCCATGCTGCACTAAGCTCTGACTTCTCCCCAGTAGCCTAACTTAAGCAAGTATGAAGCTTGATCTCAGTGTCTCACTCAGTTTTATCCCCAACAACGATTCTGGGAAAAAAGCCCATTTACAAAAACTCCTTAAGAGAACTTTCAAAGAGTTACAACCTTATGGAGAAGTTAATATGTCTCCATAACTTAATTTACCATATTTGGAGTTTGCTTTTTTTCATATACTCCTTAAACTTAGTAATTTTTCTATGGTGGAAAGCCACTCAGTAAATTAGACTGCAGAAGGGGAAACACATCAATTGTGGTGGGGTTGAGAGTGCAGTTAGCTTTGGAACTCATTAGACATGTACAGTGTGTAAATTTTCAGTGTCCACAATTTTCGTTTGATGAAATTTAAATAAATAAATTTTTTAAATTCATCAAGTATTGCACTCTGAAATAGAAGCAATAAATATGAGGGATTATATTGTAAATACAGTATGATTTCCAACAGAATTGTAATTATTTAGTCAGCTTTCAAGTCCTGCAAGGTCTTTTGTGTTATTACAATACTATTATTTTTTGGATAATTAGATTGGAGAAATCAAAGCAAGGACTCTGTATAGTAACAGTAAAGCAATAATAGCAATAATAGCTCTGAGAACTTTAGTTGGTAAACAGAATGCACATTTTTGTGTGCATTCAATGTCTTGTCTATCTCTTTATCTGCTTGTTAAAGCTGTGAGCAAAATGCACAAAAATAAACAACGCAGTGTTAATTGCTGGTGTCTAGCCTCTTTTTCAAAATTCTTATATTCACATTATGTAAGCAGCACGCAGTTCTTCAGTCACGTTGTGTTGTAGATGGAAGCAACAATTCCTAGTGAAGGCTTTAAATGCACATAGCCTCTTCATTCCACTTATTTTGAATTCTTACAGCAAATAACTCAGAGTATTTATTTTGCTTAGGATTAATGTTGCTCCCAGGCAATTTATTATCTCCCTTTCAAGATATTTAGAATTATTGTTTTGATGCATGGATCACACAGTACTTTTTTGGGTCTCCTGGCTGAGTAAGCATAACTCTTGTTTCCAGTGAAAGTTCTGATATTAAAAAAAAAGTCTCCCAGAAATGCTTCCAGTATTTTCTTTAATATTCACTGTAGTTCACTGTAATAGCCTAATTTCACATATTGCTTTGTGGAGTATTTCAGAAGGTTAATGTAAAAAATGCAAAGAACAGCAAAGCAGCAAAACAGAAGGAAAAGTTGCACCAAACTGGCATGTCCAGGGATGTGAGTTGGACTGAAGTGCTGCACGACATGACTGTACACCTTCCTGACTACCTGCAGCCACGACCTCTAGGAAAAAAGGCAGAGCCATGCAGACATCTACACCTGACCCTGAAAAGTCCAAATTTCTCACAGTTACTAAGAAGAGTCAGCTATTTCCTGGAGTTCCTACTTTCCAAAATTATTAGAAACTGTGAGCAAGAAAGCTTGATCCTTTTACATTATTTCTGCTGTTGATGTGTTTATATTAAATGCTTTTTCTGCAAAAGGAACACAGCTAAAATTGCATTAGTTACAGAATTATTTTGAGCGATACATAACTATACATTCTTGAGTTGGCCAACATGCACAATAAGCAAACACACAGACCAGGGAGGGAACAGGCATCTGAAAGCCTTTCTTCATATGAGGAGTCTTTCCTAAAAGCGATCTATTTCTCCAGTGGTATCTGGTAACCAAAAGCCTGTTACCTAGCAAACAGCGGCAGCACTTCAACAGGTAACTGCTCAGTGAGGTCCATCACCATGCTCCTTCTCCCAATGCAGTTTTGGTAATATAATTTAAAGCAAAATTATTTTAACAGGATAGATGTAGCAACATTTGGCTGATTTTCTCTGCTGCAGACTCAGCAAACAGTAATACCAGCTGAAGCCCAGTGATGTTTTAGACAGAGTAACCACCTGCAGAAGGGTATGGGAAGCAGCTGAGGATGAAAACATCTTTACCTGCTCTGGATCTGGGTAAGGATGCTTGCACAGCCTCAGTTATCTCAAGATGTGAAAGAAGGAGGACCCTGGGTTGTTATGTTCCCATTCATCTCCCTGGTCCAAAGATCACAGCTCTTGTATTTCACGGAAAGCTGGACCTAAATTTCACAGCAAGGTCCCAAATTCTCTTATTGTGAGTTATAACTAATAGGGACTGCTGTTGTAAGTCGAATGAGACTTATGAGAGGAACTCTAGGTCCTAATACTATCTATATGTGTAACTTACACAAAAAAATTACAGCATCATTCTCCTATAATTGACAGGAGATTAATGAATAAAATATGGAGATAGTCCTACAGAATAGCAGTTACCCTGTTAGTTATTTTGATACAAAACCCCATGCATTTTAAGCTGTCACTGAAATACCGATTTTCAGCGTGCTGCAGGACAGTGAATAACTCCTCAGTATAAAGAAGCCATCAGAGGTGTTCACAACCAGATAAGGGACAACCAGAATTTTCAGTACCTGAAGAAGAATAATAACCCTCATAGCTCATCTACTTTTTGTGGCAATTCAGTGGAAAAAAATCCAACTGTTGGAGCTGGCGTGCTTTGTCTCTGTTCTTAAGCAGGACACAGCCTGAAAATGAAGGTGCTTGTAGACGAGGAGGAGCCGGGCAGCTGTGCTTGAGCCAGGCTCTTGTAACTGCCCTCACCTGCACTCTTCACAGCGAGCACAAGACTGTACATGCAAGTCTGGCACACAAGAGCAGGAGGGTAATTTATGCCGCAGCGTCCTGCCTCCATCCCAGGCCGGACACGAACCTCGCTCGCCCCAAAGCCCCCGCGGGCGCCCCCCTCCGCGAAGGCGCTGCCGACCTGCGCCGAACTTTCCAGAAAGGCGGGAGCGAGCACCAATCGCCAGGCGCCGCGGAACCCGGGCCAATCGGAGCCCAGTATTCTCGTGTCCTCCCTCCCCCGGCCATAAGTGCTGGCGCCCACCGGCTCCGTGACAGGCTTCTGCGGGCGGGGAAGCAATGCGTGTGGAGGGGGTGCTGGAGATGCCTTTGCGTTCATCTCCAAAATGAAACCCAAAGCTACATACAAGTTTTTGACTGAATTAAAAATGTTACCAGAAAGCATGAAGTATTTCTAAGGACTAACCAGCTGTTTACACGTGTCTCTGAATCGCGTGATACCCACTCAGAGCAAGCAAGCCCTGGCCAGTGTTGGAGAAGGGACTGTAACAGCATAATCGCAAATACCAATCTGAATAAAGGTCGTTAATCCACCTCAACTCCAATTCACAATACCATGTATATCTTGTAAAATAAATTTCACAAACACCAAGATGATTGTGTTTCATTACATTGCCATCTAAAAATTTATTTGGATTTTCCTCTGGTTTTTAAAACTTTTCTCCTCTAGAGTAGTAAATCTGACAAACCAAACTATGTTGTTTACACATATTTATTCTGATATACTTACATTGGTAAATAGTTAATTTTCATTAATTACACAAAAGCGATAACTTTTCCTCAAGCGCAGGAAGTCTGCTCAGAGAGGGAAGAGGTTATCACGGCACTGATCTCGCAATTAAATTATGCCACAGCAATTCCTCAGGTCAATTTTCTTGTGTAAACACAAATTACAGTCTAGCTGTCTTAAGTACCACACATACACCTTGAATGGGAACCAACACTGCGTACAAACTGTGGTATACTGACAAATTGATAATGTAAATGTTTAAGGGGGAAGGTTAGATTTTTGTAGCTATCTTTTCTGTTTCCTATGTAGGAATCTGCTTATATATTGGTCTGTCTGTAGCAAAGAGGACGGATGGGAAATGAGGGTGTATCCTGCCCCAGACTGAAAACTGCAGCCTTCCTTCCACAAAGATAAAGGTTACAAGCAGAATAAACTGCAGCATTTTATAGTGGTCGTCTATTAACGTATTCTACTGATAAATATACTGATAAATATACAGAAAAGTAGAGCATGCACAGTCTGGAAGTAGTAACTGCTCTTCACAAAACATGCAATTTCCATTTTTTATTAGTCAGGTCTTCTCACACTTTTCCTCATTAGATCACCACAGGATCATTAATTTTATTGCTGCTAGCTTATCTTAATTGCACTAAAACAAATGTTTTGGGTATCACGGACCGTTACAGTAACAACTTCCTCCAATCTCTGTTTCCTTAATCCATTTACCCACAGCGATATTTCAGAATTTGCTTTCAGTAGTTACTATGCTTGGACATTGTTAGTGGCATCAGGCCTAAAGGATATCACAACCTGTATTGTCAACTGAAGCACATTGTGTATGATGTGAGACCTCAAAACAAAACACGGACATGCTTCAGTCTTTGACCAGTCTTGCCATAAAGAAATCTGAAGAAAACCTATTTACTGGGTATACAGATTGCATGGAGCATCAAGACATAGCTGTAACATCAACCAGTGCGCTATATCATTGTAAATAACTTAGCTGTCATCTGCATTACTTCTAACAGTAATTGTTTGGCCCAAAGCTAAATATACATGACAGTGTTGCAAAAGCTGTCTTAACACATAGATTAGGATCAGGGCTTAAGTTAGTAGAACCAATAATAAAACAGATACATGCATGTCTACAGAATCAGGTCCTTAAACACTGTGCTCTTTGAAGCTGGGACCATAATTGTTTGTACTTTTTTACATTAAACATAAATAAATGTAACAGCAATATGAACTTAACCTCAAGCTGCAGAAAGAGTTTTCACTTATTCTTCATTTTATGCTGATTTCAAAAGAGTCAAACTCCATTAACTTTGAAGGAATCACTCCTAGGTTCACCAGGAGACAAGTCGCAGGACAGCTGATCTTATACATGGGGACTACAACCTTGATATTGAAAAGAAACCTGAAAATATCAGACACTTTTTAATGTCTGACTTTTTTTGTAATAATTAAACAATATATTAGAGAATCTTCTTTTTCTGTTACCTAGCGTAGTTGTTTGCTTCTAGCTTAGTTTTCTGTAAATACTGTTAGCAGTCTGATAACCTAATGTGCCTTATGGATCAAAACCCACCAATTTAGAGTTATCCCTGAGGAACTTTATTGATATTTGTACTTAAACCCACACATGCTTTTTTTTGCTAACCACTGGAAGTTTCTGGTAGCTACTTCCCCTTCCTGTCTACCATTGATATATTTCCCTGGGAAAAAAAAAAAAAGCTTTTTCAAAACACAAAACAAATGTTTGATAAATTGAATTTAATGATTGAGTTTGTGCTTTCATTTTAATCTCCTACTTTCTCCTATTACTTTGACTGAAACTCTGTTGGAAAGTACTCAGTACAAAATTTAAGCTTTTGGTGGGTACCTTTTTGCATTCTTCCTTCCTACCTATCTCAGGAACTTGCAGCACAGCTACATACACCACCTCATGCTTATGGCTGAGTTCTACAAAGCTGACCTTGGAACAGCTTTATCAGTACTTACCATTACCAGTGACATTAATATCAGTGATCCAAATATTTTAAATAATAAACTCATACAGGATTGGTATGCATGAGAGTTTTGCGCAGAGCAAGCGCAGAGAACAAACCACCTTCCTCCTAACTTGGTCTCATTCAACACACACTTAAACAGGTAACTTCCATAAAGTAAAAGCTCTTAAGTGCATTTTCAGAATCCTCTATGCTTTCAGGGTATTTATCTGGCCAAAAAAAAAAAAAAAGTTGTAAAATGAAACTGAAAAATATTGAGAATCCTTTCTCCACTTAATATGAAATAAAATTAAGGAAATACGATTTGTAATGCATTTCTGTTAGGCTTTTGTGGCTCCCTCTGTTGCTGGAGCAGTTGCACACTGCCCCACTATGTGTTTCTGTGCCTCCCACATTTCTTTACTTCCTTGAATTGACTTCTCTTTGTTTTACTTCTTGCTCAGATCCCTGAAGGATCCAGATTTATATCTTAATCTTCTTTTCTACTTCCTTCTTCAAATTACTCGTTCTCCATTCAGCTGCGACCCAAAATCCCATTGCTCCTCAGTCTGACCCCCAGTCCACTACTTTGTCTTTGCTCATCTTCTCCTCTCCCACCCTCGCTGACTCTTGGTTAACACCCACTGTCCCTTTCTTGACCTGAGTTTGTAACCTCTTAATCAGCTATGACTCCACTTTCCATTTCTTTTTACAACCAGGCATTAGCTAATTCCCACCCTTATTCTTTAACATCATCTCTCAAAAATTTTTCCTCCTAAACTTTATTGCCAAAATCATCCACACTGTGTTAATTTTTTGCCTCATTCCCTGCAACTCTCCTCCTGTGTGAACCTTGGCCATACCATCTCTCTTCTTTCAGTGCATCCAAATGCAGCTGCAAAATTATTTTGGTTTTGTGTCCTTCTCTATTGTGGCTTCTCTACTTCCTCCAAAGAACCAGCAAGATTCTGTTTGCTGATTATGTCTTACCTTTTATTTCCTGACTTGCAAAGTACTGCAAAATAAAGTAATAAAAAATGGGATTAAATAACACACGCATGCATACACACTCTCAAAATCCCTACTCTTATCAAGTGTGGCTGCTCATAGGCAGGAATGACAACCATCCCCAAGTGTGATACTTGTGTTCCTGTTCTGTATGTTCCAACATAGGTGTGGGGAGGAAATACGTAGAGGCAAAGAAAACTCCACAATAAACCTTCTTAGTTTCATCAGGAAAACAGAAAAAAAGCTTCTGTTTCTATCAAATAAATGTTTTGCTTTTATAATCTTTTTTATTAAATTCAGCTCAGTGTCTGAAAGAAAATAGCAGAACGTATAATTGAAAACCATTGAAATTAAATGTTAGTTTTTAAAAATAATTCTCAGCCAAACTGTTAATTCAGCTTAAATGAAAACCAACTTTTTTGTTGAACAAACTGTTTAAATTAAAAAAAAAAAATCTATCCAGAGTCAGATTGTCTGAGGATGTTTCATATGATTTCTGCCTTGAATAGACTCACGTTAAAAGGCATGGGAGTCAGGCACAGATGAACGTACAGTATATTCTCATCTTAAGGTATTCACATTCATCTGAAATGGGAAACTGACTGGAGGAGAAAGAGGTACAATGTTTGGGTCTCTCTACTGCTGAGCTGTTACTATCAGTTCTACTAACCACCTAATATATATTTGATGAAGGGAAACAACTATAGCAGATCCTGTCGCGGTACTTCCCAAGGAATTGTTGATTTTAAACTAATTCGCAGTTCCTCTTCCACTTTTCATGCTGTTTAACATACATTATTAGATCAGCTGCCTTCCTGAGTTTATTTATCGGTCAGTGAAGGCATTCAGTTATTGCGTAATCTGCGCTCAAGGGCATCATTAGGTGTTGGTAAAGCACAAAGCCAGCTGGAGGGCAGACTGCGTGCACTGCAGGAAAGGGGATTTGGCGTGCTACAGCACCAGCTGGTTCCACCTCTTACCCACACAGCTTCTGCTGCCCTTGTTCAACCCCATGGAATGCTATGAAAGGAGACAAAGAATGGAAAAGGAAGAATTAGCTGGAGCAATTGCTTGAGAATTAGTCATAGGTCAAATGTATAGACCAGCAGGCTGATTCAGTATGTCTATAGCTGTTGTGGTTTAACCCCAGCCAGCAACTAAGCACCACACAGCCGCTCGGTCACTCCCCAACGGTGGGATGGGGGAGAGAATCAGAAGGGTAAAAGGGAGAAAACTCGTGGGTTGAGATAAAGACAGTTTAATAGGTAAAGCAAAAGCTGCGCACGCAAGCAAAGCAAAACAAGGAATTCATTCACTGCTTCCCATGGGCAGGCAGGTGTTCAGCCATCTCCAGGAAAGCAGGGCTCCATCACGTGTAATGGCTACTTGGGAAGACAAACGCCATCACTCCGAATGTCCCCCCCTTCCTTCTTCTTCCCCCAGCTTTATATGACGTCATATGGTGTGGGATATCCCTTTGGTCAGTTGGGGTCAGCTGTCCCAGCTGTGTCCCCTCCCAGCTTCTTGTGCACCCCCAGCCTACTCGCTGGTGGGGTGGTGTGAGAAGCAGACGTGGCCTTGACTCTGTATAAGCACTGATCAGCAGTAACGAAAACATCACTGTGTTATCAACACTGTTTTCAGCACAAATCCAAAATATAGCCCCATACTAGCTTCTATGGAGAAAATTAACGCTATCCCAGCCAAAACCAGCACAATAGCTAAAATCTTTGACTATCACCTAGCTGTCTTCACTAACAATTTTAGTAGAATGAAGCTGTCTGGAATAGGCTTTTATGCATTGAAATAATTTCCAGGAATTTTGTCCTTTATTTCAACCATACTTAGCCTTCCAAATATTCTGCATCAGTCCTCAAGTTTTATCTTCAGCCCTTTCTGAGATGTTTAGAGTAGCATGACAGCCTGCCTAAGTTTAATATAACACCTAATAAACCCTATGCGTAAAACAAATGCCTTTCTTTTTCTGTTCTTGACTTAAACATGATTTTAGTCTACTATGCATCCTTCCCAATAAGCCATCTTTATTTTTGCCATAACCGTATGTGTGAATAGCATTTTGCGCTTTTCAGGCATTTCTTCAAGGACAGCAATGTTTTCTAACAATTTACTGTAGCTGAGGTGTTCTCTATTGACTGGAATGCTATTTCCTTTTTACAAGTCTGAGACACTTCTACAGGCCAAAGAAGATTTATGTTAAGTTGTCCCTTTTTAAAGCTCTGTGGAGCTCTCACTGTTATCTCTAGCAACACAAAAGGTTCCCACAGTATTTTATTACACCCCTGTATTACATCTGTTAAAACTAGGCCTGTGTAACATTAACTTTCTTTTTAATTTATACTCCCAGCTACTAGTAAATCCTGCCTTATGAAAACTAGAATTATAAATGCTTTCACTTCTTAATTACACTAGTCTCAAATAGAAAAATAAAATATTTCGACCCCCTGAAGATCTATGTAAAATATGTTTTTGCCTACTGTTTGCTTTACAAGGCAAGAGTACCTTAGTGATTTTTCCATGAAACTTTCAAGAGGCAAAGAAAATGATTTTGCTGATATGCTTAATCAGTACTGATGCAACTTTAAACACATACGTATTTACTACCACACCTGAAAACAGCGTAGTAGTCCTTGAATGTTGTTTCATACAAGATTAATTTTTCAGGCTGAGGATACACAGATGAGAATTTTAATTCTTATTACTTACAACAAGTCAGGAGCAGTAGAAGAATGAGCACGGTGCTCCATGTCCTGCTACCAGTGGCTCAAATCATGAGCCCATATTTTCACCGCCTGGACCTATCTTCTGTAGTTGTTCCACATACTCATTTGACAGTCATACCGCTGAAGTCAGGAGAAGGGCTGCAAAGCATGAAAGATCACAAGCTCACATGCATGTTGGAAAGTAGTATTCAGTGATGGAATTAAACATGAATGCATCCCCCTTAACTTGGGTAGGTATCACTTAAGAGAAGGAAAAAGCCATCATATTTACCAGCCTCTCCACAGTCTCTCAATGTTCTTACAGGCAGGTGAGTGACTGGCAAGCGAGATGCCAGCTGGATGCTCAGACCCATTTGTCCAGGGTCTTGATGCAGCATACGCTAAGCAAAGAGGTCTGACTCCAATGCATTTTTTTAATTAAAAAAAAAAAAAAAAAGATTTTTCCTGCTCTTCTTTAAACCCCTGGTCAGCAATCCAAGACAAGGGCTGGGGCTCTGCCAGTGTCCCACACTAAAATCACAACAAAGCTTTACAAGGACAAGTGGCTGACGTGTTGAAAGATGTGGGGGTTTTGTTTGTTTGTGCGTTTGTTTTACGGTAGGTCACCCTCAGCTTCTTAATCTTTATGCAGCATTTCACTGCATCCAACTTTTGGTTCCAGACAGTCATCATCATAAAGTCCTGGGAGATGCAATTCCTGGTTTTAGCCATCAGAATTCAGAATCATAGAAAAGTCAAGGTCGGAAGAGACCTCCACATATCATCTGGCCCAACCTTCCGGCTTGTAGACCTGCATCTGAACTGATTTTGGCAAAAGTCCACCTTTGGAGAAAGTATGGATTTGATATTCTTCCAAACCAACAATCTTGAGCTGATAAGAATGTTTCTTTCTTGGAAGAATTTCATTTGCAATTGGTTCCCAATACATTTTTTCTGCTTTGTATATTGCTTTAACTGTGACTACTAGGTTCTTTAGTTTCAAGAAATGTCTATATTTCTTAAACTATTCTTAGTCCTAAATCATTTTAAACTTAATTTGAACCATGAGCCAGTATTTCACGGTAAACTACACATTAATCAACTATACATGTCATCATAAAAGAAATTTAAGACTTCTTGTTTACACTGATTTTCTTTATGTCTGAAGAAGAAAGAACAGTCATAAACCAAAGTTTCATTCAACAAGGATTATTTCCAATAATATTAAAATTATTTACAGTAATATTTACAATAAACTGGATAGAATTTTCCTTTATGTGTAAATGAACAAGCACTCTAGAAGCAACCACAGCTTATGTAAAACCCCTCTCTCTTACACACATACTTAAGGATTGTTTATATTACAGAGTTAAAGAGCCATAACAAATTGGAATCTTTCTCAGCAGGATCTTAAGTCAACACCATTGAAATTAAGTGATACTACCAAAAAAAATGTTCACCACACTTTTGTCCTAATTATAATTTGAAATTCTTATGACAGGAATAGACATTTTAGCTTTATGAGGATCAGTAATAGAAACTTTCTTCTTTGGAATGTTTTTTAATAACCTATGAATTTTTAAAAAAGTGCGACTACAGTTCTGAGACTTCACAGGAAGCGCACGGTATTTTAGATAAATCTAACGCTGCTTAAATACCACTGTTTCAATGGGGGAAAAAAGCTTGTTTCATTTCAAATGTTGAAAATGGCCTACTAGAAATATTGAGGCTTTTTTTTTTATTCCAAACAGACAAAATCTCTATTGAAATGCTCTTTAACAAAAAATATATTTTAATTTGAAAATGAGAAGTGCTACAAATATTTTCAGTTTTAATATCATAAAAGGGATAAGAAGTTTTCTTAAACTGTTATTTCTAATAAAAATAACCCTCTGTAGACGTATTATTGTCTTGCATTGTTCTCCATCAGATACCTGTTACACCCAAGCAGGAATTTGAATAAAGGAAAATGTGCTTCATTATACAGTGAGCTATAATATTAGCAAACTAGTACATCCTTCTGCCTTATATACCCATTTTTTATTAAGATATGCTTGGTTTTTATTAAGTTTAAAGTGAAAGATTTTTCCATAAAGCTTTAAGCACAGTAAACCAACCTCGCTGGGCCTTTTTTGGCATTCATAGGGCATTTTGAAATAGTATTATTGTCTAGAGACTTTTATAACCTTTAAAACATTTTAGAAACAATTAAACATGCCTTTCTTAAAATCAAATCTTTCTTGCTACATTCAGCTGCAAAACTGCTGAGGTCTCAGTTTTCAACACCACAACTTTTGCTTTGAGCAATAATTAAAAAAACAACGAGGCAGCCTGTGCTTGCTGATTGCTGCTTTCTATCTCATTTGTTCCCCTTTTGTTCTTCCAATTGTTTAAGGTTATTTTACAGGAAACTGAAAGCAGTTGATCTGTAGCAGCACAGTATGGTCCATTAATGTCACTGAAGAGATGTCATAAAAAGAAACTTGCATAGGAGCGGATGTATGAGCATGCCTACCTGTGTCCCTCCCCAGCACTTCAACCACGTCTACCTATGGTAATGCTTCAAAAGCAAAATCTAAAAAGCATTCTTTTAAATTAGACACATATCCAAAAGTAAGATTCAGTCTACTGCCAGGCTTTAAAATATTAGTCATGAAAATCATCATGGCTTATCAACCAAGAGATTAATTTGCCGACATTTTGTACTGTCATGCCACCATGCCTCCTAAATATACTCTGAAGCCCTCATGTTTTACCTCTGGAGGTAAAGTGTAAGGTTCAGGTGATGAAATGCTTCACACATATTTTGTGAGGTGTTTTGTCAAGAAATACTTGACAAAATTAAAGTTTAGTTGTACACATTCATCTAGGCTGGATCAAAGGTCATTACTTCTTCAAGCAAAACATAAAAGTGTTAAAATCCTGGTTCTACAGAAACCAACAGGAGCAATTTTGTTAATGATTTCATGGGAGCTAGGATTTTATAGTAAGTAGTTTGGCATAAGGGCCTCTGCCACCAAATTCACAAAAATAACCCACTAAACCCCCCAAACCCCCACCCTGTAGCCCTTCTCTCCTTTTTTGCTCTCATCAGCACAGCCAGGACAGTGCCGCTCGTGTGACACCACAGAAGGCTGTGAGCTCCGCTCCCCAGAAATTCCCCATTTGTTCAGTTTGGCTACATCTGATTAAACCCATTTGGGTTCAGTCCTTCTCCCACAGAAGTCCATGGCACATCTTGCAGAAGGGCAGTGACAGCAGAAGGAAGCTCCTTGCTGCACCAGGAGATCCCGTTCACTCGGCTCGGCTCAGCATGAACCTGCTCGGTGACAGTCCCTCCCTAGGGACTCCCACTGGCATCGGTTTAAAGGGATGCACTGGTGGTGCAAAGACGGTTTGTGTTAAGCAGGCATTGAAGGCAAGCTGAAAATGCCAGACTTGAAAATTCCATAGACTTGAGAGGTTGCATAGAATTTAAATGTATTTTCAATAAAACATATTTATAATTAAACATGATACTTTATGAGCACATATTTGTTATTTAACTTACCTTACTTAACTTAACCTGCATGCAACTTTAAAAAGTAGTCCAACCTAAGCACTCTGGAAATACCTTCTTCTCTCACTGAGTCACTGCTCAAGAATAAATAGCCAGAAATCCATGAAGGTATTTCTTTATGAACATTGCAGTGAGAAGACGAGAACCAGACCCCTGAGCTGCCTTCACCGCTTTCTTGTTTCCTGGTCTTGTGCTGGAACATGGGCAGATCACTTCACCCGTGACTAAGAGATGCCTTTGCAAGACATGCCATACTCAATGCCTGCAGGATCTTAACAGCGTGCCTCCTGCTTTATAACATACTCTACGCCATTATCACTTCCGATAATAAGAGGCTTTGGATTTACTTACTGGCACATAAAATTGCAGGCATTTGATACAACCTAGATCAAGCTTTAAGTACCACTGAGCATTCTTATTTGCTGTCGAGACAGAGGCTTGTTGAGATCTAAATGGGGTTTCTTTGTAGCAGGTCTCAGCAAGATAAGGTGCTGCTGGCTTTGCACCTCCAAACTGAGCTAAAATAAGGAGAAACCATAGACTCAAGTTTAGTGCTTCTGGTCCTTTCCTTGAGGTTCAGCGGGGACTATAAATATATGAGAGACATGCTATAGAGGCAGTAGGCAAAAATGTTTATTTAAAAGGTTTCTTTATTAGGGGTACAGGCTCCGAATACCTCAGAATACCTGGTTCTATCTTGGCTTTTCAAACTGTATGTATTGAACTGTTACTTGCACAACTGGTAGATAATGCGGTGTTGAATTCAGGAGCAGCTTCACAAAAAGCCTGTTAACACATGGACTGAGGCACAGCCACTTCTACTTCTAACTGTCAACCTCTTTTTCCTTCAAATTTTGCCCTCAAAACCCAGATAACCCAGGCAGCAAAACGTGTGAAAATTTCTGCGGGATCTGAGAGTGCTGTGCAAACACAGACACTGACACAAGCCACGGCCACGGTGTCTTGTCCTGCCTTGCAGAGAGCAGACTGTCAGCCAGCAGTGGAATCTCAGAGATAAATACTACTAATTCTGTTCTGTAGGTTTTAGTGGTAAAGTGGAATTTCCATTTAGCAACAAAAACCTATCGGAAATCACCTAGATGTGCCATTAGTCAGCTTGGTTTGCCTTCCAGGGAAACCCCAGCACAGGGGGAGATTTGGCATGTGCTTCCTCACCCGTGAGGAGGGGCAAGATGTCGGTACGGAGCTGGACCCAGAGCCTAGGAAATGCTCACTGACACGGTGCCATCTTCACCATCAGAAGCACTTGACACCTACCCTTATAACTAGGCTTGTGCAAGTGATACGAACCCTTTTGGTGAATTGTTCAGTACCTAGTTTCTGAAGGCAGTTTAGGCAAGATCCTCCTACTGAAACTTGTAAGAGTGGGGAATAGATCGGCTTGAAAGGATCTGATTGATCAAGACATGAGAATCAGCAATACAAGTATGATAAACAGACACTAAGGTCTGTACACCCTCCAAAACATAGCAAATATTTCCATTTCATGAGGCATTTAGTATTTTTAACATCTTGTCAGATTAGCTCCTGAGCTGACACACAGCCTAATGATAAGAAATTAAACTTTATATATTTAAAAAAGTATTTTTCATTTACATGACTACAAGCAACCTTGCAATCTTCTTAGGGGAAGTCTATAAGGACTAAGAAAATTAAATTATTAAGACTGCTAAAACCTAGACATTTTCAAAATAATATAATGAGGTGTATTCCATAGATCCGCATGGTGGAGAACATTAATCCTCTACTGTCATTCCTTGGAAAAGGATCAGCCGTCTCTGCGAGGCCTGACACTTACGGCCTTTAAGTTCCCTAGCTAGATTCCTAACTTGCAGTGCAGTGATGGTGTGGGTACTCCTCCCCGTTCTCCAGGGCTTGCAGACCTTGGACTGAGGTCCTTAACCTCTTGGTATTGTGTGCGACATCCCATTATAATAAAACACCGTTGTAAAGAATAGTATCAGAAGATGAGGTAATGATGTTATTTACCACGTCCGGAAGGAAGGTTTTCCTGTTTGTGTCTGAAGTATACCGGAAACATCACCATTTGTGTATGGAAAAATGATGTCGGGCAAGCACTGCAGACACAGTTGGTCTGTAGCAAACCTGCCTGCACCAGAGTCGCGCTGCAGTGTTCCCCGACGCAGCCCGGCACCGTCAGAGCAGCATGCGCCTGCACCATCACGTGTTGCTTCTGCCGCTGTAACTAAGGGAGGAATTGGCAAGAACTTGCTATTATGGGGAAATCCTTGACCACAGCAGAAGGAGGCCGGTAAGTGAATTGGATTGCGCCTGTGTTGCTTGGTGGATTGCTTAGTGGCAATTTATAGCATCTGTGGTCTGCTGGAGCTCGCAGCTTGCAGAGTCTGCTCGGGGCTAGGCTGGGAGTGAGACAGAGGGTGTGGGGGAGGCTTCCTGCCTTCGAACACTGCCGATGGACTGCGCAGCCAAAAGGGTGGGGGGAACAGCAAGGGAGCGCTGAGCTAGGCAGAAGTCCAGGAAATAGAGAAGTTGAAGAAAGAATTGGCAGTAACAGAAGAGTTTGTTGGACTTTTATCCTTTCTTCTTTTCAATGTAAAAATAGCAAACAATGGGGAGAAATCATGATGTTTACTAAAGCAGGGATGCAATATAGCTCCATAAATGGAGGAGAAAACACAGCCAATTGAATGTAGAAGCTGTGGGACATGCATTAGCCATGAAAGGATACCTAGTAGAAGTTATTTATGTGTGAAATAAGCTCTGACAGAGCTCACAGGGGAGAAAATCAGAGGATTAAAAATGCATCTAGAAAATAAATGATAGAAGAATTAAGATGTGACAGAGGAATAGATGAAGATGCTGTACAGAAACCTCAGGAACTGCAGGTGCATCCTAAGAAGAGGAGTCATCTATAGAAACATGACCACAAGGAAAAAGTAGCATTAATCCTGATCATGATCAGATTGTGCATTTAAATGTAAAGTTGTTAAAACAAATAAGCAAATGCATGCCTGTAATTAAATATTCCATAAGGTAATTTTTTTGAGAATTAAAGGGAGTAGTGAGTGAACTTGGCAGGTAAGAGAGTTACACGTGGAAGAAGCTCCACATTTTTTATATTCTAGTCTAAGATGCAAAAAATGCTTTCTAACTTCCTTCCAAAAAGGGGGGCTTGGGAGGGGGAGAAATGCTGAAGAGGGCTCCAGAGCCTGACTGACCAGCCAGCACAAAGACAGATACTTAAGAGAAAGGAGAGAGCTATGAAGAATGGAAGAGCGAGCCCATCAGGCAATGAATGATGACAATAAAAGTGCTGGAGATGTTGCAAAGTGAAAGGATACTGTGAGGATGCCAAAAAACAAGCAGAGTTACACTTGTGAAGAACGAAACAGTAGAAGGTTCTTCAGTTTAACAAATATTAGAAGAAGGAAAGGCAGCCACAGTGCTGGGTGGATGGAAGAGAATGACAGCATATCACCATTTGTCTCAAAACTGACAGCAATCACTCAGAGAGATTATCATCCTGAACATGGGAGCAAAGGCAGAGGAATAATAGCAACAAAACCCATCACATTTAGGCTAGAAGTAAAAGTCCAAGAGGGCACATCTCCTCTTCAGAATGCCAACAAAATTGGCATGTAGAATAACAGGTCTTGGACAAAGTGTTTCATGTTTGTTTGTTTGTTTGTTTTCTTAAACAATTTTTTTTTCTGGAAGCTTGGGGTGAAGGTGATACTGTAAATTATGACCAATGAAGGAAAAGACTTGTGGGCAGCGTCCAGTCACAGCGTGAACGTTGAACACCAGTGCTCAAGAACACACCCTGCAATTGTACCTGCTGCCTTCATCAGGCAGATGCTCATGGTAGAGAGAGAAATGAGTGATGTGGGGCAAGACAGAGGGAAAGCATCGCTGGGAGCAGAGTGTACCACGTTTACAGCTTTTTCTTGGAAAACAGGATTCAACCTGGAACAGACCCACAGAGAAGTGACTAGGATGATCGTAAGAACTGAGAGCCTGGTTAGTCCTGTAAGGTGAAAAAGTACAGAGATTGCGATTGCCGTTTCAGAAAAGCCCAGGAGGAGTGACGGTGTGGGGGATAAGCTGCTTGGGCTAGAGGCAGCGCTGAGCCAGGACAAATGGGCAGGACCTGCCAGTGAGTGCCTGCTCCCTGGATATCCTACTGATTGCTAAATGCTTTCTCTATATTGTAGGACGAAGCTCTGGAAGTCAGCAGCATTCACAGCAAGACCCAAACTGATTTTGAAGAGCTGCCTCGCTGATTTATAGAGAAGGGTTATACACAGCCGTGGAGGGGGGCTCAGCAACCAAACCAACGATTTTCCCACCGAGGGGTGGCTGTGTGAGAGGACCTGGCCAGAACAGCTCCACTTTACTGATATTATTGTCATAATAACTTTCTTATAAAAACAAATTACTATTGACTGTGGTTCCAGAGTCACAGGTGTTCTCAGAGTAATCTTTAGTCACCAGGCTCTGTCTGTTTTCCAGCATTGGTGCCGACGAGTCTCAGCTGTAGGGGTTTTTTACATGCAATGCCCGAGAATTTTCAAATGGGGCCATCCATGGAGTAATGGATGTAATACACAGACAAGAAATCTGTTTTCTCAGAGATACTGGGAGACACTAGAATAGACTAAGGCTTTCCAGGAAAGTTACTTTCTGTCTAGGAAAATGATTATAATCAAGCTGTATAATATGAATTATCCTACCACACTGAAACATCAAGCTGCCATTCTTTTCAGCAGCTTGCAGCAGATTTCCATCTTTGTGCGCATATACAATGCACAACTAATAGGCTGTCCTGCCATACACAAAACACAATTTTGACTGTAAAAACAGTAAAGAACTGGTTGCTTATTTAACATTCCGTATTTTATCTAATACTGGAAAGATAGCTTTCAATGAAATATTCTTTACGTAAGCCTGGAAAATTCATCTTTCAGCTGTGTTTTTGTTGACAAAATTCATTAGTATGGAGCTGGGGCCCGATCCTGCTGCAGCCAGCAACAAATTTCCCATTTGGTTCTTGCTATCGCATGAGTATACTGAGGATGCATTCATTTTATTTCCACCAGCAGAAACATGTCTGTTTTACATAACATTAAAAATAAAGCTGCCAGAAAGCATGCTGATTAGAAAAGGCAAAGATAAACAGCAGCCATCAGATCCAAACTAAGGCCACGGAAACGAGAACTCATGTCTTCTTTCTCTCCCCTGCTGCTGCCTGGCTGCCAGCACTTCTGAAGCAAACGTGGGCACTGCAAACGTCACGTCTGCTCTGAGAGCAACTAGTGCATCTACAGCTAAAACCTGGCAAACTACGCTGTGCAATACAAAATGCTTTGTTAAAACCAAAGGTTTCCATGGGGCTTTGTGGACTCTGCAGCCACAAACAGGAAGATGGTAATTTGTTTGAGAAGCAGATGATGCAGGGAAAAAGGAAGAAATCAACATTTGTCCCCCCCCATCCCCAGTTCATTGTTCTCTGATATAGCTGTACCTCAGGGAGAATCAGGGCAGTGAAATGCAATAGCAAATGTCTCTGTTGTTTTACGTGTATTTCTAGAATTGTACTGCAAAGACAGAATTCCCTGCGTTGGTCTGGTAACATCCATAAATACAATGGTCACATGCAGTCAGCTCTCCAGGACTTTTTCAGAGTGCTGTCTCATTTATGAAATTCCTGATTAATATGACTGGAAATAAAAGATAGAAAGGATGTATCAAAGGACACAGCTTTTCCCAATTCTGCTTCCATTAACTTTGATGAGGAGAACTTTGAAAACCCTACACTCAGTGTAAAAGCACCACACCTGGGCTTCCTGAGAATGCCAGCCGAGCTGCTCCAGTCATCCTTGGTCCCTACAGAACGTTTGTGGTGTGACTGCCAAAAGAACAAACCGAGATTTAAAAAAAAAAATAAATGGGGGGAAACCCTGCAGATACTCAGATTGCAATATGTAGACAACCTCAGATTAAAACCAAAAACTGAATAGCAACCAAGGCACATTTTTTGATTAAGTATGGTTGGAGATATACAGTTTTATTCTGGCTTGATAGCTAATTGCATTCTCCAAACAGGCTAATAAAACAAAACATGCAGCCAAATGGGGTCTCTAATTAGCAAGCAGTCATTGGCTTCCTATACTCCCTTGAACAAAACCAAAAAACCAAAATCCAGCAATGCTGCCCAGCAATACTGGAACAAAGAGGAAAATGGTATTGAATTATAAAGATATTTTACCTGTTTTTCTACCTTTAAAAAAATGAAATAAAAATTAGAAATGCATATGTCCTTTCTATCTCCAGAGAGCAGCTGGCGTCCTAGCACTTCAGGTGCCACATTGCATGATGTGAAATGACATGAAACCAATTTATGTCATCTAAATGACTTACCATTGACAGTGTCTATCAGCAAGCATGTATTTATAGCTGGGACAAGCACATTCAGATTAATTAGCAGCTTTCCCCAAATGAAAAAGCAGCAGCATTTCAGACAGACCATGTTATTTGTGAACTTCTGGGAAGACTGATTTTGGCAGCAGTGTAACAGAAACAAAAGATCTACTTAAAAGAAAAAGGTATTGAGAGGACCTACATAACAAGTTCAAATCTTCAGAGCAAGTTTCAAGGATACAAAATGCATCTGTCGTTATTTTCAAATGCACTGGGAAATGATTCAGCTCACCCAACTCCCAACAAATATTTACCATATTGTTAAAGATGAAGGTTTTTAGAAAATAAGCAACATAGAAATAAGTATTTCAGACAAAGGAACTGTGCTTCAACAAAAATTAGTATTATTGTTGGTGTTTTTTAGTTTTAGCCTTTTAAAACTACAATAGCAGCACTACAGTTCCCACCTTTCTTCTTGGTTCAGCTAATGACATGTCATGAAAATCTTGTAGAATAATTTTGAGCTATTTATTAACTCTCTGAATCAACAAACTGCAGTCAAATTGATATCAAAGACCTGACAGGCAGTCTTATATATAAGTACACCTTTCATAGGCACGTCTCTAGCTGATGAAAGAAGCTGACAAATAAAGCTCAGGGGGGAGTTCTTCAACCAAAATGAACCACAAATCTAATGTTAAGGAATATGAGGTGACAGATGGTTTTCTTCCTATTCTAACGTTAATTTGTTGAAAATTATGAAAAATTAGAAGTGCTACAAGCCAAGCAAACCAGTCTGACTTAAAAATAAGAAATTTTAAAATGCATTCGTTGTTTTTTAAAAACTGTAGACTGTTTCTTCTCCCCAAATCAGCTTGGAGGAATAAATGCAAATTTAAGGAATGTCTCAGTGTCGGCAAATAGGCTCTTTTCTACTCCCCATCAGTTTTCCTCCAGAAAAAATATTTCTATAAACATCACCCGATCTCTGCGATGAGTTTGCAATATGGCAGTTCTGTGTTCTTCCCCAGCTCCTTCCTGTGAAAACAGCAACAAAAAAAGCAGGGAACTCTGTTCACACACTGCCTTCACCAGCCAGAGCAGGGAGCCGGTTAGGGAGCCGCTGAGGATGCAGCAAGCTCTCCTGTCCGGGAAATTTAGACTGAAAATAAGATGCATATTAGAGAAATAAGAGAAGTTGTCCACTGAAAAAAGTGGATTGCGACAGTTCTTCTATGCTGAAAATAGTTTAAACAATGCTATGTTTTTCTTCTAAGAGACATACTCCAGTTCCAACAGAGCGTCGCTCAGGTGCCATCTCAGCCCAGCAGCAAGCAGGAACCCCTTCGGCTCAGTGGCGAGATGTGCCAGCCAGGCAGCATGGCTGCAGGAGCCTGCCCAGCAGACACAACTCCTCCTTTATCGGTGCTGTCAAGCAAATACTGTTCACCAGCATTAAATCCACGCCACTTATACACTGAAATTTATACATAGGGTAAACTATTTGCAAATAGATCCACATTGCAGCTCACTTGCATTGTGCATGTCACACATGGGGACACACAGCTCACGCAGCAATTTTGAGCAGTTCAACCACACCAAAATCAACACAATATCGCAATTCAAGCTTCTTTCTGGACTGAGAACTACCGTCTTGTTTCATTTACAGACCTCTACCTATACAGAACAGGTCAAAACCACAGCTGTAAATGAAGAGGAGTCCATTTAAAAACTGCCTCATTCCAGGGTACAGAACTGCAGAAGCCAGACAGCTGAGTAGCTGGAATTAAGGGACTCATGTATTTTCAGAGCTGTAACCTAAATTATTTCTCCAAACTCCCCAGTTCATTATTGCCTTTCTGTGCTTGTTACTTGCATTGCTTGGTAACTATAGGCCGTGTATCATTACTAGAATTCATCAGCAGAGATTTGACTCTGCCTGTATCAGGTCATAAAACCACAGCATTTATTAACCCTTCTTTCCCTGTCCCCAGGCTGGCTTGGTGGATCTCCAGCCGTTACTCATCTTCAGTCAATATACATAAAATTGAATTGTCTGCCTCATTTATTTCCCTCCTTGCCAGCTTTATTAAAACAGTCTGTAGAATAATAAAGAAGAGACTAAAGAGTATGTATTCTCCTATTTAACACACAATGCCTGCTTTTATTTTTGAATCAGGGAGATGATAAATCATGATCCTTATTCTTAGAAAACTCCTCCAAGAAATAAATGCGAAGAAGTCTTCCTAAATGATCCTTTTCATTGGGTTCTGTTTCATCAGTAGAAAAAGGTTTCTTTCTCAGAACAGAAGTAAGACTCTTAGTTTCAAGAATTTTTTTTAACTATAAATTTGTTGTAATACAGATGAATGCCAAACAATCAATTAGAAGAGCATGAAGAATTACAACTCACATCTAGTAACTGCAGTTCTCTTCTGAACTCATCCTCACCAGGGAGCCGGCGTGTGGGTTGCTGAACATAGCAGCAGCAGCGCTGCCCCTCACCTTTGTATGCACAACATCTTGCTTTTACACAGGAACTTTCCAAAAAAATTTCAGCGTTTGAGCTCTTTCACCTCTGCATAATGTGAGTATTTCATAGTATTCAACCAAAATGCCAAAAGATAAGAAATGGAAACAAATAGACAGAAACCTTTGCTTGTGTGATTAGGCTGGAGTTTACATTGCTGGAAGGGGGGACCTAATGTTTTTAACTGAAGAGCACTGAGTTTGTATTGATGGTCCTCCATGTTGAGTCATTACACCCATGATGGAAAGTTCCACACACATCTAAAATTCAAATATTACTCGGCTCATAAACTCCCCCCCCCCCCCAAATAAATAGAAATGTAACTGGAAGTTAGTTAAAATTACTAAGTTTAAGATTGAAAACAACCTATTGTGTAAAGACAAATCAAACATCATGACAGCCTGACTAACTTCTAAACAGGACTTTGTGGTTCAGCTGCTTCACAGTTTGCATTGTGAAAGTTCATCAGTATCAATTAATCTTTGTTTATATCAGGCATCCCACTTGCATCCTTATAACTGGAATACCTGAGGGGAGGAAAGGAGAGGGGCTATAAATACCAAGTGGATTTACATACAAAAATTCTTTCTTCCATTCATGCCCAGTGAAAACTAGAAATGATGGAAGACAGAAAAAATCCCACCTGTATCAACAGAGGCAAATTCTTTTTTTGTTTCTGCAGAAAATGTAGTGACCCAAAGAATACGTTCACAGACTTCCCAGGAGTTGGGGCTGTCCATCTGATTAGAGACACTGCAGACAGTGCTTGGCCTTTAATAAAAAGATTTTTCATAAACTAGGAAGAGAGCTGTAGGTTGTGTAACAGTAAAAATGAGGCAATATGGCGATCTGGGCAATGCAAAATGTATCTTCTATTTATTTCATCTTATGGATTTGGGAAACACCTTTGCACAATATATAAAAATCAGTGTGTAAAACACTAATCTTGAAAATTTTTTTCTATTAAAGCCAAGGGTAAGAGGATCCTAACATAGATATAACCTGCTCACCTGCAACTGCAGATGAAGATATATCCCAGCCCAACAGCCTGTTGAACACAGGACAAGTACTTTAAGCTTTGTAAGACTGCGTGTATAAAGTTTTGCCACGGGTTGTGTGCTGATGTGTACTTCTAAGAGCCAGGAGCATCATCATAAATCCTTTGTCTCATTTTCGATAACAGCCTTTCAAACTCTTCACTCAGGTTGAGAAAAATACAAATATGACATCTCCAGCCTACATATGGAGCGAAGGCTGCTGGAGAAATCTGCACTCTGTCCTTGCACTTGGAGAGTACTTTTGCATTAGATGGCAGTGGGGTCTGGAAAATAATTGCCCAGTCCTAGTTGGTGGGCATTTGATCATTTTCTGCTTGGAAAGATGAGCAAAAAATACTCCCTTCCAACATTCAATTAGGAGAGCTATTTGGTGTCAAAGTGCTGAGGGAATTTAGTGGGACTAGTTGTTGCTTCTTTATGCATAATTCTGAATTTGCTGCTCTAATGAGCCCTCCTCTATATCCTTCGTGATTGTCACTCATCTTGGTGAAAATGACTTGGCCTGACAAATCCTGTTAAGCCTCAGAAATTAAATGAGATCTGAAAATGCTTGAGTACACATCCCTAGCTCCACATACTGTTCTGATCAGTAGTGTTAGTTAAGCAAGCCTGGAGGAAAGCCAGTAAACCTAGAGCTACCAAAAAGGATCGCCAGAAGCAATTAACTGGGCCTGAGAATAACAGGTGCTCCCCACTCCTTAGGATCACGCCCAAAACAGAGAGGATAGAAACAACTAGCAAAGACACAAGCTAATTACTTGGAGCCATTCAGCTCTATTCTGGGTGGGGCGTACCATTCCCCCCACAGTGGCAGAGTGCAGGAAGCCTTAAATGCAGAGTTGCAGGAAAAAGCAAAGCTTACTCCACAGCAATGCAGCATGGCAGGGGTACACAGTGCTGCGCCCTTCACCAGCCACACTCCTGACAGCAGCAGCATGCAGGGGCTGGAGGGCCTTGGGAAAACAAAGAGCTATGGTTGTTGGACTACTGACCCACAGAGCAGAGGACATCTGATTCATTTATTCTTCAGATGTAGTTGCCAGGTAAGAGGGAAAGGTGTAGTACCTTTCTAGAGGCTGTTTAGATTCCTTAGCTCTACCCTACCAAATCCTTGTCAATATAGACTGTCAGCAGGAGTGCTATCCCATCTTCACCTTCCACTGGCCAGCTGCAAAAAGAAAATTAAAAAAATAGTATTTAGGGGAAAAAAAAAAAAAGTACTGGATTGGGTGGCCTGTGGGATTGTCCTGTCTGTGACAAAGTAAGGCAGGAAAAGTTGGAGTTGAGGGGGAACATTCGGACAAGCTTTTGGATTCAAGACTTTTCTTCAGATCCCCCAAACCAAATCATGCTTCCAGGAATTGATTCTGACAGTTATATTTTTAATAATTCCTTTAAACCAAAAGATCTCTGTAGCAGACAAAAAAATAGTAGGGTCATCAAAAAAGTTATCTAAAGGAAAACACAAGGGGAAGTTGAATTCTATAGTACTGATTTTAAAGCTGCAAAATAAAAACTGACCATTGAATATTTTCTTGCATATCATAAGTAGATAAAGAGCACAAATACCATGAGAATATCTAGCAATTTACCTTTAGGTCCAGACCAAGATCAACAGAAACTGTAACGTGCTCAAGGCAACCTCTGGGACAACCCATCCAGAGGCTGGTAGAGAACCGAATGACGAGATCCAGCGAGATCCCTGAAACCCTCAAGACTTGCCTGGCGTTTCCAGGTGCCTGTGCCACAGTTCCTGCTTGGCAGCCTCAGAGCGGCCAGGGGAGGCCAGATTACACCGGGAAGACAACGATGTTGAATGGAAAGTTCATCTGTCCTGGTGCTTTCCTCTATTTGATACCCCCTATAGCCTTTGAAAATATTTCCTTTGAGTCAGAAAGTCAGTCTGCTTCTGCTGGGCTCACAGGGTGAGAATTTCTGGCCATAGCACCTCTTCCCATCATTTTCACCCAACAACTCCCACCTCCCTGTCCCAGGTGCCAGATTTAATCTGCTCCCATTTGGGAACTACCCTGCCAGTAGCTCTTTTCAATTTCAGCTGAGTTAAGAAAATGGATTTTCAAGGCTGTTGTGCAGTGTTACTGGGTTAAAGAGAGTCAAAACAGTGAGGAAGAGAGCTGGGGTCCAGTGGGTGTGCTAGGAGGGTGTGCAGCCGCCGTCTGCAGACAGGATTCAAAGGCAGCTTTAAAGGTCATGCAAATTAACAGTGACGCGGTCTTCCTCTGCAGCTCCGGCATGTGATTCTCATATGATTTCAGTGATTTGATGTGGGGACTGAAGACAAGTCAGCATTTAAGCCAAATGAGAATCACTGTATCAAAGCAGCATCAGTCAAAAATGCTAACCACCAGAAAACCGACTGTCCCAGTTCAGCTGCTCTGGAAGAGCCTCACTGTGCAACTGCGAGAAAAGCAACCATCTCACCAATTTTGTGGCATCATTTTTTTTTTAACCCTAATAGTTCCACAGACTCAAGTTTTCACGAAGTGCAGCTACAGAGGTATACAAGTACTTTATCCCTACAGGGTGTAGCTCTCACTTTCCTTAAAAGCAATCCATTATTGCTAAGCTCTGCAGACGGGTTTCTATGTCAGGACATACATGCACTCGTGCAGCCTGCAAATCGCTGTCCAGAGAAGAGGTTACTGCCCTTCGCCCCCAACAAGCCCCCATGGCTGTGCTCACTGCCACCACAGAGCTGTGCTTTGGTGGGGAGATTAGGAGTGCTCATAAAAGCAGCTCAGCTGGGAGGTGACAGAAGGTGCTCAACTCCAGGAACAGGGCAACCCTGCGTGGCACCAGGGCAGAGAAGGTGCCAGGTTCACCAGAGCAGCTAAACCTGGAGCGGATCCGCATTACCATGTGGACACCCCGGAACGAGAGTGAGCGGCAGAGCGCACCGCTGCACAACCTACCGAGTATCTGGTCGCACTTTCAAATCTATCTAGAGCTGGGCATCAGTACCTGCATCTCTCTGACCAGAAGCTGCTCTCCAGCTCCTAGCAATTCACAGGCTAAGCCACAGCCCTTTTTAGTACCAAATCACATATCTGTACACGTAACTACGTGGTCTACTCAGGTGACCAAGAGACATTTGTGCAAATCCATTCGAAGCATGAACTCAGAGGCATCCCTGAAAGGTAGCGCAAAGAATCCAAAATTGGGAAATAAAATCATAATTCAGTCTGACAAAATAAACTTACAGCTCAGTGTTAGCCTTACAGTGATTTGCCCTACTTCACCCATATTTAACCCAACTTCCTCCTCAGCACATTGTGCCGGGGTGAATCACTGCTGACTCATGTGTCCAAATCAGATATTTTACTGCAGTTTCATCCATATGAAATTCATTCAGCCACAGATAGCTGTTGCATACCCAAGATTGCTACCAGTGCAAGAGTAAGCCATGTTTGATGCAATATAGTATGAACTTCAAACACTTATCATGTGCAATCTCTGCATTTCTCTGCTTTGAGTGGATTTAGGGGATTTTCTATTCCATACTGAAGAGTAAGTGCTGAACGCTACAGTTATAGTAACATAATACATATTTGTTTGAATAACAACTGCATTTTTCCACATCATTCCTACGAGAAAAGAAAAGAAAGAACTTATGACGAGGCTATTTCTTCAGTTGCTGACAGTAGTAACCCAATGCTCCTTCATGGTTCATTCGCTGCTCAAATACCAGTTGCACACCAGTAAACACAGCCTCTAACATTAAGTTTTGCTCACGGGCAGCTCACTTTCTCTCTTGTATGAGCATATATCCTTCCCCAGAACTTGATTTCAGCCTGAGGAAAGTTTTCAGATGAGAGAGAGCCCATTTCATGTAGTTTACAAGAGCAGCACTATGTCACTAAGACTGACAACAGCCAGATCGTATCAGGCAAAGTTAATAGAATTCCCCCTTCTCTGCATAAATACAGACTAACAGAAAAACAGAAATTGAAGTATTCCCGAATCAGCCTCACCCTCTCCCTCCCGCAAAAGAAAACTCCCCATGAATAATACAATCTAAAATCAACAATCCTATTTGCTACCAGAACAACCTATTTCACGCAAACAACCCTCTTTCTTTGAGAGCATATGCAGTACATTTAGTGGACTTTTATATATATATTTTTATACAGAAAAATAAATATATATAAATATATATATTTATAGTGTACACAATAAACACAATATATACATACTTAAACACAAGATCCCTGGACATTCAATCCAGCCACATTTTCAAGCCACGGTGACATGCTCAGCGCACACCTCAGTGACCTAGCAGACACCATGCAACTCGGGTAAAATCTCCTTCCTGCAGTGGAGTGGATATTGCAAACAGAATGAAAAAGTTTACAGTTGTTCAGAATGCAGCTGCCAACAGGAGAGACAGACCTTGCCGCAGCAAGGTAAGGGGCTCCAAGGAGACAACACTTAAACATTTTTCTTGAAAAGGAGGAATTCAACGTGTGAACACGTCCAGTCATCGGGAATGAGGCTCATCGGTGCTATGTGGCCCCCTCTACCCCTCTGACACTGGTAGCATGTGTGCAGGCAGGATCTGCAGGAGACGTAAGCCTGATGCCCGGAGTCCTACCACACTCTCCCTTGCTAGCGCTGGTAAAACAGAAAAAATGGGCAGAGCTGGAGGAAGGCAAAAGAGTAAAGAACAAGAAGGTGATCAGAAAATTGCAGCAATGCATCACTTCTTTTTGTATTTTCAATAGCGAGTAGTCATTTATAGCCAGAGTATATTAGAGCAATCAAAAGGCTGCTCTAACTCAACAGTTGACATTACAGATGTGATACAGACCTTATTTACCCAGATGCTGTGCCAGCACAATTACATCAGCTGTGTATGACTTCAGTAACATAACAAGTTAAAAGCAGTATAGGAAGCTGAACTGTCAGGTACAGTCACTGGTAAGGAGTCAGTAGCACAGCGTGACTGGCAGGAATCCTGGTGCAGAGGGGGCATACTGTCTCTCCCCGTGGGCAATTGCTATTGCTTTATGTGACTCCGCCTATCCTTTTAGCCTGTCTGGGCTCAAGTGTACTAGGTGCACAATCACTAGCTGCAGGGACATAGATACACCTCCCCAGCACATCCCTGTAAGCACCATGGAGGGCACTCGGGGTGGCTGGCCAGCTTGAACTTTAGCTGTGTTTAAGCAAGACCTTTCTGACTATTTGCAGATGGTAAAGTTGTAAGGATAACCTTTAACACTGGACACACACAAAATGCTTCTCTGGTACTTCTATGGTTGCCTCTGCACTTTGTCCCACACAGCAACTCATAACACGCATGTAAACCTGAAAATAACACGTGTAAGCCCGGACCCTACAAACACAGCTATGCTGGATGCAGAGCATCAGCCAGGCAAAACAGTCAGTACGCAGCAATCCTACAACAGGAGAGGGGGAAATCTGACAGAGTCCAGTCAGGCAGGTTGTTCATTCATTGTACTTTTAGCAATAAATCAGAAAAGAAGCCAAAGGAAACTGTCAGTGGTCTCCTTCCCACCACTTCTGTTTTGAGAAAGCAGCATTTCTCCTGGAAAAGAGAAGCCTTGCTCTTTACTGATGGCCAATGTGCTTAACATAATGAGAAACCATCGTTCTTGCCTTGGTCTCAGGGCCCCATTTCTGACACTGCTGTAGCAGCAAGCAAAGTGCAAGAACAGCAGCATGCATCAGTACTCGCGGCAAGACAGGAAACCTCCAGCAGATCCACCCTTCCTTCCTGCGCTCCCCAGCCAAGTCACACACCCCAGGCAAGGGCAGCTCACTCAGCACCAAGAAAGCTGAAACAAGCACTCTGCAACTAAATTTAGAGTTTCTCATATAACACAACTGTTTCGCAGAATCTCTGAAAAGCTACCTTGGTTGTAGGTCAAAGCATGAGACAACATATGGTAGGAGAAACACCCAGATTTTTCCTTTTCATCACATTTATCTAATTCTGGACTTTACCTTGACCTTAAGGAAATGAAAGAGGCCCAAATTTACACAAATCTTGTTTGGACCCATGAAGCCCATTATTTAGTTAGTTTTTGCAAAGAATAACCAAGCTCTGAAACCACAAAACTGCTGTCTGAATGTTACAACATATTGAAAGCTTGAAACAGTAAAGCTGACATGGCAAATGATAGAACTTAGGACAACATCTGGTCCCTCTGAAGCAGGGGGAGTTTTCCCTGAAAAGAACCCAGATCCACACTTTTAACTTTGTAATCTTTTAACTCTTTTTTCTGCTACAAAGATAAACAAAAAGGCAGCACAACCCCCCTGTACAACATTACCTCTAGAAAGCAAAAAACCTTCTTCTTCAACATACTTAACAGTGACCAAGATTTTTTCTTCATAAATAATGTTGCATTTTTTTAAACCACAAAAAGCAAACCATCCCCAGGAGCCATTTCTCCGTGTGCTGGGTAAGCGATCATGTTTGGGTATTTCCTATCGACTGCTGGAATCGCAGCAGTCCTATTGAACTGACAGACCCAGTTCAAACAGGACTGACTTGTCAGGGGCCTTTATTCACAGCCACCTTCCTTTGCACCCTGCTAAGCAGAGCAGCATTTACACAAAGTGGCTAGAAAGTGTTTGTTCTTTCTGCCAGTAATAAAAAAACCCCCACCCTAAAACAACCCACACACAACAAAAAAAACCCCTCTGGCTGCATTGTATGGCAGAATACACAGTTCTAGGCCATGACACTGAATTGAATCATTAAATACAGCTTGATGCTCTTTAACCCAGTGGGGCTGTTGGCAGCAAAGGAAACAAGAGGTTCTGCATGCACGGCAAATTGGCAACGTTTTCATTCCCACTCTTTAAAATTTCTCTTTGCTTTACAATGGTATCATTTAGGATCTATTTTTATTCAAATCCCTGATGAGACCGATTCAGGTCTATAAAGACCGATTCGAAATTCTTTAGCTCAGCAGGAGTATTACAGACAAAAGTAAACAAGCTACGAGGGTATATTTTTCTTGGCTATTTTCTCCACTGCTATTAGTATTTACAGGCAGACTGAAAAGTCACATCTTTTTCCTATAACAGCTTTTTCCAGGCTGATTTGCTATATAATCCAAAAAACAAATCTCTCAGAGTTGCCACATTTAGGCGTACTCCAAACTCCCAACATCTGACAGCCACTGACAAAGACACAATCAGATAGAACAACAGCAGCACCACTTGAATATCTGGAGCAGTCAGAGAGGAAGGTAATGCAAGCCAGCTTTTTTTTCCCCCCATTTACCCCGGTCCAGCCTAACTAGCAGCTGAAACAGTATGAACCATGCCAGCAGTGTATCAGTAAATTCTGAGGAGTGATGCTGTGGTGCCAGCTTGCCCTTGTCCTGGAGGTGCAACATGCAGCCGATGCTCTTACATCCTTCTGGCGAGGCAGACTTATGGGGGGACGGGGACACAAGACATGGCTGGCTCCCCTGGTGCCACCAGATGCCTGCCCTTGGCCAGGAGCAGCCGTTAGCACTCGGTGCCGGGCAGCTTGCCAGGGGGACGTGCAGCAGCAATAGGATGCAACAGCCCAACGTCACTTCATTTTCTGATGTTATGGCCACTTAGGAAGTGCCTAACTGGAGTCGACCATTTAAGATTTATTTGCGTTAGAGGCACTATAACTTCTTCTGGGACTGACCTAGGAGTAAGACATCCCGCAACGCATTCAGTGATCCAGCTAAGCAGAAAGTCTTTTCTGCACTGTTACCATTTGCAGGCAGACCCGGTGCCGCTGCGCCGATTCCTGCAGAGGAGCGGCATGCAGAACATTCTGTGATACTTCACGAAAAATTTTAATGGGAAATTATTTCTACAGCCAGTAGGATGAAACTGTGGGAAACATCTACAGAAGCTACTGTGTTAGGAAGCCTAAGGCCTTCCAATAACAGAAAAATAGAGGATAGAGGATCATTTCTCCATTCCTACCCAAAACACAAGTCTTCTATTGGCAGATGAACCTCTCAGAGGACCGCAGGAATTATTCTTAGTTCTATCAAAACCAGAGTCTACTCATATCGTATTTTTTATTAGAGGGAATAACAGTATTTTACTTCAATTCCACATCCTTGAGTTTCTCGGGTCTTTTTAGCCACATGCCAGTTGTCAGTCATACTGGTATCTGCAGATAGAGGTGGCATAGGTCTCCTCTTTACATCCTGAAGCTCCCTGTCTATTCTACACCTGTGTCAGTCCCAGCAAGGAAGGCGTCCCACCGCCACGCACTTGGTCGTTGTATGTGGAAGGATGCAACAGGTATTCCCGTTGTAGGGACTGCTTTTAGGAGAAGAGCTGCCCTTGGCCCTTGCCCATCTGTCAGCCCAAACATGGCTCTGGACAGTTGGCAGCACACAGAAGTCAGTGAAACTCTCACACTGCAAAGCTCACCACGTGGCAGTCCTCATGGTTAAGTTTTACAAAGGCTAAGTTTGACATCTCCAAGAAAGTAGAGCTGATGCCATTCAAAAGTGCCAAATTCCCCCACAAGCTCATGTTCAGAGAATTACAGACAGTTGCTATCTATCTGAATTTTTAAAAAAGGGAAAAAGACATCATGGATTAAAAATAGAGAGGTGGAAAGGGGTAAAAATTTGTAACTGCCAGTGACATACGCTCCAGGAAAAAGAGAAAACATTGCAGCAGATTTTTTGTCCAGAGATGCCACAGAGTGGGAGGGCCCAGCACTAAAATTAAGTTCTGCTTCCAAGTTACTGCTAGTCTGCAGAAATACAGAAGATAGTCTGACTCTCCTCTCCAGAAAACAAATGCATCCCTGTCACTGACAAGTTACCTGCAGCAGGAGCTGGAGCATAGGGAGGTGCGAATCAAGGACAGACAACAGAATAACATCCGCCTCTTCCTTTGCTCCGCATGGGTGTCAATGGACAAGGAGGTATCGGGGCTTCAGAGAAGCCCTTTTTCAGTTCCTGCTGTCACATTTGGTGATGTACTTTCTGGTTCTCCTCAAGAGAACAAAAATGGTACAATCACCAATGTAAAAACTAATATAAGCACTAGAGGACTCAAAGACCATGATACAGGATCCCTGACAAAAGTTGCTACTTTAAAATCAAAAGCTCATCAGCCATTTCAGCACATGCAGCTTGCATTTCTACTGTCTCATGTATTCTTAAGTAAGAGAGTATTGCCTTAAATAATTCAACCTTAGTAATCCGCCAGTCTGATTAAAAACATTGAAAACAATTTTATACTGCTCTCTGAAAGACATTAACAGCTGTCTTTCCCCATTGCAGAAAGACTGGGATTTACATATTGAATCCTAAACCCAAATCTAAAATTTTAGGCTTTAAGTCAAATAAAAATAAATAAAAATAAAAAACAAAAGGAGGAGAGGGCTTGCAATGACAAAAACATTTATCTTACAATATTTTGATCATTCATGATTTGGAAGACATGTGAAACAAATTAATGGGAGTGTCCTGTTTTGGAACAAATTACTGTGGTGATGCACCCCTTCACAGCATTCCCAGAAATTGCCATCGCTGCCTCATCTTTCCTATAAGCAAACTTTACAGAGCTGCAGCTATATCACATTATTTGTAGGGTAAACTTAAGCAAAACCTTAAGCCAACTTCAACAGCATTACACCAGAAACCAGTCCATCTCTTAAGAGTCAGACCCCAGCTGTAAACCAGTGTATGTTTGCTTTCATAACGGATCCATTCAGATTAGCTCAGTATATGACCTTCCAGCTTTAGGCTGAGGGTGTTCTACCCAAAATAAGTTAAGCAACAGAAAAGGAGCACCATGAAACAAGTAGCAAAGAAAAATTTCAGAAATATGGCACTTTTGATAAAAATCCAAATGTAAATCCTAGAGACAAAAAATGCTATATTGGTCTTTATGAGTTGGTTAGTTACCAGTCTTGATGACCTAGCATCATCTGATAGGAGCTGCATGTAAATTAAATTTCTGCTGCATAGCACTCTCAATAGAGAGAGTGCGTATGTATCTAGTTATGCATATGAAGCAGCAATTTCTGATTTATTATGTGTAGCTCCTAGATGACTGCCAAGTCACCAGAATATAGTATATATTGTATGGGTGCAGTCTGAACAAAGAACCTGTAAACACTCATGATATGCAAACCTTATTCATCCACCCAGTATGTGTCTTCTATAAAATCAAACTCCTTCCTGTTTTCTATCAAAGGAAGACTGTCACCAGCAGAAATAATAAATCATATTCCTGCCTCATGCTGAGGAAATCACTATGTGACTTAAATGGCCCCAGAGTAGGCCCCTTTTATACCAATTCGAGTTACTTCCAGAGTCAAATCATGGTCGATTAAAAAAATACTATATTGTAGCAGTTAATCTCAAAACCAAGAAAAACATGGGTTTGATAAGATGCATTAAGCATGATTTTAATTTTGATTTTATTTTGTATTTGATAGAGGAAAAAGTGATAATAATGTCAATCATTCAGACACCATGCATATACATTTCTAAAAATCAAATGCACAGAAAGGAAAATTATTCTTGCCTCACTGTGGAAATAAATCTTACTGTGGAAATAAGATCCAAGTACTTACACAATCGGTTCTGAATGACAGCATCTGACAGGTGACATCAAACTAGAAGTCTGGATTGTCATTTACTGAACAAGGAGGGAAAAACAACAGGACGTTATGCAAACCATAAAAATCATTTAAAACTTTGCTATTATTGAGTTTACGGGAAAGGACTCAGATTTCCTAAAATGATCATAATGATGTGTTGGAAAGGGCTTTCTTCTTCTCTACTGGTAGCTAAATAGAAAAATAACATCAAAAATCCAAGCTACATGGAAGGAGAAACAGTTGCAATATAAGGTTGCTCACCAAATAAAAAAAAAATGGTGCATTAGGTCAAAATGAGAAATACTTTGATTTTTGTTCCAGCACCTTCACATTTAATTTTGATCAATTTTTAAATTGAAATAAGAGGTCTTAAAGCAAAATATTTTTAGCACTTCCTAGATGAAACTTGGTTTTGAAAATATGAAACAAAATGCTTTTGACCATTTCCCCCATGTCCTCCCCCACCCCATGCAAACTGCTCAGTATATTCAGCTCAGACTGTGGAACAGCTTTGGTCCCTTTTTTCACCCTGCATTCAAAAGAGAAGTTAAAAGAAGAACCTTTCTTACACCACATTTTCTGTGGTTACACTAAAACTTAGTCCATTACATCCAGTATTTGCAAAATATGTTCCAGTTATTCCCACACGTGAACTGCTCCCGTCAGCTGCACAGGTTCTTGATTTTGAATGTAATGTGAATCCCAGTAGCCGAATTAGGAATCCTCCTTTCACACCACGCTGTGATAATCATAAAAGACTAAATTGGTCACCATCATTTGAAATGCTGTATGAAAAGGGATTCCAGTTTTTACAGTTGAATGTGAGTGGCAATATTACTGAAAGAAAAGTAAATTATTAAGCCCTCTGAAATACCCATAATACGTTATAATTGGATTTTCTCACCTCCACACATCCTCTCTTACCTGGCACACTGCCCTCCCCCAGTACTTATCCATTTGCACAAGCAATCACCATTTTCTGGTAAACTATTATTGCCTTTCTCTACCCTTTTTTCAACAGATTATACTTAGCTCCAAGCAGTTTGTCACCTTTCTTATTGGGGAAAAGCCTCAAAATGAGGAGTCATGATTATGACAAACAGGTGCCCAAAAGGCAAAAAACTAAGAAATATTTGGACTGCAGAAGCCTGCTGCTCACCCTGGGAGAGGTCCATGGCTTCAGCAGCCCTCCACTGAGGTTGGTGCTTTGAATACCAGGATGCTTAAAAACTAAGTGAAATCTTTGTGGACCTAAAACTGACTTTAGTCCATCCAGGGAGGTAAGATCCTGAGCTGGTGTAAATGTGATATCCTGGGCCATACGATGGTTCAGCCCAGGCAAGGGGTGTAGCCCAGGAACCCAGCAGGATCGCAATCTCTCCTGGTCTTTTTTTGTTTCGTTGTTTGTTTTGTGTGCGTGTGTGATTAAAAACTGATGGGCAGACTCCTTAATAATGAGGAGCCTCATCTTTTGCCATTTCTGCGCTCTAGACCAAACCTCCTTCTCCTCCTCTTGTACCTTTCTGTTGTTTTCCTACAGAAGCAGCATTTTATTGCCATCAGCCTCCTCCTGTCTCGAACAGTCACGCTCACATCTCCAATTTAACACAACTCCTGCTGCCATGGGAAGCACAGAGCATCCAGGGTGAGCTGCAATTAAAAAATTCTCAGTGTTAATTTGCAGGCCAGCTGTAATCACAAACACTTGGACTATTTATCTACTCTATGCAAGTGTAAATCAGCCTTTCCTTTGCCTTTTCATTTTTTAAGAAAATCGACCCCTTTTTCAATATTCCCGAGAATCATTCATTGCTTTAACTGTCAACAGCACGGCATTAAAAAAAAAATTACTGTTCAGTAACGAAATTACCTGCAATCCTATGCTGCCAATTTATGAACGAGATAACCTACAAAAATTCACCAGCCCCCCCACACAGGAGAGGAGCTGGTAGATCCAGGACCCTTCAAGGTGCTGGAAAAGACCCCACTGCCCAGGAGGTCTGAACGGACCTGACAAAGACCAAACCACTTACGTGGCTTGAAGGAGGTCTACAACAAAAGCCTCATCGCAGGCAGACAGCAGGGACAGCAGCAACCTCTCAGAAAAGCTGGTACAACTTGACAAAAAGGATTACTAAGGAGAGAGCCTGAGTTTGAGGTAAAAAAGGAATGCAGGCAGCGTAGAATAAAGATTAGCATTGGTAAAAATAAAGAAAAAGGGCAACGTTTTCACCAATCCTCTCTCACGCCCCTTATTTGCATTTTCCGATGCCAGCTCGCTGATACAACATGGAAACGATTTGACCAAGTGATGTATCTGCAGGTTTCTATGGTGATCAGCACATAAATTGCCTGCCCAGCCGTCTGTGAAAGAAACCATCCGTTTCAGAAACTGCAAATTCTATGCAGAGAGAAAACCGTTCCCTGAATCAGGATATCAGAGAATTGTACTGCGCGACAAAGCCCAGCGCTTATTTACCAAGCCGGACATTTCTATACTATTGGTATAGAAGCATGGGACAATGCAGTTACGTGATAACTCAGAAGAGGACAAAAACACCCTATACAAAATAATACTAATTACCACTAAATAATTACACTACATAACATCATTTGAAAATATTTATATACATAAAATACATATAAAATATTTATAAATATCTGAAATATGATTTCTACAGTAACACTTGAAAACCCTGTAAATAAATAAAAATTGGCTGATTACAACATGGCTACTAGGGGTGTTATACCCCCAGATGTGCCTGTGAGAAGGAGAGCGTGGAGGTGAGCCCTTGGGGAAACTGCCGGGCTCCAGCTAGGATTTTGGAGGCAGTTAGACACTAGAAGGTGTGACAGGAGCTTAGACTTTTTTGTTTGTTTTACACTTTTCTTGAAAAAGGTGCCTTGAAAATGTTTGCCATCTACCCCAATACAGACAAAAAGACTTCACACAACCAGCAGAGAGGGTGCCAACCCTTTCCATTTTGTAAGGGTAGAGATGTGGAGGATTTTTCAATTCCTTAGGTGACCTTCACCTAGAGTAGAAAGAAAATGGCAAATGAGGATTTTGTACTACAAAATTTGATGGGAAAGTTTTTAAAGGCCTTAAAAATGATGCAAAGAGTAATTCTGACAAAGTGAGATTATTGTCAGTATTACTGTTAAGAAAAGGCAACATAGGACAGAAATGGTTATTAGGAGACCTGAAGCCAACAAAAGGTGCCCTGGAGACACGGTGAAATTCCCACACTGAAGCTATTGCCTTCTTTAACGGAGTAACTGGGTCTGAGATTCTGCCAGTCTCTTTAATTACACCAATCACCTATACATAAAGAGAAAACTTGGAGTGGAGCAGAAAGGGCTGGCTTATGCTGATATCTTCATTTCCTTGAATTTCTGTCCCGGCCTTAATCCCAGAACAAGTCTGCTTGACGAGTAAATTATGGTCAAATACATATGATCAAAGTTAACACCAAGAATAAACTGTAAATAGGAATTTCTTTCAAGGTTTGAATTATCTATATTTGGGAGACCCTCCATTGGTTTCCCACCAGTCCATCAATAGATCAACTCCTGTTCCATCAAAAATCAAATTATAGGTACAAGCATCTTATTTGTAGCACTCAAAGTCAGCATCCAAATATTGCACAGAAAGCTTTCACCATCTACCCAGAAACCCACAAAACTGATTTTACAAGTGGATGGAGAAAGATTCCATGCATTATTTTCCTATTGAAAAAGCTGGTTTCTTTCCAGTTCAAAAAACAAAATTCCCCGTGAACGAGCCCCCCGTCACCAGCAGATGGAGGTGGGCAGCCCTGTGTCAGGCGAACACGGTGGCCCCGGGGCAGCCACAGCACAGGTCATGCACGCCACAAGCCCAGCATCCTGGCAGGCCACCATGGGGGGAGGCACAAGCTGGCAGGTAATGCTAAATTTCTCCAGGGAACGTTTTGATTTTGATCAGGCATGGAAAAAAAACACTTTCAAATACATAAGCATATTCAGTATAGTAAATAATGTTTTCAGATGAAAACACACATATATATATATTTACTAATATATTGATACACCAGTAGAGCAACACACATACTATTTCTTCTTACATGGCATGACATATAAAAATACTGTATCTGAAATTTCCAAGTGAAATTCCAGACAATTCCTGAGCACAAAATATTTTCCACTCCATTCTGTGGAAACTAAGTGTTAAAAAAAAATAAAAAAAAAAAATCTGATCTTTCATACCACCCTGTTTTCGACACAATGGCTTCTATTCCCCTTTTCTAAATTCCCTTACTCTCCCCATTACCTGCTCCACTGTTTTTCTCCCCGAGCAGGGAGCGACACGCCTTCCCCAGCACAGAGGGGTTAGCTTGCACCAGCAGAGCTAGAAGGCCATGCCTGTCAAGAGCAGACATGGAAAGAATGAATTAACATTTTTATTACACACAGCCCCAAATCAGAAAAACAACTTCATACACGTACGTATCAATGAACACCCAGGTAGACAGCAGTTATTATGAAGAGCTATTTTAAGAAATTAAAGCTAAGAGGAGGGCTTTTTTTTCCTTAAAACAAGTATGACTTATTTGTGTTAATGAAACATTTAAGCATGTAATAGTTGATCTCCAACAGCAAGTATCAGCTACACTCATGATAATAGGGCAAATGACAAATGGTAAAAAGGAATTAAATTCATGTACTTGGTAACTAGCTGATTGTATAATCTATGTAGAAGGCTTTTGACTTCATGTTCACTGTCCTTGTGAACAATGGCATGAAACCATGTCTTTGTAAAAGTGTTAGTCCTTTACAGATCTTTATGTTTCTGGAAAAAAAATAAATCTCAAATCCTGACTGCCACACACTTTAGGCAGAAGCACTAATTCCATCTATTTAGGGCACTCCCAAAAGGAAAGTGTGGATAATAAAAATGGGCACTGGCAACAAGACAAACCTGTTAATCGATATAGACTAAGTCACTGGCTAGCACTTTTCAGCTGAGAAAGCATCAAGTACATTCCTCTTGAAAATCTTCCCGTGCCCAGGACTATTATTTGCTGATAGCCATGGCTGACTTCATAGGTGATGGGCAAACGGCAAGAGTTAATGCACTTAGTGCTCTTTAGGAATCAAACCTGGAATTTGTCAATTCAAATACAACTTGGAGTAGGCAGTGATCTAAGTTTAAAAAAAAAAAAAAAAAAAAGTTTACACTCAGTTTTTCCACAAACAGGCTTTGAAATGCCAGCCAGTTTTGTTTTACCCTGTTATGGAGAAACGTAAATGCCAACTCCTAAAACTTATTAGGAAATTAGTATGGCTGAGAAAAAGGATATAATATACACAATGATTTTCTTTTCCGAAGTCAATTACTCCAGCTCCCAAGCCTGAATTAAGCAGCTGCAAACCTTCAGAAAGCAGCTGCTCCCATTGTAACCCCCTTCCACATGCTCGCTGACTCTGCTGGTGTGCAATGCTGGGGTCCCAGCCCAGAGCAAGTGGATGCAGTGCAGACCAGTAACCCCCAGTGTGGCCTGGCTTTCTGAGGTCACTCTGAGCATCATTTAGTCACCCAGGGCCACGTGATGCCCATGTCCTCCCACAAGTACGTCAGTAGTTTTATATTTTGTAAAGTGTCACACGATCCCAGTGCATAGACAGGAGGAAAGCGAGAGACTTGGGCTCCATCAGGCACTTCCCGCATCACAGGCTTGCTGGGGAGCTTGGATTTGCTGTCTAGTAAGTCTCATACAGAGAACCGTTAACTACCAACATCTCCTGACACCGTCATTTTATAACAGTTTTACAAATAGCACTGCTGTATGAAGACATGTACACCTCCTGCTAAGATGTGGGACCTGATGAACATTCAGATCCAGAAGATGGTACGAACACATGGCCAAAAGATAATTGCCTTCTGGGAAACCTGCTTGCATAAAGAAGTGAAACCCAAGTGTGGAGCCATAGCACCGCTTCTGCTACCCCAGACATGCCTAAAAAACCACAGAAGTTGCATGTTTTCAAGATGCCTGATCAATAAATAGTAGAAGTCAGTAGCCTGTAAACAATAAATCTATAAATTTATTTAGCATTATGTTCCAAATAATTCAATAAATATAAACCTTTTAACAGATAAAGGGAAGTCAGTAGTGTGGTGACTGCTTTTAATCAGAACAAACCATTTAACTTTAAAAACCCTTAAACTCTGAACATTAATCAGTGTTTATTGCTTAAAATTAGAGACTGCAAGTTCTGTTACTATTGCACAGAGCTCAAAGACTGTATGTCCCACGCCATGCTCAGAGTGAGTGCGTTACAATTCATCAGCTAGATTATTTTTTCAAATCAAGGCAGAGCTTGTCATGTGGTGCCTGTTCTACGCCCAGTGAAATTAGCAGCGACTGGAATAACCCGTGATTGGAAATTTAAATTATTTATAACCTTTGTATAAACCTCTTGAGCTTGTCATTTAGCGCTGCAGTGTTCACTGCATTTTCCATTATGCCAAGTAAGAAGATGACGCTCTGCCCTCAGGTGCTGGAGGTGTCAGGCAATGCAGAATAATCACTTCTGCAGCCTCCCATCTCCATGGGGCATGCAGTGGGGGAACTGAGGGTGGCTGCAGCTGAACAGAGCATTCACCCGCTCCAAATTCAGACAGGATAACACGTGCTTCCTTCTTAGCATCCCCAAATATGAGTTTAACCACTTTTCTTTCTGTTGGGGTAGAATGGGAGGAAGCAGAAGTATATGTGTGTAAAAGGGAAGAGGTGAGGAAGCAGAGAACAGTGAAGTGTGTGGAGATCTTCAAACATTTTTCTTTTACAGCTATGAAGGGAGCAGGCACACTCACCTACCAAGGAGAAAAGACAAACGAGCACAGCTTCTCTTGTGAGACCCCACTAACACCAAGAGGTGGGCGGCTGGTGCTGCAAACAGGGTGAGGCTCCATCGCTCAAGAAAAGTGGCCACGAAAGCCCTGCAGTTTGAGCTCCAATTCATCTTCTAGAAAGGCATCCTGCTTTAATTTAAAGACTGCAAGAAATGGAGATTCCTCCCTACAGACATGGAGATCGTTTAAATGTTTAACTATCTGCACCACTTAAGACGAAGAAAAAAAAAGGCAGCAGATGACTTCCATCCTCCCTTTGCAGCTTCTGCTTCCAGCTGCATCTGTCACTCTTTCCACAAGACTGAAGGGCCATACAGCTCTGTAATGCTGTTTTTTGCAAGCAGATTATGTAAGGTTCCCAGGTAATGAAGTCACTTTTAACCTTCCTCTGGATTAAGTAAAGTAGGCTGGAAGCAAGTTCACAGATGAAAACACAGAATCTTTTCACTAACTTGGTTGTTCTTCCCCTATCCCACCTCCAGTTGTTGCTACTGAATCCTTCAACAATGATCTTAAGAAGGAAGGTAATTAGCCTGATATTTGAAGGTAAACAAGGTCCATTGCTTAAGATTTGTGCCTCTGAAGAAGCAGTGCATTTTCCCAAAGATTTCTAGTGTGATGCATGATAAACTGGGAAGGGCTAAACCCACTAAACTCTGTGGCTGAAGCATCCCAGTCCTCATCCATATCAGCAATGCCGGGCACAGCCACCTGGCACAAAGACCTGGCTGCATACCCTGCTCAAAGGACACTGTGCAGATGCACCAGTTGGAGTACATCCGTAAGCTGTGGCTCAGCACTACCAAAATGAAGCTCTTTGCTCTTCAGGCAGGAGCACCATCGCATCAGTCAGGGTTTATTTCAGCCTCGCCAGACGAGGCTTGCTGGAAACTCATCATAGAGAAACAAGCTTCCTAACAATCGTTGCAACTTACGGGCAGCAAAACAAGAGACTGGCATACTGTCTTCCAGAGAGAGCTTGCATAAATCAAAATCTGATTATGCTACATTTTGAATGTTAGATTTTCTACAAGATGGTGAAGCACAGAGATATAGAACCTGTTTTGCATTGGTAATTGAAATAAATTATCATAATCCTCCCCGAGTCCTACAATCACTATTTTTTAGATTGAACCTTTCCTGAGGGTTTAGAAAAAAATGTTTTCTTTTTCCGTAAGGATCGTTATTAGACTTAAAAATAATTCCTACCCTTGAAAGAAAGCTGGAGCCACAACTGAGTATGCACCCTGTTACCTGTTATAATGCCATAACGCAGGAGTGAAATATTCTCTTTTTCAACACTTTACTGGATCAACCCTTTTTGTTAATTTTATGAGCGCTGTGATGGATCATCACAAAAGCCCTTTTTGAAGTAAGTGTGTTTAATCTTTCAAAGAGATTGATTTGAAATTGACCCAGTTTCAAGTGAATAAAAATTGTAACAGTTTCAAATTGATTCAATTTCAAGTCTACTCAAATCATATGTTTTACATCTAACCTTTGGATCTGAGAGAGAAATATTTCCATTTTTCTTCAGAGTGGAGGGTGGGGCCACCCAAAAGGAACCAGTATTTCTCTTTTCAGTTTCTACAGTACAGTGTAGTACTTACGCCAAAGCAACACAGAAGTCTTGCTTCCTGAAGTACAGAACTACATTTTTTTTTTTTTTTTTTAGAATATATATGTTTTCATATATATGGACCATATGCCTCTGCAGTGACCCACAGACTCCAAGGTTCACAAAGTTCACCTGTTTCTGAATGCAAACAAGGCAGAAGGGCAGGAGGGAAAGGCAAGCTCAGGGCACCTTTGCTCTCCCTCCAGTTCTGACATAGTTCAGGAACTTATGTAGCTCCTGGCATCAGCCATAAAATTAAAAAAAAAAAAAAAGTGACGGCTTCATCTAAGTTATGCTCTTTTGATATAGCATAGAGCAGTTGCAGAGAAGAGCGCTTAGGACATAACCTCAATACTTGCTCTGAGACATCATGGACGTTCACCAGGACTGCTTCAGCTGTGACGCTGCTCATTCCTCCCACCAGGACACCATAAGGCATTGCAGTGCAACCGATTCAGGGCACACAACTTTAAAAGATTCAGGCAACAGACATCCCTGCTCTCTCGGGTGCCTGGTGAATTACTGCAGAGTAATTACCCAGTAGATAGGTATCGTTTACACAGCCAACACACATCACCAAATAAAAAGCATGCACAAAGCTCAACACCCGGCCAGCACCTGACCAAGGCATGCTCTGACCAGCACTGGGAGCATCAGAAACAGGAACAACCTGCAGGAGTCTGAGCAGGTCCTGGAAAACCATATAGCCATATGGAAACAGCATTGCAGGGGACTGCTTTTTACACTGGGGAGCGCACCCAGAGCAGGACCTTTACCTGAAAGGAATCCAAGGTGCTTCTCTTCCTGGCTGGCCACTAGCACAAGTTTTCCACCTTATCTCTGCTTTTTCTGCACCACCCCCACCCCCCCTTTTTTTTTTTTCTTTTCTCTTCTTCAAATTGTCACCAAAAGGGACTTTTACTGTTACAGTCGATGTATGCCATCAGCCATGCAAATAAACCACTGTGCCTGTAAGCCTGTCTCAACATCCTTTGGGCAGCTTAGGGAGAAGTGTTCTTCTGTCATTTTCACAAGAAAAATGCTGTTAAATGCAAACTAGATTTAGAAGAGGTTTTACACTGTAAGCATCCCAGGCTCCCGATCTGCCAGCGTGCAGTATCTGTGCTCTCCTGCATATCAGATCAATTAGATAACACTACAAGGAGAAACGGTTGTCTAATGGCTGTGAATTATGAGTATGAACAAACCTTACTGATACTAAAATACAACATATTATAAACTCCTGATAAAATGGGAAGAAACAACTGTATAAAATTAAAAAAAGTATATAGACCTATTGCCATTTCAAGATGGCATTTGTAATTTACATAAACCCAGTATCACTTCAGGATAAGAAACACCCATAGAAGAAAAAGAAAGTTTACATTTTAGACACCTGAAAATCCAATTAAAGGCACAGGGGAAGGCTTTTTTTTTTTTTTAAATGAAATTACAACTTTTAAAAAGGACAAAGATCACACTACTAGGTGCATGTGAAGTATTTAAAATGCAGACTGATGTTAAATTCTGCTCTCGTTTGTTTAAATAAGGCTCTGATTTCAATAGGGTTACAAAAGAACAAGGAATTCAGCATACAAACATTTATAGAATCAGAGAATAAGTCAAGTTCAGATTCATGACAGTGTAAGTCAGTACATAAATACAACTTCAGTCATGAAGTTATATTAAAAATTCTATTGTAGGCAATTAGGATATCTAACACATTTGTTTAGTTTGTTTACACCCTAGAATAATACAGTTTATGTCTTCATATTAGTATGCACAAACACGCTTGCCAAATGAACTCCAGTTACCCATCAATTAATTTCTGTTAACTACTCTAAGTGCTGAAAAACCCTGAGTGATGATAAAGGAAGTCAGTGTCTTACACACACCTGAAATAAGCTGTGACAAGATGCACATTGAGCAATTCCAATCCATCATAAAGTCTGTAAAGAATCCAAGAATATCTATCCTTGAACTCTTAGTATTTCAGTCTAGACAGGTTTGGTTTCCATTTCCTTATCACAAGAAACACAGAGGTAAGACACAAGCTTAAAGTTTTATTCACAGACAGCACTGACCACAAACAATTTAGATGAGTTCGACAGGTTGCTATCCCTACATCTGGTAAAAGGCTGCACATTGCACATGTTTAATAACTACAGTGATTTTCTGGTTTAGCAATGCTGAAAATTAATTTGTGCCAGGTCAAAAATGCCTGAAAAGAATCAAGAAAACTTTTTAGGCGCTTATAATTGGCTAAATAAATACGTACCTAAGTTTCCACACTACTGGTCTGATATTCAGTGAGTGTAGGCACCCAATTCCTGATTTTCTATACTTAGAGTAGAAAAACGTGGATGTTTTCCAAATTGTGGATACCAGATACAACTTTGTATGTATGCATAAATATTTATGCTCAGAAATCTGTAACTTTCACTCTCACTACAGAGGTTGAAGTACAGTAATATTGTAAGTGAATAAATATCTAAGTATCTGTGAACACTCTAATTCACTCCCAGGCTGACCTAGTTCTTTGGTAAATAAGCTTTTTCAAGCCGTTTCTCTGCTGAGAGTCCAGGCCTTGGAAATACCTTAAACATATAGTGTTCTCCTTAAACTTGTTTTTATTGCAAAAATACGTGGAGTGCATAGCATATATTTCTGGAACCTAGGCAGCTTGTGCTATACAGTAATTCAAATGTGAATCTCCTCTCTGCTTTTTCCTTTAATTAAAGGAAAAACCAAAAGATCCAACAACCAAAGAGAAAGCAAAACCCACACTAAAGCAAACATAACATTTGAAACAAGAAACCCAGCAGAAAATAGACAGCCAATCTGGAGCACGGCAGAGTATTCAAAAAATGAGGGAAATCAAGATCTCAAACATCAGAAACTTAATTATTCAAGTACTTCATTAGCATGCTTTCATCTTAACTTTGTTAATCATCAAGTAAACTCAACAGCAAATTCCCAATACTAAACTGAGGTATGTAATATTACTGTAGTTCATTCAAGGAATAAAATTATCACTAATCTCATCCTTAAATACATATGGCTCCCAACTACCTTGAGTCACATTGTAACCATCACTATTATAAAGTTCCACACAGTTTAAAAGTATTTTGGTGATTAGTGGTGTAGTGAAGCTATGAAACTCAGTTTAAACTTAGAACATCAAAATCATCCTTGGCGGATAACACATGCATTGCGCAAAATTTCTTTGCGCTTCCAAATCTGCTTAGCATCATAGAGGGGGGAAAAAAAAGTAAAATCCACAATATACATGCACAGAATGATGTTTCTTTTTACTTGAAACAGAAAAATCCAACCAATCTTCTCCCAAACTCCCTCTGCCCCCAGGAAGACATCCTGCTTCCTACCCTTCCACACAAATCAGGTCTGGTGTTTAGCAAACCTGGCAAAGTGTGTCCTGTTTCCAGTCTCACACCACAAACCCAAACCACAATCCTCCATCGCAGATTCTTGTCCTACCTAGCCAGTATTTTACTATTTCTTGATCACTTATATCTTTCTCATAAAAATGCATGGGAGGTGCATTGTTTAATACACCGAATGTCATGGAAATGTATGTACAATAACACCCCAAACTTAAGCGTTACAGATCTGGAAAATACTGAACATGCATTCAATTTCTGATCACTCACAAGAGTCTGAACAAGCAAACCTCGTTGCTGTATTAGGGGTGGTGCGCAAGGGGAAGAAACTATGATCCAGTAGAGGAACTTAAACAGAAGTCACATTATGCGTTTCTTAGGAAACACAAAAAGATTCACTGGTTTGACCTCTAAAATGAATCTATTTTATGCATCTACAGAAAGTATTTTCAGGATATCTGCAGAAGACTTATCTTTCAAGCTACCTTTCCGGACGAGCAAGAGTGGATACAATGCATGTGCATACTTCTTCCTCAAAATGCCAAACTACTTTCCTCTGAGCGTGCTGGACACCACTGCTACACGTTAGCCACAGGAGTATGCTGTAAGGTGTCCATTCACCTTGCAGGACTTCTGCTTTCCCAGAACAAACCTATAACGAACACGTAACACTGGAGAGCGAGGAGGTGCATGTATTGTAGGTACGCTCGGTTTCAAGTGTAACTCCAACAATGGATACACCCTCCAAATGTTTAGATGTGAACCAGCTTTCCATCCCAGGGTTTTGATAAGCAATCAACTTCATTATCACTGTGTCGTCTGGGCTCCCTCCTCCCCCAGGCAGCCTACAAGAGGAACAATGTCAGAGCTCCAAGTGAGCAATGAAGTCATGAAGTCAGCCCATGTCTGACAAACATACATGGCAGCAGAAGGATCACAGTTTTTCTCACTATAGGCAAAAAAAGTGCAATGGCACAGCTAGTCACGCGGCAGTGAAGAGAAGGGGTAATCATCTCCCATCTAAAATGCTGTCTATTATTCTGAGCAATGAGAAGTCATCTGTAAATCCAACAAGTTACATTAAGCATTCTTATTCGCATCATCATCATTTTTGAAAACAGAAGCCTGGATCTTTTGATTCTTTACCTCCTGTAAGGCCTTCAGTAAGTAAACAGACCTTCACTTCATGCCTACTGTGTCTATCAATCTCTACAAGATGGAGATATTTATAGTACTAAGTTAATATAAATATTAAATCATATTTAAACACATCTTCTATCTAGTGATAACTATCACAATAATAAATAAATCTTAGAATATTTAAACAAACCAAGGTCAGTAAAAAATTACAAGGATAATTCTCTGAAATCATTCAAGTACCATACCTCCAACCCAAAGGGCTTTTAAGTATCTTTTCTGATTTAAGCATAAGGCTTGGTTAAACCAAGACTTCTGCTAGATACTTAACATTCAAAAACTTGCTTCAATATTTAGGCCTGTCTTAGAGGAAAAAAAGTCACATACTCGTTTAAGTGACAGCATCCTTTCTGCATACTTTCTTGTGTCCTCAATCCCTCTCTCTCTATCTTCTCCCTTTACTTCATTTGGTGCTGCAATTCCAGAGCCAAACGCTCATGCAAAATCAGTTCATCTGCACTGAAATCAACATTTCAACAAAATATAGAGTTGGAGAAACTGAGGTGTACAAAGCTTTTAAAGTTTGCTGGAAACACACAGCAAATTGGTGCTGAGGCTGGAAACCAGAAGTAGGGCATGGCTTGATAGAGGGCTAAGCTAGACACCCCTGTTACAGCTCTGCAAGTCAGAAACATCTTGCTCCCTCCTTTTCATTTCTAACTGTCACAGATGCAGTAAACTATTTAGAGGCAGCAAGATTGTAAGGAACTTAAATGATCTCTCCCATCAGGAAAGCATAATGCTTCCCCACCTCAGGACTGCCGAACACCATGGCTGAAAGGAATGCTACCAGTTTCATCATCTCTTGGCAAGACAGGAAAATGATACAACTCAAGTTAATTCAACAGCAAATGCATCTTATTCTTGTATCTGTTCTCAACCCTCAGAACCAATGCTATCACAAGGGTATCAACAGTCATGGTTCTCAGGAACACTTTTAGGTTTATCACTTCTAACAGCTAAAATGAGACTTCTTTCAGATACCCACACCAGGCTCCACACCTGAATATCTTGCCTACTAATAACAGAGAAAATGCAAATATTCAACTGTAGCTCAATGCTTATTGCCTTAGCTGCAATTCTACCTCTAACAAAATAACTTGAATTTGTAAGTGTTCATCCTAACTGTTTAAATTGGGATAATGGTAGTAACACTGCAGAAACAAAGCATTAGATGAATATACCCATAAATGAGAAACTCATAAGGGAATAGATATAAATGCTGACCTGTGCCTTTTTCAATACCCAATTCAAAGAAAAAAACAAACAAAAAAAAACCCCTTCCATTTCAGATTAGTTTTTCAGCCAGAAGTCCCTTTACAACCATCCTCAAAACCAACTGCAAACATCCCATTTCATCCTAGCATCATAATACAGCAGGATAACAGGACTATATCAAAAGGCAAAAAAATTAGCAATGTCATTCTGATCAATCTAGTTGCTGCAGCATTTCTTGCACAATCGTAATCAGTCAATCAAGCAGGAGAGAAACATCTGGGACCCGTCCATTACCTGGGCATCAAACCTATTAACTATGCACTTTTTATAATGTTCCCGTAAAGAACTTTGTAGAAATAAATGGGTTTTACATCATTAAAGCTGAAGTTACATGTCAGACACCATTTTCCTAAAAATATCTCTCAGTCGAGGATTACCAAAACAAAGCTATGGATTCTTGATCACTTAGTCTCCTCTTTGCCCAAACCTCCAAAAGACCCAGAGACTGCCAAAATAGAAGTCATTACAGAACAGCTGCTTCCAATATTTTAAGACTTATTTGAACAACTTGCAATTTCTGGTTAACTGACTTCTAATTTTACAGTGTTTGATATAGGATCTAAGACCTTGTTAGATATTGCAGATTAAGTATTTACATATAGTATTTGTTTTATGCACAATATGTCATCTACTGAATCACTATGCTTTAGCATCAACAGTATTAAAGCAGCACCTGATGCGTATTAGAGCAGTCATATCCTTCCAGAAATTTAAAATAGCTATAGGGAAATTTTAATGGCTGTTCTTAAACTTTCTGCACTTAAATCTCTCTGCTCTAGCCTATTATTGGTCAACCAGTTCAGGTTTCATTGGGCGTTTTCTTCAGCGTGATGCTGTCTACACGAAGAATTGAGATCACACAGGTTGAGATCATGTGGTAAGGGCAAGAATTTAAATTCCAACCCCAATGAAGTCAAAATACACACACTCGATGACTCTTACTTGGGAAATACAGCGAGATTCTCAATTACAGACTAACAAACCCTTAGTCTACTCAAATTAAAAAAACAAAAAAACCCCAAACCCAACATACCCAGCCCCAGCAACGCACTTCCACTCCATTTCTCATCACTATAACTCATTTGAATATCTTCAGCTGTTTGAACTAAAAATCTACTATTGAATCATTCTCATCTGCTATGCACACGTTTACCAAAGGTTGTCAGCCCCAAATAAAAAGTTTTAGAAGTTGGGCAGATGTTGGATTCCTACAAAAATGAGATTCTAGAGCACCATGCTGTAACAGTGTGACAGGAAGGAGAATCTTTTTAACATACACATTTTGCATGAGGCTATAAACACTGTAGGAGCAGGCTATACGCTATGAAGATCATTATTTAAAACTATTTCACCTTTGAACAGAGCTCATACACATACTTGCTTCTACAGCAAGTCTCAAATCTCACCAGAACATGAATGGGCACTCCAAATAATAGTTCCCAAAGATACACTGAAGGTCTCTCAAGAAAAGTGTCTGGGTTGCCTGCTATACAAACCTGGAGAGTAAGAGAGCTTCTAATAGCAGTAGAGCTCCAACCATTTTCCATTTATAGTCATGGGAGTTGTCCATTAATTTGAATGGGAGAAGATTCAAGAAAACACACATGCCACTCCTTTTCATACAAAATTCTTAAAGAAAATGGAGGTTTCTGCATTTTGTCACTCCTTGAGGAAATCTGATACTTAACAACACCTGTATGTAATGAGTATCCAAATGAAGAAGTCATAAAGAGCCAACTGCCCTTTATTTAAAATGCCCTTTGCAAAAAACTTGCCGTACATTCTTTTGAGAGAAGCAGAACCATCAGGAATCCCACAGCCACAGAATTCAACATCATCTCCAGAACCATAAGCATCAATAAAGCCTGAGCATTGTGTTGAGAAGAACCACACTTATACTGAAAACAAGGTCGAGAATACTGCACAGTTACAATCATAGAGACTAGGATTTCAAAGACACTTTCTTGCAATAGAACAAGCTTGGATTTTTAAAAATACAATCATTATGTACAGCAAAATATGTGGCCGTAAGACCAGCCTTAAACTAAGGCCTTGTTTACACAATTTCTGCACTGTCAGGAAGTATTTTGGCTGGGAATGTAATTTTTCTTCCAAATCAATTAAATATTTGCAATTCTCACTGTGAAAAGAGCTATTACCACCTTTGTATTGACACGGGTATAACATATTCCCACAGGGAAAAGGAATAAAAGAGTACCTTTATATTGATACAACATTTTCCTCAAGTGTAGAAGCTAATATAGCTTTCATTATTCAGTCAAGTTAAAGCAGTATGACTTTTTTCTACTTTATAGACAAGGCCTATGTTTAACAAGCACCAAAACACTTCAGAGTATTTGGAAGATCAGACTACTGAGCTCTACTTTTTGTACTGTCCTCACCAAATCATAGAGAACATTGAACATCTAAATACATTCAAAACTCTGATTAGACCCATGCCATGGTTTCTTAAGTCCTTCACTGTTTAACGAACACACCTTTTTGGCAAGAACTAGAGTGTATCTACAAAAAAGCCCAGCATAATCCAGCACTTACTAGGCTGCCTTCAGCTGCTCTGCTAGGCTGAGAAAAACTGGACTTTATGTGCTGCTGTGTGCTACAAACACCCATTTTTGAATCATTCCTCAGTCAGAACACAGGCAGTAGGGAAACAGGAGGCACTAGAAAACATGAAGAATCTGCTATCTGTTGGGGAGAACAGAATAAATATCTGCTTTTATTAAGTGGAACAAGTTGCTTTCAATACACTGATCTGGAGCAAGGCCTGTTGGGTGCTAAAAACTGTATAATCCCATTGAATTTAAGGCAAAATTGAACCATAGCAATAGCTGAGATGTAAATTTATGGCATTTTTTTTAAACTTCAGTGCAAGACGGCTGCAGTCAAGCTTTCTTAGTTTTCAATGCAACACTTCCGTTAAAAGAAGTCTCTACTATTAATAAGCATTATTCCCCTGCCCCTCTAATATGGAAGGCCACGAGGAGCTGGCTTCTAATTAATTTTTAGAAATTTCTGAAAGATAAGCTGCAAAGAGGTTTTCAGTTTTCACTTAAAAATGGGGGGCTGGATCAATTTGTCTGTTATATGAAGGCCCCAAGCACAAGTTGAGGGACCATCACTAGGGTTGCCTTCTCCAACCCTCTTTGTTTTTAACTGTGATTGTATCAGTCTGACCAATACAACCCAACTGATTGTATCAGAACAGGTCCTTGCTGTTTTCAAGGATACATGTGAGCTAAGGAGAAGAGATATGTTCAATACTTAAGTATATAATCTTTTCCAAATTGTCAGTAGGTGTTGCTAAAATAGGTATCCAATTTTCAGCTAAAACACAAGATTATCATTTTAATTTCAATCACTGGAATTTCAATACATAGAACTAAACTAATACTAAAAACTGTTCTTCCAGTGCTCAAGCAGAAAGCTTTCCTACTTAAAATAGAAGAAATCATCAGATTCACAGTAGGAATCATGGCAGTTAGTTTTCAGTTGGCCTGATTAAAAACCCCTTTACGCATCATTGCTCAACTTTTGCTTTCATGTGGTAAGATAACTTCAAGTCGTCTTGGGATGGGGGGGGAGGAAGAGTTGCAGGTTTTGTGTGCTAATCTTTAAAGAACGAGCTAAGAGAGGAAGATAATGGAGGTAAACAAACTCCCTAGATCTTCCAAATGACAGAAGGTACAGGTCTCCTCCCACTCCAACCCCTCTGCAAACCAGAAAAAAGTAATGGTCTGATGCATAATTTTAAAGAGTTATAATGCAGTGAGACTGAAAGCTCAAATTTTATAAATAATCGACCTTTAGAATTTTACCCCAATAAACCATGCTGTTCCCAGTAAGGAATAAGGGCCTAATCTTACAAGTCCTTTTGCGTTAAAGCCACACTACCTTCCTAAAGCTGCCTACTGAATACAGCGTTCCACTCACATGCTGGCATCACATAGGGTCGGGACCTAAACACAAATGAAAAACTATATTAAAAATTACTAAATATTAGGTAAAATAGCAATCTTGTGGTTTGTCTTTTTTTTTTTCTAAAACACTCTCCTTAGCTAAATCGAGCCCCCCCTGCCTTTCACTTCTATTAAGATATAAATCAGGATTAACAGCTTATGTGAAAGTTAGTGTTTCATGTAATACATAAAAGCGCACAAAATTGTTTTCTAAAAAACAGCATTTGTATTAAAATTCTTAAAATGGATAGACATCTCTTAAATGCATGTCTGGAATTAAAATGACAGTTGTTAGAATTTTCTTGGTACATCACAACGATAAGATTTCCTTCTTTGCTGGCTGGAGGTACATCCCACAACAAAACCAAAGGCAAAAAAAAAAAGGAAAAAAAAAAAAAGCCCACCCCCCCCAAAATCCCAAAAGGCTAAATTCTTGTAAATTTGAAGTAAATGAAGCCTGAACTTGCAAGACATGGAAATTACAGTTAAAAGGCTCAGATGGAAATAAGAAATAAATTCCACTAACAATAGGCCCTTTTGTCCTGGCTTGTTCGGTATGATTACTGCAAGGAAACTGTTAAGTAGTTTTTGGAGTAGTAGATAATGGGATTCTGTGGAGCTTTCACAGGTTGGCACCGGCTGGAACAGCTGAGTTTTGAAGGCACTCTATAGACACAGGGTTGCTGTTGGCCCTGCATCACATGTAGGAAGTCTTTGCACGTTAGAGAGCTAGTCATCAAAATCAGTTATTGCCAACCTAAAAAGAAAAACCCTCGGAACAAAAACACCACCGCTCCCACCCGCCAAAGAAAAATTAAAATAAAAACGAAATCACACACACACGCACACCTAAAAAATTGTGCAGATTTGTAACATTTTCACAGCTGATTTAAAAAACAAAACAAAACCAAAACAGGAAAAACCAACACGCTACCACTCTCCTGCAAACTCCCATCCGATACAGCAGGTAAACAAAATAGAAAATTATTTCACGAATCATCAGCAGACACTTTCTGGCACCCCACACTGTATTGGCATCAGTGTTTAAGTTAAAGTCCCAGTTCAGATGTGCAATTCTCCAGGCTGGACGCCCCGGCACAACCACCCAACTTTGCATAGAGATCCTCGGGACCGGCGGCGGGGCGCTCCACGCGTGGCCGCGGGGGAGGGCTCGTCACCGCTGCCGCGGTTTCTCCTCGCGCGTGTCCCGGGGGGGGGGCTCCCCGCGTGTGTTTCGCTCTTCGAGGCAGGCAGGGACCGCTCCTCGCCGAAGCCTTCCTCCCCCGTGCCCGCTGCCAGCGCAGGGCAGCAGCCCGCGGCAGACACTGACAGGAAACACTCAACGACCAAGACTGGACGAAACGTACATGCCGAAAAAAGCCACATTTCCAACAAGATTTTTTTTTTTTCGATTTTTTTTGTGTGTGTGTTTGTTTTTGGCGGCTGCCGAGGACAGCGCGCCCGCCCTGCGGCTTGCGCCGGCCGGGGCGCGGAGTCGCTCCCGCCTCCTCTCCCCGCCGCTCCCGCCGGCCGCCACCGCCGTGTCCCCGCAGACAGCCCCGGCCCGCCGCCGCCCTCAGAGGATGGCGCAGGAGGAGCAGCACTGCTCGTCCCCGTTGGGCTGCGAGGCGTAGTTCATCTGCCTGACGATCTCCGCGAAGAGCTCGTCCACCGAGGCTTTGTTTTTGGCCGAGGTCTCCATGAAGGGGCAGCTCCACTCCTCGGCCAGGGCTTTGCCCTCCCCGAAGGAGACCTCCCGCTCGCCCTCCAGGTCCACCTTGTTGCCCACCAGGATCATGGGCACCCTCTCGTACCTCTTCACCCGGATGATCTGGTCCCGCATGGGCTTGATGTCCTGGAAGCTCTGCTGGTTCACCAGGCTGTAGACCAGGATGAAGCCCTGCCCGTTCTTGATGTAGAGGTCCCGCATGGAGGCGAACTGCTCCGTGCCCGCCGTGTCCAGGATCTCCAGCACCGACGGCGAGGAGTCCACCTCGATCTCCTTGCGGTAGAAGTCCTCGATGGTGGGGTCATACTTCTCGATGAAGGAGCCCGTCACGAACTGGACGGTGAGGGCGGACTTGCCCACGCCGCCCGAGCCCAGCACTACCACCTTGTACTCCCGCATGGCTCCCGGCGCGCCGCCTCCCTCACCTCCCGCTCGGGGCTGCCGCTTTCCTCCCGCCCTCGCGGCGGGCGGAGAGAGGGAGGTGAAGGAGGGAAGGAGGGGCGCGCACGCCCCGCCGGGCGCTCACTGGCGCCGCGCGGGGCCCGCCGGGGCGGGGAAGGGGCGGCCGCGCCTCACGGAGCCGCGCCGGGCCAGCCCCGTCGCCGGGCAGCGCCGCGCCCCGGGGGCGGGCGCCGGGCCCTGCGCGGCGGCTGCGCGAGGCCGCGGGGGGAGGTGGCGGCGGTCGCCGCCGAGGAGGAGGAGGTGGGCTGCGCTGCCGCTACCGGCCCCACGGCGGGACGGCGCTGCCGCGGACCATGGCGCCCCGCGGCCCGCCCCGGCCCATTGGCTCCGGCCCGCCGCCGCCCGCTCCCATTGGCTTCCCGGCGGCGGGCAGCCGCGCGCGCAGCGCCCCGCCCCGCTCGTCAGGCCCCGCCGCCGCCCGGCAAGAGCAGGGCGGATTCGGGGCGCAGCCTGTGGTCTCCCCTCCGCGCTCCTCAGGGAGTGGGTGGCAGCGCCGCGCCCGGAGGGAATGGCGGGGTCCCCTCAGGAGCGGGGCGGGCTCACCCGGGGCGGGCAGAACCGTGCTGCCGCCGGGCAGGCGAGCGGTGGGGTCCCGTGCCCGGCACGGAAATGGGAGAAGGGTGGCGGGACCGGCAGCCCCAGGTCCCCCTGCCCCCTTATCGGCGGAGGGCACGGCCCGGTTATCTCCTCACCGCGGGCCCTCCGCCCTGTCGGCCCTCGTCAGGGGACGAGGCGCCCCTCGCAGCCGGCGCCAGGGCCTCTGCCCAGGCAGCTGCGAGACCTCCCGCTCCCCGAGGCTGTCTCCTCGCGGGCACTTGATGGCATTTCTGACCCCACGGAGGCAGCAAGAGGGGAGTCGCTGCCGAGGCCGGGTCCCCCACCACGGAGGGGCTGCTGGTAACGCCCTCTTATCCAGTGCGGGAGGGGCTGGTGGGCGTTGGGGTCCCCGAGCCAGCCCCCTTAGCTCCCCCCCAGCGCCTCGCTGCCCAGCTGGCTCTGGAGGCTGAAGAGGTTTTCCCCTCCCTGCCGGGGAAAACCGTCCCTGTTGGGAAAGGCTCCCTCGCCCCCCCCCCGGGCTCCTCGGGAGACGGGGCTGGAGCTAGTTGGACTGGAGCCGGCTGGCCTGTCTGCCTCCTGCCCCAGCAGGGGCAGCCCCCTGAGCTGGGAGGCCATGGCAGCTCTGGCCATCGGCGGCTACTGAGGAGCCCCTTCCAGGACACCCCAGCTTCTGTGTTCTCCCCGTCCATCTGAAGTCGGGACTGGCTGATCTTGCAGGCTGAAGATGTGGCAATTGCCAGATGTTGATGGTGTTTGCACTTCCTGGCCCATGAACGGCAGTTTAGCCTGGTGGGGTTGACTCATGGGGACTGGCTATTTGCCACTGTTTGTAGAAGTGGTTCCTTGGACTTTCTATCAATCAGACATTCTTTTCAAGTCATTGGTTATTTTGGCACCCTCCAGTCTTTGGTTTTATACCCTGCCCCCGTTCTTTACTGTTCTCAATATTTACTCAAGTAGTTGTAGCATGTAGGTCCTTTCTACCCCACCTTGTTTACAAACCTGATTTAAACGCAGTACTTGGGGAAACAGGCTGTGGTAGACAAAGACAAAAGGAGTTGAAATAGGTTTTGTAAGCAGCATTCTATTATTCCTGAACAGTTTTCACAGAGACTAAATTCTACTTAAATTATTTTTGCCAGAGTTCACTGTGGGGATTCACTCTGCTGGGTCTAGCTGTACTGCATCCCCGTGGTCATCTGGTGAGTACTGCAATTCCGCTGATCCTCTGGTGAGTACCGCATCTCTGGTGACCCCCTGTCTTCAGGAGCTTAAACTAAACACCTCTGCTATTGCTTGAGTAAGTCTTTGCAAATGAAGCCTTTCCCGATGAATACAGAAGTTGTGTTCCACCAACCCTGCTTCGGAGTGGGCAACAGTTTAAACAACTTTCTTAAATATATCACTTATCTGAAAACTGGCACTCTCTGTATTCAGTTTGTAGGTGTAGTCATGCCCTGTACCTGTTAGTTGGGAGTCCCCAGGTGGGATGCTGGTCTGTCAGGCCTCCACCTCATTTCTCCCAGGTGCACATTCTTCTCACTCACCTGCAAAATTTGTCAGCTGCAGGCTGATCCTAAGCTAGTTCAAGGTACTGTACAGATCAATCTGGAGATTGATCAGGTATTTTATCTTATATTTAACCCCGAGGGCTGGGCTTTGGCCATATCTCTGTTCTAGACTCTACCTGCTAAACACGTTACCCTTAACTTGTGATGAACCTGTAGGCCATCTTTTTTCCAGAGCAGTACTACAGTTCTTTGGAAAAGTTAAGACCTCTATAAGTGCTTGTAACCTCGTGTTCCATGAATGAGTTTCCTCGCAATGACTGCTCAGCTCATGCGTAGACACGCATGACTGTTGGTTTTGGAAACAAAATAACCAAGCTCGCTATGAGGCTTTTAAGTCCTTTCCCCACCTCTTCCTGTTTCTCAGCAGTCCCTCTGATTCCCCCTTCTAGAAGTACTCCAGAGGCTGAGCTAGCACATCACCTGCTGACAGCACACTCCCACCTTTGCGTAAGCCAGCCAAAACCAGTCACCAGCCGGCAAGTGTTTGCAAAGTTATCTTTAAAAACAGCTATAAAAATTGGTTGAAAGGCTACAGTATCACTGCAAAAATATTTTATTTTCTTGTTCTGCTGACACATTTTACTTGCGCTACTCTAAGGTTTTGGGTACAATGTGGCTTTGCTTACCTTTGTCACCTCTATAGCAAGCCCACATGTAAATTACTTATATTGCACTTTCCCCTAACATGGCAGTAGCAGATTTTCTAAAGACCAGACAATTGTAATGTTGGTTTAAATCCAGTCTATTTAATCCCAAATTGTTGAATTGTGATGTGGGGTTTTTTTTTTTCAGTGACAGAATACAATTACTCTGTATATTTTTTCATTCTACACTATGCTCTTAATTGCTGCTATTTCTGAAGAAGGAAATGTATCATGTTCAAAGTAACAAATGATCTTTACGCTGTTGAGTTTAAATATGGAATATTATTTCTCAAGTCCCAGTCCCCTACTACATCTATTAATTTAATCTCTTTTGTTACCAGCCAGCTCTAGGTAATTAGTTAGTCTGCAGTACTACTTTTAGAAATTTGGAGTCCGTGAAGTAATAGCAAGGAGTCTGTGGGAAGTAACTAAAAGAAGCAAGTCTGGTTTTGTTGGAAATAAATTTTCTGTGCATGGCTACAGACCGCTAAGGGGATCTGTGAGTTGAAAAGATTGAAAATCCCCAGCTAAGGGTTTAGACGTTTAAGTTAAATAAATTGCAAGAGTATTCAGCAGATCATTTTTCAAATATGAAGCACACGTTATGTTGGGTTGTTGTACTTCGTGAATGGTACCATGGTTTAGACTTTCTCAGGAATAAATGAAAATTGTCCTGAAACAAGCTCTGTTTGGGCAACATGAAAGCATTACAATACAGCAGAACCTAGGCAAAATATAATTATCAGTCAGTTGGCTGTATTAATTTGATTTTCAAAATGATAAGGTATATTTTAAAACCAATTTCAAGATGATTTGATACTATCTTAAAAATGTCAAAATAAAAATCGGCTGAAAAGCATGAATTTGGTTACTAAGCAGTTTACCATACAATATTTACATACATAACTAGCTTTTACTGTGTTGAGTAACCCTGCTCATTCAGTAAAACTACTCATACAAGCAAAGATTATTTCTTTGCATAGTTTAGAAAGATCAAGTCATTAGCTTCTTCTGTTATAGTTATCTTTGTCCGTACAAGTATCAGCATTGTAGAACTGTAAAGCAGTGTGGGTTTTTTTAAAAAATGTGTTTCACTTATTATAGGCAAAGACTAAACTTAAGTGTAGTTTAAATCAGTAACACATATGGTATCTAAAATTTCAGTACCATGAGAGTTTGTCAATATCTGATGACAACAAGATTTAGTGCTATAAAAATAGGTAAAGACATTCTGGTGTTACTGAAGGGACCTTCTAACCAGGCCCTCTGGTAGTCCTTCTTTAAAAAGGCATAGCCAAACCACTTACAGCTATGGGATTAACTCCCAGCCAAGGTCAGTGTTAGCAAAGGGACATATAACCTCCTGAGATATGATTAAGTACCACTGAGCTTATTTAGGATGAGTATTTTATAGAAAAACTGTGCTGTACCCATGGAACAGAAAAATTATGTGAGCAGTGGGTTGAGTTGCAAGATACATCCTGTGTAGCATTTGTATACTTCTGAACTTTGGAAGGCCTGAGCTCTGTAAATGAAACGGAGCTAGAATCTGTAGGAAATGCACAGCTTTGATTAAAACAGACACTTTGAAAATATGCTCTGAATTAGGTGAACATGCAAATTTGCTTGTATCAGAAATCTGAAACTCTGCAATGCTCAAGTGGAAAGAGACGATAGTCTTCATTCAGATTTTCTCTGGCTTCTGTTAGTGACTACTCATTTAAATAATTTTTATTAATATGTGGGAAGCTCTTGTGGCTGTGAAAGAGACTCTTCTGAGATCATAGTGCTCTGCCATGTACTAGCTAGGCATGGTGATAATTGAATTTTAAGGCTACAAATAATACTAAAAGTTGTGTTTTGACATTGAAGTTTTATGAGATGAGTGATTTTAATAATAATTTCATAACATATCTATGTAATGTCTTTCATTTCAACATGAAGATGCAGTTCCATATACTTTTTCCCCTCCCTTCCTCTGTGACAATGGTGACTAATGGACTTGATACCCTTCTTTGCTCTCAGTTGTACAGCCACAGTTTTTAGGTCCATGGCGTAAGCGGGCCCTACAGCAATCAACTGATCTGTGATGGGAATAGGTCCTTCTGTTGTGGGTTCTGCTTAACTGCTTATGGGCCACTGGGGCCAAATGCAAAGAGCTGAACGGTGAATTGATCCTCATTTTCAGCAGAACTAAGGGGTCCGAGAATGTCTTGATTTAGCACTGCTGCTGAGAAAATCCTGAGGGAAGTCATGGTCTAAGAATACTGCATGCAGTCATTTCACTTCCTGATGTCTGAAATGTTCCCTGGATATAATAGAGATATGTTACAATTCACTTAAGTTTTAATGACTTAACTGGTTCAGAATCTGATATAAGACAGTTAAACTGAGAAGATTCAGAATCATTTGGGGAAGAGATGCTATTCTGTCACTCCCATGCTGTTAGTATGTGACATTAACATTAGCAGTAAACCTTAAGGTAAAGGGAGAATAATTACTGAGGGAAACTAAGAAGATGAAATAAGCCTCTAAGAGTTCAAAGTACAGAATTGCACTAAGTGTTTTCTGGCATTGGACAAATCTGGAGAAATTTTTCAGTGTTTATTCATTTTTGAATATATGAAACTGAGCAAGATTTCTGGGCCTGAATTAGTTTTTAATTCAGTGGTACACAAAGAAGTCTTTATTTTGGATTCACCAGCAGGATGATTGTAGGTTGGTTTGGGGTTCCTTTGGTGGGGTTGAGGAAGGTGAAGATGACCTTCTGAGCACAAAAACTGAAGTATTCACATTTTGAAGTATTTGCATGTTTTCATAACTACTTGATAAAAAGTAGCGTTTTTAAGATTTTGTGTGCATATTTGATCCATAAGACCTCCTCTCCCCTTTAATAGTAGCTAAGAGTGGTTTTGGTTACATTTGTCACAATAGTGTCTAATAATATTGGTACTGACATTCAGTGTGTCTCTCTTGTTCTGAAACAATGACTTTAGTTTTCCTTATTTAATTTGGGTTGCTCCTGTTGAATAGTGGTGGTGCATTCAGCACTGCGCTAGAGAGAGACTCAGTCCTCAGCCCTAAAAATTTGCTGGCAAGCTTTAACCAAAAATGAGCAAGAAAGATTTACATGGTGGGTATGAACTCATTTTAAGAATAACAGCGGAAGCAGCTGACTACTTTTGAAAATCTGTCCACATCCTGGCAATAGGCGGTTGAAGATCTCTATCTTCCTATCTTTACTTCTCCTACTTCATCCCTCCTCTTTCCCATACCAGTAACCCTAAACACTGGTCAGAAGGTAATGAAATATATTGCTGTAATAAAGTATTCTGCTCTCATGCTCTGCCCAGAAAGCTGTGCAAAAAGCTGGAGGTTTTTGTGTCCAGGTTATGTGGTGGTTTATAAAAGTGCACTTGTTTTCCTACGTTCTACATTACAGAAGATTAATATTTAAGAGAGAAAAGAACTTTCAAAATTCTTCATCAAAAATAATCTGGCATTTCAACAGTATTTAAATATTAACTTGTCTGCACCTTGAGTTATTCTTGGTAATTCTATATGTGAATACATATCTGAAACAAGACTGCCTAATGTCTGTTTATCTTAATCCAATGGTATTAGGTATTCTTATTCTAGAATCAAAATGTCTACATATGGAGTTAAATGAGATAGTCAGGATAATTCCACGGGTAGACTAGTTTTATTATAAGTGAAACTGTTCCATCTGCTCAACACCCAGATAATCAGAAAGAAACTGATAAGACAAATTGCTAAGTGACTCAGGCCAAAGGTACTGCTTAATGCTGTAATTGGATACGTTTGTAGTAGTATGAGCTGGTTTCTCCCCTGACTCAACCAGATGAACAGTCTCCCTTTTGCCAGCTACTTCCTGAGTAGGAGCTGACTTATGCAGAGTCATTCTTTTCCTGTCTGTCTGTATTAGCAAGTCTAGCGTGCGTGTCTTTGGGAAATGTAGCCCCACTGTGACTTTCCTCTGCAAAAAGATTCTCAAATGCAAAATACCTTACTTTCATTTTTCAAGAAATAATAGCAGCTGCTGGTGGGTGTAAATAAAAAAAAAAAGTGACACATACACAGAAGAAAAAGTTCATTATTTCCATCAAAAGTCCTGCCAGAGATCTTATCACTACTGAAAAAATAGCCTGTGCTGCCAGAACTTATTACATATCATCTCACTTGAATTGGTGTAATAATGCCACTTTATTTTACTTTATAAAGACTGTGTTCAATGGCATGTTTATATCCCACTCATAGATGTGATGTTTATAGTCAAAATATGCATAATTGTCAAAGTTCAGGTCTATTTCTATGTTCTTTATTAGTTATCAACCCCCTTCTATTTACCACAGTAGCAGTTTACGTAACAGGTGATGAAGATTAGGATTTTAGGTAAGCATACGAAACAAAGAGAGAACCCTTATCTGTTACTATGCACAGCAGTCAAGTTTTGTGTAGGTGTAGTGAAACAGCTTCTGGAACCATAAATGTAATCCTGATAGCACTGGCATGGAAACGGTGCTATTGTACATTAATGAAAATGGTATAATCAGCATGAAGTGAAACCGGTGACTAATTAAAAAAATAAACTTTCTGTCTGCAGCAAAAGCCCTTTTGTAGAAAAATGCATTTTCTTCATTGACCCATGGCATTATATCACATTGCAGTATTAACTCGGCTGGCAGTAGCGTTCAGATACAGCAAAAAGTTATAATTTTGAGAGTTTTCACTCTTTGTTTAATTCCTCTGTCTCCTGACCAGGAGCAAAGAGCTTCGCCTGACAGAGTCTTCTGTCAAATGGCAGCAAGGAATGAATACTTTCAACTGTGATCTTATCATGTTTCGTAAGGGAGAGATGGGAGATTTCCAGAAGTCCTAAAGAAGCAGAAAGTGATGTTTGCAGGTCACCAGGTTGTGGTCTTTTCTTCCATGTGAGGAATCACTGTCACAGTCTGCCTTTGGTCTCAGATTGGTGGTGTAAAATTGTGGTTGTAAGTATTGGTAGTTACTAAGGTCTGGGGATTATTTCCCTAACTAATAATGAGAGAAACACATTCTCATTTTAAAAAATGAGAGTACATCTACAGAAGGAAGTCTCCTAGATAAAGCCAGAGTCGTATTCCATTTCTTTTCCATTGCCTGTAATTCCTATGAACATTACAGAGTGATAGGTGAATCCAACAAACCGGTGAGTCCATATCCATTATGTAGATATTGTGGAACTGGCGTGAGCAAAGGGCCAGTAGGTGGCGAAGCAAGAGGACCTGTTTCCCCTGTGTACCAGAACATGAGAAATAAAAATACTTATTCCATTCATTAACAAGAAAAAGTGATTTAAACATACTGAAAATACATAAAATGTTTTAATTTTTAGGGGTTTTTATAGTTTTCAATGGGCAGCATGGAATTTCACCCTAGAATGTCATTTAATCAAAATATCTATCTGTTGAACAGTGTTTTGTGGTACATTTTGACTAACCCTAATAGCAATTAAGAAATTAATAGCTGCTAGTGCTTGCTTTCTTCTAGTTCAAATTATCATGACACGTCTGTCAAGGTAAACTCTTTCCATTTCCTGACATTATTTCTCTTACTACATTTTAAAAACAGTGTGGACAATATATCTGCTTCTGGATTCAGATGGAGCACCTGATGACTTTATCATACCCAGCTGAAAATGTCTACATCCATAATTTGCCCTGCATCACAAGCTGTATGACAGCTCCCTAGGCCAGTTCAGTGCAGAGCGGGCCAGGTTAGCCCAAATGCCCTTTGTCAGTTAAAGCTAAGAGAGCTAACCTTGCATTGAACTACAAGGAGCTTGTCCACAGCTTCCTTTTTTTGCCAGCTTTCTTGTAGCCTCTAGTGTAGATTCAGTTGTAAGAGGAATGGAGGAAGCTGAGCCTTCAATCACAGGAGGTGTTTGCAAAGTGAATATATTTAAACCCAAAGTCTCCTTTTTTGCCACGATACTATGTGCAGTGAACATTTACATTGGCTACAAAGGGGAGATGCCAAGTTAGGAACATTGGTTACAACAAACCAAGTTGCGTTATGGAAAAACTTCACTTATTCAACCTCCAGGGACATTTGTATAAATTCACATCTTACCTGACAGATCAATAAGGATTAGTTGACTGACTCATTGTTCTCTGTCCTGTGTTACCATATTTTATCCTTTAGGCTCCTGAGCCAAATTGGTTAATACTGAAGGAGACTTAAAATAGCATTCCTCTGATGGCAGTGGCTGTAGAAGACAAGCTGCAGTGTGTGTCTCTAGGTTTAACAAAGATCGCACAGCAATCAGTGAACAATCAAAGCTTTAAAACCAAATAAACTTACAGAGTAACCATCAAGGTCTTTTGCCTGCTTTTGTTTTTATATTCGTGGTAGGAGTTGCGCAAAAGAAGGTTGCCACACAAGCATGTTTTGCTCTCTGTCCGAATCTATCCCCACATGATTTTTTCAGGAACGATGATATTACTAGACTTGCAGAAGCTCACAAAAAATGCACCCATTTTTAGGCACTTGGTACAAACTCATAAAATATTTACAGTATGGCCCTTCAGGAAGCTGAGCATCTCTAAGTCTCAGGAAGACAGGCAAGCCACAGATCCCTCAGCCTCACCCTGATTGAGTCCTTAAGACTGCAAGAGAAAAGAAATTAAACTAGACAAGAGGAACTGCCTGCTCAGTTGAGCTTTATTTTGTAGTATACAGGCAGACTGCAAGGTCAGCAAATCTCTGCAAGCTATGTGGCCATATGGGCAATGGCAGTTTATAAAACAACTGGCGCAGATTTGGCAGCCTTGATGATGACCACATGGCAGGTCAGTGAAAATTATTTCAATGCCAGTTGTATAATTTCACTCTTCAGTCATCTGAGAAGACTATGTAAGACAAGATTTTAGAAAGGATGGCGTCATTTTAGCTCTGGAACTTATGCTATTCTTTATATAGTATATAAACTTCCAATGGTAACCAGCAGAGTTCTTTTGCTATGCCTTAGCTAATTGAAAACATTTGAGTTTAAATATTGATTGTTATTCTTTACATGTGTGTAGCCTTGTATTTGAGTATTTTGAAGTAATTTAGGGGTAAACATATCAACAAAGGAGATAAGGGTTTTTTTGATAGAGAAAACTAAGACCCGTGATAGGCTCAGACTGACATGAGTTATTTGCAGCCTCAACAGCCTCCAAATCTCTTAAAGTCCTCTACTTTAACAAAATGCCATGTTTTCTGATTGTTTTAAAGGGCTGCTGCTTATAGATTGCTCACACTTAGGTTGTTTCTGGCTGCTCAAGGTTGGAGGGATCATTGTGGCTGACCACTGATTGTGTCACCAGCCTAAGTACTCTTTCAGGCCTTCAGCTGCTGGGCCAGATTAACGTGAATGTGGGAGCAAACTGACTCTTGCAACACCTGGCCTCTGCAGATAACCCCACCCAGCTTGACTTCAGGCCAAGTCACGGCACAAACAACCTCTGCTGTATTGACAGATGACCTCATGAGAATGAACAGATAAGACAAAATGATGTTGATACTACTTGATCTATAAGCCATGTTTGATATTGTCAGCCAGGGCAGTCAGGAATGCTGATGTGACCACAAGCCCTTGGAGAATTTGTTTGAAGGCTGGCTATCATCACGCACCGTCAGGACACTGACTGCTCCCTTAGGGCTTCATCCCCAGGCCAGCTCTTGGCAGGCAGAGTCCTTGCCCCACCATGGAAACCTGTCGCTCTGAGTTTTTTGTAGGTCTTTCTGCATACCACAGTCCATAACTGCAACAATAAATATAAAATATTATCACTCACTGAATGTAGATGTATTTATATTTCTGTATACTTTATTTTGTTGTAAGTAGTTCCAGTAAGAAGATACCACAGGAATATCAATGGCAGTAGTCCCATCATGTAAGAAAAATATACTGGAAAGACCAGACTAAAAATTAATTCAAATGTTAATTGATTCTGTTTGTAATCCATCACTTAACAAGGGTGAGGGACCTTCAGTAGGCTCATAGAGACAGATCCCATGGTTTTTCATCAAGTGCATTGTGAATTACCTGAGAATCTTGTCTGAATGAAAACAGAGTAACGAGGTATCAGGAGCTGATCCATAGTAAATGGGGAAAAGACACAAGTTACTTTATTTACAGGGAGCACATTCCCCAGGACAGAATTGAATTCTACTTGTTTGTCCCACTTGCAAACAGCAAACAAGATACCTGGTCCTAGGTTCTATTCTAATTAATCTTACTAATGCTTCTGTTAATTTTGGCTAGTTCTCAATTGCTCAAGAAGAGGTGAACTTTGAGGATCTCTTAGTATCAATGAAACAGATGTGGCATTTTAACCCTGTAAGCAAAACAAAATGTCAAGATGGTCAGAGAGTTTCAGTTTTCAGCTATACTTCAGGGGTTTTTTTGCTTGGTTTCACCCTACTAGTGAAGCCTGCAGGCTACTTCACCCTATGACCAGATTCTTTTTCTGTAATGGTAAACTAAAAATTAAAAATAGATACACCATTAAAGATGGCATCCAAGGCGCAGATGTTTGACAGTTATCCAATTTATCAAAATCACTTGAAATTCCAATTCTGTTCTCCAGAGTGCTGACAACCAACTTGATAGCATCGGCAAATTTTGCATTTGGACTGCGGGTGTTCAAAGCATTAATACAAATAGAAAATGCATTACAAATCTTTTGATATGTCTTCCAGTTTTATGGCAGACTATTGATAACTACTGTGAATACAATACAGTAATATATCACAATTTTTTTCTTACTAGAAATAGGGGGTGTGGGAAAAGCTTTTCTACAGTCAAAAATACATCAGATCCACTGGCTCCCACTTTTAGTATGTGGCCACTTATTTGGACAAAAATGGAAACTGTGTAGTACACCGTGGTGTGGCTTGGTCATATCTATGTCTGGATTCACGTAAGAAGTTAACAGGTTATTATCTTCTAGATGCTTTCACAGACTGTTTAATGAAGCGTTGTAGTATTCGGCCAGGTATGCTGACACTGAGGTGACTGACTAATGCAAATATGTATGTAAGAGTTGGTTTTGATTTCATCGTTAACTAGTGCCTCGGTAGCTGTCTTTGTACAGTAAACAACATATTTCATAGTTTACATCAGATTGAATCCTGCAAATATCCGCAAATACATTCGTGAGAACAGGAAAGTAAACTCTCTGGGAATTTCATGGCTGCACTGACAAATCAATTAAAAATAGTCTTTTATTGTTGATTTTTTTAAACTAAACCATCCAGCACTGTAGCGCATAGCACCTAAAGCAAGAACAATTTGGGGTCTGCACAGCCTGAAGAAGTGTTTGGAGGAGGGTTCGGGATCTCACAATTGCTGGGATATGGAAGGAACATGCCAGTCCTCTGCGTCATGAACTCATTCTGCACTGTCATTGCTCAAAATAATGATTTTAAAGCTCCTTTTAGTCTTCCTGATTAAAGTCTCTCATATGAAAAGACTTCCCTCACCCAGGAAGGACTGCTGTGGCAGGCTGTCAAAGAAGGGGTTAAAAAAAAAAAAATTCCCATTTAGTTTCGCTCTTGGTTAACTGGAAGCAGAAGCATCCGAGATCCTTATTCCGCGTGTGACTGGTCCGGGCATTTCCCTCCGGCCAGGGTGAGGTGCCGGCGCCTGGCGAAGGGGCTGACCCGGCTGTCCCTGGCACGGCTCACCCAGCTGGCTGACTTGGTAAGGCTTGACAGCAGAAGGACAAAGGCTTTTAGGGAGTGCAGTTACCGGTGTTTAGCAAGTGTGAGTCGTATTTGCTCTCTGTCTGCCAGATTCATACCTGGTGCGAGCACAGAAATGTCAGTACCTGGGTGCTGCAGTCAGCCTATAAATACCACCCAGAAAACATGAGTCATGCCTCCTGTGTAGGACTGAAAGCCGTGTCTGGGACTCCAGGGAGTGGAGGGAAGGGGAAAGCACGTAATACCTGGGACATTTTATAAGGTGTGGTGCTGACTCAGGCTAGCTACAGCCAAATCTTACGATTTTCCTGACCAATAAACAGAATTAACCAGTAACAACAACAACAAAACCCCACGACTTAAACAGCACAAAGTGGCTGTCTGCCATACCATGTAAGATCACTGAGCACCAAACCTAACATCCTGTGTCAGGAGGAGGATACAGCTTGGAGCTGTAGGGGTTGGGAACCACCACAGCAATGCAGGTAGCTGCTTCTGCAGTAACAAACATGGTGAGAATATCTCAGCACACGGATAAACGTGCCCCGTGGCTTTGGATAGCCTTACATTTATATGGAGATCTGCCTTGGTTCTCAGCATGTAGTTATCAAGCTCAGTCATGAAAAGATTGACATCTATTAAAAAATTGATTGCATTTAAACTAAGTCTGCTTACCACTAGCACTGATAAAAGAGATTACTAGACACTATTACAAAATCAGATCATCCTACAAGGGGCACTGTGCAGAGGGAAAGAGTTGCAGCTGCAAGCTGTGCTGCGTGGCGTGAGGAGAGGATGGGGTGCTTCCCGCTGTGCTGGGCCGTACTGTGGTTAATACCGCAGCCACTGTTGCCTCCACACAGTCTGGTGCTCTCTCGATGCAAAGACCTGGCTTTACTTTCTAGCTGGTTTTATGGAGAATGGCAGAAGTTGGGGCAAATTCTTTGCCACTCGCATGTCTGTAGAGAGAAGGCACCACCAGGGAAGACAAAAGTGGGTTTGCTATTTTAGTGACAAACATCACTGATCTGAATGATTAAAAAAATGCTATCCAAATGACAAATTTGTTAAAAGCTAATTCTCTTCTTTTATATGTAACACAGACATTTATTCCCATCATCAGTAGAAACCTTATAGAAGCGATAATTATATGTAATTAACTTTTCTCTCTCTTTTTTTTTTAACCAAATACCTGAAACCCTGTGATCTCAGAAAAACAAGCTGTGCTAGAAGGGGAGAGCTGAATGTGGAATCAAAGTCATAGTCTATTCTTGCTGATGAATGTGCTCTACAGAAAATACACCCTGGGTTTTGCTTCACTTGAAAAAGAGCAGAGGCTCCGACAAGAATATCCAGGATATCATTAACTTTACTGTTATATAGTGAATATAACTGTATGGGCTATTTCATAGTCATAGTTACAACACATGAGGCACTTGAGAAGTCACACGGTTAAATTTACTGGAGCTGTAAATAGCATTACTGGTGAGTGTGCTCTTCTATTCCATGTAAGAGAAGGACTGAGGCTCCAGTGCCAGGGGACTTGTCTGAAGAAATGTCTTACATTGACTCATGTAAGACATTTTAAAAGAGAAGTAGGATTATGGCTGTAAAAATTAGGTAATGCTCTCCAATTCCTCATCTTCTGATTGCTATAGGGACAAAGGTCATTTAAATTTTTAACGGTATGGGCTCTACTTAGGCTGTACTACTAAGGGAATATTTTGAGGGAATTGACAATAGTTCCTGGAGAGAGAAAAGCTACATGCTCTGCCTGGCCCGGCCAGGGGACAGGTGCTGGGGCTGTGAAGTTGCCTCTGGATCCAAATGGTTTTTTCACTGATGTGACAATAAAAGCTGTACAAAGAAACAGATAAAAATAAATGCTGCATTTTCAATGCAGATGTTTTTGTGAGCAAAATTAAAGATGACACAAAGATGAAGAATGAAAGTTTGCAATACTGGTGATGCTTAGCTTCATGGGTGAAAACAAATTTATGTCTGTCTGATTCTTTGAGTTGTGAGATCTGCTAAGATTTCAGTTACAGAGATCAAATAAATGCTTATTGTAATGGTATTCCTAAGCCATGGGATAGATAATATGGCTAAAGCCCTACTATCATTTACGCAGTACATTTACAACATTATATAAACCTTGTCTTGTCTTAGGATAGCCATTGTCTTCACATTTCCCTGTCTCATCATGTGTCCATCCTCACTCTGTTAAGTCCAGTTTAGACTGTGGGGTTCTCAGGACAGAAGTGTGCTTTTGCAAATGCTTATGTCTGTATGCAGGTGTGTGCACACATACGTACCATACCCACCTACAGCGTTGTATGCAGCAGACTGCAGAACTCTTGGCGCTTCTTTTGCAGTATATTGAATGCAAGGTGCTCAAAGTCCTGGGGATTCATGACGGGGCCGCTTGCTACCTGCAGTGTATCACCTGTTCTGCTCTGAGAAGCTGCTGCCCCTGTTTTCAGTATGGGCTGGGCTGTGAGCGGCACCGGTCAGAAGCATCTACTGCTGCTGCCAGAGGAAGGGAAAGGGCAACCTCTAGCAAGGGCTCCAGTAGGCAGTCACAGACAGCAGCCTTTTAAATCGCCCTGGTGTGAGTTGTTAGAGCTCCCATAGGGGCAAGAGGCTCTTAAAGTTTCATTTAGAAAATATTATCTATCGCTCTACAGCTAAATGCCCAATGTGTGTCTTTTTCACTGCAAAGGAATTCATGTTGTATTTCTAAGTCCTGTCTATATTAAAGAGTCAACTGCAGCGACCCTCAGTTAATAGTATACCGAACCTTCACCTGAAGAGGAGTTTCACTTGATTTAACTTACCCTTGTAAGCCTCGGAGCCCACAAGCAGCTGATACTTGGCTGATTTACCTGTTAGTCAGGATGTAGCCGTGGCATAAACAGTATGGTCATTACCTGGGGATTGCGGGTAGTAGTTTGGGGATGAAGAGGGTTTCTCGAGACTTCTCCTTTGCACGTCCTGAAATATGAAAGAATAGATTGTGAAAAAGGAGTAAAAGTCATCTGGAACATTAGGAAAAAACCCAATAAACTGTAGTGTTATCTCTTTATTTTAGATGTACCATGAGTCTACAAATAGACAGGCTGTGTTCTTACTACAGTCATTTTTAAAATAACATATTGGTAGCAAAAGTAAAATTTCAAAGTAAAGTTTAGTGTAGATAAAGACCAAACCACCGTTCCTACTCCTACTTACCGTATGTAAAAAGCCACTGAATGTTACAGCGATGCCAATAACTGAACTCATAGTACAATGAAATTCTGTAAATAGTATTTAAGCTTTGACAGTATTTAAACATTTAACACACTGAGCCTTGTGTAAGTACTTTTTCAGCATTAGGAAATCTATTGCTTAATTAATGTTTTATGGCAGTTTGCATATGTAAAGCACTATATAAATGCCGAGTATGATTCAGTTGTCAGTATCTGAACATAAATTACGTTTCACACAGGGTTTGGGATAAGAAATTCCATAACATTTGGCAAAATGGCTTATGCATTCCCAGTAATTTTACATAAAATCTATTCATAGTGTCCATTGACTTGGAAACAATATATGTGATTCTTTTAGTTGAACTACTTAATTCAGCAGATAACCACTGCTGCTTCATAGTTCATGGATGAGAATTTAAGAGAGCAGCTGAGGCATACATTTGAATTTGATTAATGACAAAGGAACCGTTTCAGAGGACAGAGGACACACTGTCCACTTAGCTCTCAGTACAAAACAAAAAGTCAAACTGACCACTTTCAGTTGAATAGTAAAACGAGAGCTAGTCCTGCCCTGCCCTGAGCACAGCTAGTGTTGTACAGAGTGAAGGCACAGGGAGGTGTGATAGATACATCAGTGCTTGCGTGGTCCTACCAAATTCAAACTGCTGATAGTAATTTTTTCTGACATTCAGTCAAAGTGAGACAGTGCTTATAGCTTCTGGTTTTGTTTTTCTTTCCTACTTTTGATGATATCACAGCTGTTAGGGCCTAATACTGCGCTCTTCGTGCATGCAAAATAAAAGCAGATAAATGGCTGAGACTAGCAAGAAGCAAGTTTGCACAGTGCTGTGTAACATACTTGAATGAGCTCTAAGCAGGCTTGAGTTTGGAGGGAATATTGTCACGGCAGTGTAACGCCTCTGTGCAGGACACATCAAGCCGGGTATTGTGGCCACCGAAGCGCTGTGCGGCTCCCGGCGCTCACTCGGCTGGGACGAGCTGGGGTGTCTGTGAACAGCTCTGCCTTGTGCTGCCCTGACACCGCTTACAGAACTGAAGGCAACGCACAAATCTACTGTCAGCACCAACAGCACAGAAAGGACAGCAGCCTGAATAGAGCTGGAAATTCAGCCACCAAACAAAAATACCTGCAAAATGCCTGTGAAGGGAAGAGACAGGAAAACTGCCACGAAGGGCCATTATGGAGTACGGCCTTAGCACAGCAATTACCAATGAAAAACAGTTGATTGTGATAAAATAATTGCTTAATAGCTTCTAAAACTGATTCATCCAGAAATTTCTAACAGCAGAAAATTTCTTTCTGCTGTTATTTTATGAAATGGTGTTAGTATTCACTCAAATAACGAAATACTTCTTTAAATTGCCTTTTTTTCTCTGTACTGAGTATCTCAAGAGACTCAGTTGCAATGCTCTGGGATGTCTGCTCATCAGAAGATGACAGTTTGAGCTCAAGGAGGAAATTATTGCAATACACAGAGTAACAGAATGGGCTCTCCTCGTCCATTGTTTTGGACAAAATCCATTAACTTCACTCAGAGAGCTGTAAAACTAGACCCAAGAACTGCTGATACTAGTTATTTCCTGAAGAATGTATTTTCTATTTTGCTTTCCTGTTTTATGCTTCTTTGGGGCAGATCCCTTAAAGACCTTAAAGATCATCTAGTTCCAACCCCCCTGCCACGGGCAGGGACACCTTCCACTAGACCAGGTTGCTCAAAGCCCCATCAAGGCCAGATTGGATTCCAACCCAAACCATTCTGTGATTCTGTGGTCCCCTGTAGATCTCTCAAAACTATGAGGAAGTCCGGTCAGATACCACTGCTTCCAGGGATTTTGAACAGTTGAGTGAAACCCTAAATCTTGGCACCAACTTGGCTGGAGAGAATTCAAAGTTAGGACCCAGTCTAGTGGAGGACCAACAACTTAAGCTGTTTATGCTTTTCTTACATCTTCAGTTTGCGCAAGAGAGGTCTGAGGCTTGTAAGACTTCTTTTCACTATCAGTACATCTGCAGAGATAATGAGAGTGTATTACATACACACTATGTCTTTCCTGTATGTTTTTATTAAATACAAAATACTTTAGAAGCTCCTGGTGGAGCTGAATGACTCACAGGATTGGTAATGGGATTAGATCATTGGTTCAAGACTAGTTCAGGACCGATATCCTGTAATCTGATATATGGGGCTAAACCCTGTTTATGTCCGTGGGCTTCGGTGGAGAGATCCTGGCTTTCTTCTGCAGATCTTGATGCAGGGGGTAGAAGAACACAGGCTAACAAGCATTGGCATTTAATCATTGGGTTTGCTCATGTTCTCATTTCTGTTCTCAGTTCATGTTCTCATTGATGGGTCACATCATTAAATAAATAGAACCTTTTAAGTAACTGCACAGAGGAGAAGGAGAGCTTTTTTGCTCCTGCAGTGCCTCTAGCCCAGTAGGAGCCCCACAGGGATTCCTGCTCTGGCCAGCAGTGTCTGGAGCTACTGAAACCTGCTCTTTAGACATGGAGGAGGGGACACATCTCTGCTGAACGGTGAATTGTCAGACCGTGCAGGAGGGTCCTGCGTCTGCTCTGCCTTGCAAATCAGCCTGAGTCATGCTGATTTGTGATTAAATGCCTCTGTGATCAGACTTCCAAATTTTATCCATCCACAGTCTAGATATGAGACCTGTGCCATGCTTGAACTGTGGTTTTGTAGAGCTTGCCAATACTATTCTTTAATTCTAACCTAGGAATATCTTCAACATGTAAAGAGATTTTGATGCCTTCTGTCTCTGAACGGTAGGTATAGTCATTCTCTTTCATTTTCTAGTAGGATTTTTATTACTTTTCGTATGGAAGGATAGCATCTTTTTCTTCTCATTTAGTGCAAGAAAGCCTTGCTATGGCCAAGAGGGAAGGCTTTCAAATTGTCTGAAGCTCATAAATTTTAGAAGATAAAAGTTCATATCTGCATTGGCCAGGATAAAGATATTCTAGTTGTAATTTGTAAGAACATTGTTGTTGTCACCATTTCTTTCCTTTGAAGAGCTTATGGAAGGAGAATGTAAAACGTGGGCCTTCACAGTTTGTCACCACTTTCATGTCATCTTTGGAAATAACAGGAGTCCTTACTTTATTTTCCTGTCCAGCACATAACCACCAATATGTCCATATTCTTTCCGCTCTGGCATTATTTTTTCCCCGTCATACATATTTTAAGACACCCTAAGGATTTTAAAAATATTCTAGCTTATTTTAATATTAGCGTCTATGACCCAGAGTAGTTACAGAATGCCATCTCCCCAGTATGGGAGAGGGACAGCACTCAGTCTGCTTCTAGACACAGCCGTGGATGGGGGCAAAATTCCTGACCCACAAGCTGCCTTCTCTTCCTGGGCCAGCTACAAGAGTTTTTTGGGTTTTAAGAGGCTACAGAAGGAGCTGAACACTGGAGAATTAAATTGTGTTTATCTTCAGTTAGTTATTTCATGAGATTTCTGAAATCTCCTAAAGCTGCCAGGAAGTGGTCTTTGGGGTGGAAAGGAAGGAGGCAAAGAGGAATGAAGCATCGTTGTTTCTGTCATCACAGGAACAATCGTAGGAACGACTGAGTTTAAGGAAGTTATATATATGCGCATATATATGTATATAAAATATATACCAGGGTATTATATGTTTACACATACAAATATTAAATAGATATTTAAATATATAAGTGTATTATAGATTATATATTTGTATATTTAATATATATTATATATAATTCTATATTTAATAGAATATATATATTCCATATTAAAAATACATACAAAATTCTGTATTCTCTATGTCTTTTGCTATTCCGTTTCTGGGAATTGCAGGCATCATTCTCATCTCCCCCATTCATCAGGACTGCTGTGACCTGAACACACCACCACCATTTCTGCCCACAGCCAGGTCTGTCTATCTTCTCCCACAAGTTCTCTTTTCTTTCTTTCTTAGATCTTCTGTTCCTGATAAAATTGTTATTCTAGTTTCCAGCTCTTCCTAAATGACTTGCAGAAGGCAGTGACAGGTTGCAATTTTAAATCCACTTAGCTATTTTTTTTGTGAATAATCCTGTTTGACAGGCTTTTCTCCCCTCCCTCCTTGTCATTAAGCACGGCTGCAGTTCAGGCTCAGCAAAGAGCAGGCTAATTGTTTTGGTTAGGGACACAAATGAGAGAGAGAGAGAGATTTTCAGCTACTGTAGCCTGAGCAGGAACAACAGAACTGGTGTCCAAAATCTAGCTGAAAAGTAGTTTGGTTTGTTACATACCGTGAACATCTATTAATTAATTTTTGGTCTGACATTTGAATGTTGCTTCACTACTGGTAAAACAGAATATGGACACCTTTAAACTGTTTATGTTCAAGGCCCACGAATTAGAACAAATGCAGATAAAATCACTTGCTCTGTGCAAAGTTGTAATTTTATTCATATAGTTCTTAACAATGATTTATCAAAGATTGCGAATATATTTTTTGTTAATGCTTATGTTAATGCTTTCCAATAGCATAAATTATGCAATCTAATAATCTTAAATTATATTCCTTCCTAAAGTGAATAAAGACACTGAACTAAGACAAGGGCTTAGAAAATGAGCACTGATCTCCATCTAACCTACCCTACCGTAACCTATGCAGTGCAGAGAGGCGAGGGCGAAGTGCTGGCTCTGGGGCTCTGGCCACCCCTCTCCAGCTAGACTTGCTCAACACTTTGCTCAAGAGCAGAACTGGCTGAGCTATGCAAGTGTTCCCATTTATCTCACAAAAATGCTTTCTGCAGCTTAGTTAACAAGGCACATCAGAGACAAGCCAGGAGAGAGGGAGGAATGCACGACAGAGAAGAAGCAGGAGGCAGGCAGCATGCTCAGCCCCCGTGTTGGCAAAGACCACAGCTGCACTGCTGCTGCCTCATGACCTGGTGCCACTGTATGCCAAAATCAATGGCACGGGATTCAGGACAGGGAAACCCTTCCTGTCATGTGAGGTACACCAGGATGTTACTGGGCCAATGCAAGCATGGACTTACTAGGTATCTGTGTGGGCTGTGGGTCTGATACAGATCTCTCTGCATTTCCACTGATGTTGTAGGCGGCTGTAGTATATAGTATAGTATATATGTAGTATATATAAAACATGTACACTGAATGGAAAGAAAAGGTGCCTAGATAAACCTTGTCTGTATGTGTGGAGCATTATTCTATATGTGCTTAGAGAGATGCATGCCCTATATTAGTTAGCAACCATCCACCAAATCACGAACAGGCAGCAATGGAGGATGACCAAAGGAACTACAACCCACCCACAGCATGCCATCCATTGCTGGGGGAGAACTGAAGGATACATCTTTGCTAACTTGGTGAAGACGGACCCAAGCTTACTTCGCCTGTGCTCTAAGCTGGTAGGATACAGGCTGCATCCAATCGAGGAGCCAAATACTTGCATTAGAAGTGTTGCACCAAAACAACACACCTTTCTCAGCATGGCGCAAGCACAGCCACGTGGCTGTTCCACTTATTCACTGGAGCTAGCTCAGGTCTAGCCATGGGCAACGTAAATATGAGTCTCTGGGTGCACAACTCTGCAGACATGAATTTACACCTGGATTCATCCCTTTTACACACGCTTATGGAAGATGCTTATGTTAGAAGCCAGGTTGCCAGAGTGCCTCACTACTCGACCAATGGAAAGAAAGAGCAAGCTTCAGGCAGAGGAAGCTTCGGCTAGATGAATGACCTCTCAGACTGAATTGCTCCATGGAGGTGCCAAAAGTTAACAGGGATGAACCTAGGTATTTGTATTTGATAACGTTATGGGAGCAAGCTATTTCAGTAAAACCTCACTTTTCCACTTGGAATTTGCGCATATATTCTTTTTTCGATGTTGATTCACAATAAAGCTGGGCTTCTCAAGGACAAAGCCAAGTCCACTAGTATACATGTACTCTTTCTTCCTCAGACTTTGATCTCTGTTTCTCTCTCTCTCTGCTTTTCACTTCTGTGGGCTGGGCAGGCCTTAAGGATACCGAGGTAAGTCTGTGGTCCAGCAGACATGCATCTTGCATGGGCTTGCACTGTCCAAAGTCTCTGAAAGTCCTGTTCACTCAGGTGTTTGAGGACGCTTTGGGGAGCTTTGGGGAGCAGTGGGCACAGAGGGATGTGAGACCAGTTGTTTGCAAAATTCAGATGCAGAGCACGCTCGTGGAGGGGCAGCCTGACAAGGTGTTATTTACAACAGCCCCTTAGCTCAGCAGGGGGCTGAGCTCTGCTCCCCTGCCCTACGACAGCTAATGTCTTCATTTGAGGGTTGAAGTATGGGGGTGTCTGTAGATCCTGGTCAAAGCAGAGTCCCGTTGTGCTGTTACTGTGCAAACACAGCGCTGTCTGATGGATTTCACTGAAGCCCATACGCAATCAGGCCTTGTGTGTCCATACATTGAGATGTATTTATTCTGCTTGGCCACACTCCAGTTTCAGTTATCTAGTAACAGTTTGTGGCTCTCAATCTCCACCACGTTTGCCCTGGGCATTTCTTGCCTCCTGGCTCAGGCTGCGGCCATGGGGAAGGGATGTCCTGCGGCACCCCGAGGGTCAGGACCACTCAGCACAGGCACACTTGCCCATGTTTCAGGGCACTTCACCGAAGTGCTTTGGGGAGCTTCATTGAAAGAGGTGGCAGGGATGGCCCTTGGAACTACAGAGCTCTATGAACCCAAAAACATGTGTAAGGCAAGATAACACTGATGCAGTGGAGAACTGTTATTTGGGCTGTGACTTTTTTCTTGAAGTTTACTCCCTAGATTAAGCATGCATCCTTCAAAAGGCACTGCCAAGTACTTGTTATTTTTATTGCAGACAACCTCCATTGTGCCAATGTCCTTTACAAGCCAAATGATTTTAGTCTTTTCCACTTACTGTTTTTGACAGGAATTTTTAATAGGTTGGAATTAATACGATGAAAGCTGTGTATTAACAACTGTTAGCTTTAGCCTAGCTAAATGGTCAATTGCATGTACTTGCGCTGTTGCATCCCTTCATGTTGAAGCAGTCTGGGAAAATTAATTTATTTTCCTTCTTATTGATTAATTTAAAAGGTTTTTGCTTACCCTGTGCTTCTGGAAAAGATATAATCCTAGTTATTTTGAAAAGCTAATGGAATCTTTCAATTTGTAATGGACACATCTATTGCCATCATGTTTAAGGACTATTTGCCCCACATCCAATTGTCCAAGTAATCAACACACACAGCACATATACAATCTGATATGTTTATTAGTCTGCAGGAGAGAGGGAAATAAAAAATAACCTCCTGTTGCCTTTTAATTGCTTATTTCCTGCTTAAGACAGCAAACGCCATTTTGCTGCTATGGGATAGATAAATGGGTGGGATGGTTTTTGCACTCCATTAAGAAGGCAGTGCTTTGATTAATTATTACAGAAGCAAACTGAAAAAATAATTATTAGGAAAATAAGCTAGAGGTAGTATTATTTTCTTAAGCAAGTAATAAATGCAGATGATTTCCTCCAAATACATAAAGGTTCCAAAGTCACATAACATGGCACTAATTGATTTGATTCTTACGTGCTGCCTGCTGAGCAGATGGGTTTATACTTGTGCTTCAAACCAGAGGCTTGGTAACTAAGTGGATAAAAGCTCTGGCCCTTCACCTCAGGTGCAGCTTTGGTTTAACAGCAATGTGGAGCTTGTCTTTCTCAACAGTTCTCCTGACTCTTTATGTATAGAAGTTCATTCGTGGCTTGTTATTTACATTTCATCTGTACTTTCATCTGTACTAAATTCCCTTTAAAAATTTTGTTTCTCTACAGTTTTCTTGGGTTTTTTAAACGCCTGAGATTTGATTAAGGGCAAAACATCAAATCTAGATTCTTTGTGAGATTTCAGCTCCAGGATGGTGCAAATATCACATAGAAAAACTAGTGACGTGGCACAGCTGGGAGAGCAAAATCCTCTCCCTGGGGCAGACAGGGGCTGGGAGCAGTGGGAGGAGCAGTACCACGGATCCCATCGGTACCTGAGCACTGCTGTTGAAGATCTTGTGGTGGTGCTTGGGGAACCAGCACCCAGGAACACCCAGCACTGCAAATTCATCTGCTGGGCATGGATCTGAGCATTTGACAGCTGGGTGAAGTGGCCAGGGGGTGTCTGCAGTGTGTGGTCCCCAAGTGACGGAGCCCCAGGTGCTGTATGAAAGCAGCGGAGCCCCACTGCTGCCCAGGGGTGAGCCAGGGCTGCTACCCCACTTCCCACCTGGGAGAAGAGCAGACATCAGTGTCTATATCAGCAAGAAGAAACCTATCTGGAAATTTCCCTATCAAAGGTAAAACTCACCTGTGAACAACAAAGCCACACCTTCCAGGGGAGGGAATAGCAAAGAAACCCAATTTTCACTGACCTGCTACGTGTAGGTATCCATGCGAAGCTGCAGCTGTAGAACTGCTGTGGTGCAAACTGTTCTCACAGAATGAAGGTCCTTGGCTCAATTCAGCTCCTTCTTTGCACCGAGGAGTGCAGCTGTCAGGAGGAGGCATTAGCAAGTGCTAGCAGAGCAGTACCAACCACCTTTTCTTACAACTCTAGCCATGTTTCACCTGGAGACAAATGAACATTTTTAGTTCTCCATGTGCTGTTTGTGGATTAAGTCACACAAAAAATTAAGCAAAGCTCTTAAAACTAATTAACAGCTACCATTTATAAAAGTTCTTTGAGTATTAATAAAAACTGCTGCCCCACTGATCTCGGTGTGCAGCATTTTCACATTATCAAGGCAGAGAATGAAGCGAGTGGGAGTCAGGCACAGGGACCTTAATCAGTCACTGTGGGCTGAACATGGTCCTCGGCGCAGCGCTGGATCTCATGCTTAATAAATAATTGTGACAGATGTTGAGAAATCTGAAAGCTCATATTTTAATATGGTGCTAAATTCATGTAGACATGTCTACAGAATAAAAAATGAGAGTGCACTGACTGAGCCAGTCTAAATGTACTGAAATTTCATCATTAAGTGGCTGTTTAAGCACCTTTGAGTTAATGCTTTTGGGATAAGAAGTCAGAGATGTGTGTGTTTGGTGCTTGTAGAGTCACTGGGACATGGTGTGGTTCCACGGGGAGCTGATGGGGTGATCCAGCAAGAGGCCGCAGGTACTGAGCTGCTCTGAGTCCCAGGGGGAAAAGACAGTGTTTGAAACACCTTCAGCCTAACTGAACTGCCTTTTGTCTTTTTTTCTCTGCCATTATATTATCTATGTGCCAAGCTTTGTGCTTAAACAAAGCTTATAGCTGATGGTATATAGGAAAAGCCAGACCCATCAGCTGTTTACATGATAGCTTTTCTGTGATTGCTCATCCCAGCAGAAAACTCAGACTGAAATGTCCCCTGGCCCTGCAAATAGCAGGTCTCTTCTGGTGGGAGTGCTCAGGAGAGAAGGGCGGGTTATTTATGTCACCTTCCCCAAGCAGCCATTGTGGTTAAAGCGGGGCACTGTCCCTAGCCAGCATCCCTCATCTCCCATGGAGAAGATAATTAGAAAAGCAATTATTTAAATTGTTTGGAGACCTTCCAGCTCAAATACCTACCTCCGGAGAAGAGTGAAGGTGAAGGAATGTTTCCAGAAAACAGACTTACACACTTCACATATCCAAGGGACAAAGAAGGGATTTGCCTGGTGACTGATGCTTGCAGAGCCTGGTTCATGTAAGCTGCATGGACTGGAATTAGTGGGGTTACTTTAACCTCAGCCTGCGAAGGGCTGGGTGACAATAAATTTCAGTCTTTAATTTGGGCATAGGAATAAGCCAGAAATATAGGTAAGGTCACAGGCTGTACTTCATTTCATATTTCTAGCACTAGCACTGCAATCAGCACATGAGCAATCTGCCCTTGAGAAGTGTTTGGTTTTGTGCTGTCTTGTCTTTGCATTTCTGGGATTGCTCAATCACGTGGAGCTAAATTTTATTTTACTGGAAAAAGACTCTCATTAACTTCAATGAATGGCTTACAAATCCAGCCCAGCTTTATTTTGTTTTTCTTGCACTGGGGCAAATTCTATGCTGATCAGACCCTGTTCAGTCACAGATACTCAAGGGGCTGCACAGCAAGTCCATATACAGCTTGATGCAGTGATTTGAGCCGAAATCCAGTCAGTCTCTAGAGCGGGCAGCTGAGAGCCTGTGCAGAAGACAATTTAAAATTCCTTGCACTATCTTAATAAAAAAGTGTCAAAGTTCCTTGAAATCTGAAATAATCCTTTACCCCCATTGGACAGTCATGGGAATTTATGGTGGTTTCCTTTGTGTTTTCAGCCTTTTTTCTTTGGACCCAGGCTGGCACAGAACTGGGAAGGGGAAGGATTTCCAAGGTGGGTTGAAGAGCTGCTGTTTCTTGCCGTGGGGTGGGCCAAGCACGTCCATCCCTCCCAAAGGCCTTTTGGCTTGTTCTTCACAATGCCCTGGAAATGAGGATCACTCATGCAGTGTATTAATGGTATGAGAATACTTAAAATCTTATAAACATTTTATTCAAATGTATGGGTCATTTTAGTGGTTTGTTAGTGTTAAACTAAGCTCCATATGTGTATTGTGTTTGAAGGTCTATTGCAAAGCCTCTGTGTTAACACTAATCCCTTCAGGATCCCTCCTTAGCAGAGGGGACTGCTGACAGCTCAGAACAAAGTTAAGCAAATTGCCCTAAACAGGGTTATCTAGTGAAGGTAGCAGGAAGGCCAAATGCAGGCTGAGGTTTTACATCTGTAAACAAAAGGGTCCCCCAGCCAGGAGGGTTTGAAGCTGGGAAGGTCCTGTCTGACGCATGCAGCCGTAATTCCAGCCCTGCTTTCTCACAGGCTGGAACAATGGGAACATTGAGGCTCAACAACCCATTGGGAGGTTTCAAGCACCATTTGCCACTCTTGTTTACAGTCTTGTCTACTTTAAAATCAGTTCTCTTAGCCAAACAAGGTGACAAAAAGAGTCAGATTAACAAACAGGATTAGTCTTCTGGTAGGGGTGTGTAAGCAGTTTGTAAAAAAAAAGTTGTTGAACATTCAAACTGGAGAACATCCAAAGAGGTGAGCCCATGTCTGTTTACCTTCATAAGCACTGCATTTATAGGTATGTACTTGAAACTTTCCAACCACTAAGGCAAGATCACGGTTGAGAGTAGCCAAAGCTACGGGATGGACACAGTTGCAGATCACGGCGCTGACGAGGGGATTTAGAAGAGGCTCCCCTTTCCCATCATGCAAGTGAACGCTCACATAAGGATGTGACACTCACACAGAGCTTTGTCTCAATCACATGAGCACTGCTGCCACTTTTCACACGTCTTGGTCTGTGCTATAAAAACCAGTGAGTTTGACAGGAATTGGTCATTTTGGCCCAGATCCAACAATATCCCAACAATGAGGACAAAGCAAGAAGAATTCAAGGACTTGGTCAGCAGCTGGTGGAAAGTTTTGCAATTCCACTGGCTTCCACTGAGTTACCCCAAATTATAAATACTGAGTCCTGGGAGAGTTTTAAGCACTGGGGATTATGGCCTAATGCCACCTTATTGGTACGTCTGCCGCTGTTTTGTTTTTAACCCAATAACAGATAAGCATTTGGTCTCAGTTGTGGCGTGGGACCAAAATTTCTTCTGAAGTAAGTGAGCAACCACCAACTTTAAAAGCAACTCTTCTTCTTTATCACCCCCACACCAGGCAAGCCTGTAACCCTGTCTCCGAACCCCTCGTGAACTGGAACCTCTCTCCTAACAGGTCTAGCTGTTGGTCACAGCCACCAGGTACACGAATAAACGGTGTATTTTTTACCTGAGCTGTTAGTTGTAAGATTTATGTAAGTATAGGAGAGAGGATTTTCAGCTGGTATGAGAGCACAGTTGGCTGCAGACTTTGCTGGAGGCGGGCTGCAGCACTGCCCAGCTTCCTCACCCAGTGGCACAAATACTGCGTAACCACAAAACACAAATCCTGTAATAATTGTATATCCAGTGTTGAAGTTCAACATTCCACCTCGCTGCCTGCAGCTGTGTTCGTATCGTGTTTGCTGGCCCAGGGAGCACTGTGACCTGCACCCAGCTAAGCCCTGCGCACACTGTTAGCCAGCGGAGACCAGCTTGAAGCCAGGGCTGGAGAGGAAGGAAGAGCAATCCCTCTTCATCCTCCTTTTCCACACACATCAGTGCGAGCGACCAGCCAGGGGGTTTGCAAGCACTGCCCTCCAGGTCTGACTCTCCCTCCCTGCTTCTCAAACCAATAAATATCCACCAGACTGCTGCACTCATCAGTTTTAAACCTAACATTTGGAGTTGCTGTGCGTTAAGAGGGGGGTTTGTCATTTGAGTGGGAGTCAAGTTTGGCTAGGGTGTTGTGTACAGCGCAAACAGCCACAGAGAGCAGGAACCCCAAACAATACAGGTCCTGGCCGCGTGGCCTCGGTGGAGCAGAGCAGGGGATGCCGCGTTGCTGAGCCCAGCACAGCCAGACCCCTTGAGCAGGGTCAGAGCAGCCTGCACATGGAGAAGGGCTCAGCTGAAGTCGGCACCAGCTGCCCACCCTCACCAGCTAGCACAGCCTTCTCTCCCTTTTCCCCCCTCAAAAGCACTGACATGTGCTCACACTTTGCTTTTCAGTGCAGTGGGAGCAGCTGCTGCGCCTTTCTGTGCTAGCCCGGAGATCGGAGCTGCCACCTAGGACATGGGAGAACTCGATGAAAACCTCTTTTCTACCCAAAGAGAAGCAAGGGTTCACATCCCCCTGAAGGAGCTGCCCAAGCAGGCAGGGGGCTGTGGGCAGGGCTGCGGGGCAGTGCCAGGGGGAGCGGGCTATGGCGTCGGGTGGTGCGGAAGCGGGAGGGAGCAGGCCTGTCGCCGAGCAGGTCAGAGGCTCAGCCTTCCTGCTGTCCCCAGAGCACGTGGGGAGGACGGATGTGCGCTGCTGGCATGGAGCGGCAGGGCAAGCGGAGGGGACAGAGCAGCAACCTGGGAGCAGAGAGCAGCCGGAAGGACGGAGCGGCGGGTGCCATGGGGACGTGGTGGGGAGGCAGCAGCGGTGGCACAGCCTTGCTCAGCTGGCAGCTGCTCCACTGAGGTGCAGAAGAGCCGGGGACCCCGTGCTGCCTCCTGGCCCGGGGTCCAGCAACATGAGGGCAGGCTCCGAACTGAAACACCTTGTGGCTTGGCTCTCCCTGGCTCCCCCAGGCTCACTGCGAGGCTGGTGGCATGGCTGGGGCTGGGCTCTACTTTCTCCTAATGCCTGGGAAAGGGAAATAGTGCTGGTGCTTCACGGCTACTGCTGTGCTGACATTTCCAAACTCCCGGCCTGTGTGTGGCTACATGCACAGCCAGCCCCAGGCACAGCATCTGCTGAGTCTCTGCTCCTGTGGCAGTTCAAACTCAATAGCACCTTCTCCTCCGGGTCCCAAAATGACTCAATATGAAAAGCAACATGCTTGTGTTCACCTTGACGAGCAATAATTATAACTGCATGCTTCATCTCAAATTGTTTCTGTTTCCTACCCAAAAGCACCACAAAACTGCTGGAGAGAGGTGTCGGGCTAAAAATCACATGCGATATGACGTGTACCTTATTTTCTCATACCCTTGCTGCATCACCCTTTCTCCCACACTCCTTTCCCCGGCCGCCGGCCCCTGTGGAGCGGGGCAGAGCGGGACAGGCAGCGCAGCACTGGGCGGGTTGGATGGATGGATGGCAGCACAGAGCCCGGCTGCTGTGCTGCCCAGGATGGGCATCCTCAAAAGGCCAAAATGCTGCAAATGGCAACACATGAAGAAAAATACACTGCTTTTAACCACCAACCTGGGCACAAAGGAAACCTCATACCTACTGTTGTATGTAAAATATCTCCAAGGCAACAGTGCACAGCAGAAGAAGCTGCATTATATTCAGTGATATCGGTTGAATGGACTCTCGATGATGTGGGTAACTGGCAGGATGCTCTCTGGTGGGTCAGCACTAACAGCCTACGTGTAGCCTGCTGAATATTTTCAGCACTGCAATGCTATGAGTGTATTTGTGTTTATTTTATACATCTCTGCCTTTTTCAAATTTAGGTTGGGTGTGGAAATGTTTTTAGATTCAGTTACATTTAAAAATGAAAACAACAAGATCCCACAAAACCAGCTGCTGCTCTTCATTCAGAGCTGGAATTTGGTGAATCAAAAATGAAGGTCCAGTTTTAAACAATATTCAACACTCTTTGAACTAAAGAGCTTAATCTGTTTAGTTTAACAGACAGATATTTACAGTAATTTGATTACAGCTTATGAACACCTATAAGGAGAAAAAAAGTGTGCTAGTTTTAGGTCTCTCTAGCCTAGTAGACAGACGTGTTTTAAGATCCAGTGACTGCAGGTTGAAGCTCTGTAATGGCAGATTGGGGCAAATGTGAAGAGCCAGAATAACCACAGTTTGGAACAGTTTCCTGAAAACTAGAAGAAGCCTCCTACCCCTAGTGGGTTTTTTAAAACAAGATAGGTTTTTGCTACATGAGGTGCTGCAGGCAGGCAGGAATGCGGCTGGGGGAGTGCTGCAATTTATAGTATGGAGAAGGTCATATCGGAAAATTACAGTGATTTCTTCCGGTTTTGGAGTCTTTGAATCTAGATTGTAAGTCTACAGCAAGTAGAGCCTGCAAAATGCAAACCAGAATACCTGAGCTATCATAGGAAAAATAAACCAAGTCATTATTGAAAATTACAGAACACAGTGTCATATGCTATTTATTGTAGAGATAAGCCATTTAACAACCCGCATCCTGCATGGAGGCAGGTGGCTTGGATCAACACTGCTCTGTCTTGTCAAGATGTAATGAATCATGTCCTTGGTCAGGGAGGTGTTTTACCATCACCGCAGAGAAAACACGTTTGAATCAGCAACAAATCCTCGAGGTACTGAGCAATCGGTCGAAAAGACTTCTCACATTGAAATCCAAGGAGGTGAAAAGGCTTCACAAATCCCCCCCAGACCTTCAGAGATGGTGCTGCAGCAGTTTTCCTGCAACCCAACCTGTCACAGCCTGAGTCAGCCGCCCCTCCGCTCACCCCGGGTACCTGCTGAACCTGAGTGAACTGCAGGGACAGGAGAAGGACGATGGCCGGGCAAGGAGGCACTCTCTGAATGGCCCCATTCGCTTTGCATTTTCCCCAGCCGCACTGCCGCTTGTCCCGCCGCGCGAGGGGCCCCCACGCGTGCGTCCCCCCCCGGCCCCTCGCCCCTCTCTCGCCCCGCGGTTTCTCTCCATTTATTTTGGCTGGGAGGGAAAAACCAGACGCCGCTGGCGCCATCTGGTGCTATCTGCGGGTTTTTACATTCTCCGGGGACCGTCCCGCCCGGCAGCGTGCGGGGGGAGCCCGGGGCTGGGGGGGTACCGCCGCTCCCCGCGTGGGGCCGGGGAGGAGGCGCGGTCCCGGCCAGGGCGGACACGGGGACGCACGGACGGTGCTACACGCGTTTTCGGGGGGGAGGAAAGAGCGAGGGCTAAGTGTGCCGTCTCTGGAAGCAAGTGGCCGTTCAAGGCGGGGGACGGGTGCCGGGCAGAGGGTGCAGGGTGCCGGGGGAGCCTGAGCCTGCACCCACCGCAGCCGAAGGCAAACCCTCGCTGCCGGGAGCAGCAGCTTTGCTGGGCTGCTGGATACCAGCCTGCAACGGCACAGTGCGGGCAACACCGCAACAACGCCCACAGAAGTGCTTCTTATTCCTCGAAGACTTGCAGACAATGTAACTTCCCACCCTCATTTATACCTTTAGATACAGATTGCCTTGACTACTTGCTTAGGCCAAAGAACAGAGAGCAAAGGTGACAATCCCTCATCAGCTGGAGATTTTGGCAAAGTGAATCTCAGGTCTGAACACACCTTACACGGGGGGAACTGTCCCACATGGGCTGGGAGCAGCCGGATCTCTCCAAAGGCAAATGAGGAACTTCAAAAGTTTGGGGTTTTTTTCCTAATACTATGAAGCCAATGACATTTAACTCTTTCATGCTGAAAATTTCATAATAAATGTCAGAAAGCTAGCAAGGGGAAGAGCATTTTTTTGTGTCTTTTACTCCCCTTCAATGCTACAATGAACAAAATTACTGCAAGACTCATTGAGCTCAGTGGACTGTGGATGAAGTAACAAGCGAAACTTTGCACTGCTGATGGATCTGAGGCTGTGGGCATCGTGGCCTGCGCCCTTACCCAGAGGCAGCCCCTGCAGGGTTTTTCCGCCAGGGTTTCCTGGCTACACAGAGAGCAAAATGAAAACCAGCCCCCCCTCAGAAGAGCAGAGATCCTAGTGTCCATTTATTCTTGGCCCTGTGCTGCAACTGCCACCACAGTCTCAAGTAATGTGAATTGTCACAGTTGGTTCTGCATCGTTCCCTTTCCTCGCTGGCAGGGGACGTCTGACGTGCTGCGGTCACCAGCCAGCCCTGGGATGTCACCCCCAGGGCTGGGAGGGAGCAGAGCAAGAAAGCGGATAGAAGCCACATGCCCGGAGCAGCAGCTGAGCGTTGCTGTGGTCATTGCCCGTCACAGGTACAAATGGCTGGCTGGGCACAGGTCACTTCCCACGGGCCACCCATCAGGTGGTGACAGTTTTAGGATTGGCGCGGTGACCTAGTCACAGCCCAGTCCTCTGCTTGCAGTTTTATTAATCAAGAATCTCCCGGAGGGAGTTTAGGATAAAGACACAGAAAATAAAATGTCTTTCATGTAAAAGGAAAACAAAAACCCAAGCACAGCCCCTTTACTTGCAGTCTGGTTTCTAATTAATTGCAGTGGTATATGTCAGCTCATTTCTGTGCGGTTTTTTCCAAGGGGGACTTTAGCTCGGCCTTCATGTATTTCCTAACGTCTTTTAGAAAATGTGTTCTTTAAGGCTTCTTAAATAAACCTGCATGAATGGGACCTGTAACGCAAGCTGCCCGCTGATATTTGCTGGAGAAACTTGGTGGCGGGAGGATGACATTTCAGCCCAAGAACAGACCAGATCACTCAGCTCCTCCCAGCGCAGCCTGCGCTTCCCGAAATATAAAGGGGCCCGAGGAGTTGCTGCGCCTGCGTGCACAGGCACCGGTCCCTGTCCAGCTCCCAGCCCCCTGCGTGGGGCCGTTGGCTGCCCTCTGGAGAGGGTGCTGGGAAGCGGGTTTTGGCTTTAGTGGTGGGAGATGGAGGGCTCTGCATGATAAGTGCTGAGGGAGTATGTTAATTGTCTGGCAAACACTCTGTAGAGGTGAATTAATTTGTGCGAGCGGCATGGCACAGCTGAGGCTCCCATGGGGGATCCAACGGGACCCGGTGCGGTGCCTGCCAGCTGCCTGGGCAGCCTCTCCTGGGGGAGTGGGGCCAGGGCGAGGGGCAGCAGAGCGGGCAGGGTGCAGGCAGGGCTGGGCAGGACGGGTCAGTTCCCAGGGGGCGTACAGGGCCATGGGGACATGGCAGCCGGTGGAGTCAGTGCCACACAGCTGGCAGCACAACACCGAACCCCCAGACCTCGGACCAGGACCTGGAACCTCCTTGCAAATGCAAAGGGTCTTGTGGACCCACCTGGACCAGCATCTCCCCATACGGCCCATGTGCTGCCCACGTGGAGACAGTCATCCCTCCAGACCTGCTCCTGCACAGGGTACCAAGTGCATCTCCTCCATCACTGCTGCGCTGCGTTGCCAGCTTACCCGTGAGCACTGCCCTTTCTGTCACATGACTTTCCAGGATGTGACAAGCAACAGTTTGGGTGTTCGGTGTTTTTTATCTCATCTTCTTCTACCCCACTGCACCACGTTTGCAGCTTTCTCAAAGCTCGGCCACATGCTGCTTTGCCATGGCTCTTCGCCAAACGTTACTCACCACACGGTACAAGACATATATTTAGCCAGTGCAGAGACAATATCACCAACTTAAAAACAGGCATAAATGAGCCTGCAGCTATTGCTAACGTACCAGAGCGTACCAGAGAGGTCGTGGCCATGGGTCGCTGTGGGGCAGGACAGCGCTGGGTGCGTTACCCATCACCACGGACCGGTGCAATGCCAGCGCCAAAACCACCTCTGCCCTCGCACATCTCAGCTTGTGCTGAGCCTTCCCAGGCGCCGAGACTGTGTCTCTACCCAGTGCTGGCCCTGAAGGGGTTCTGCATGGCAGGCCATTGCCGAATGTAACCCCATCCTTCTGTGTCCTCCCTACCGCTCCTGCCTGGCTCCCTGAGCCCAGCCAAGCTGCCGTTGCTGGTGCTGCCTGAGCACCCTGCGGGAGCCTGCGCCGAGCAGTAACCATGGAGATGCCTGCGGCTCCCAGGTCATTCTCCAGTGGATCTGCAGAGGAAGAGAAAGGCCGCTTTGCAGAAAAGCAAAATATTATTTGCAATCGTCCCCTTCTTGTTCTTCATACGTACTGCTGAATATCCATGCTGGTGCATGGCTAACCCTGGGTCTGCAGCAACCCAGCTGCTCTGCCCAGCACAAACCTGATGGTGTCCAGCAGCCGAGCCGCAGAGCTGACACTCACCTCCCAGATGGGGACTGTTACCAGGCCTGTGCCGGTGACAAACTCACCTCTGCTGTGGCCCATCCTTCAGACCCCCTCACCCCCTCTGAGGCAGGTCTGCCCGGTCCCTGTCGCTCGCAGCAGTTCCACAAGCAGCGAGTGGACGTCGGCAGCGGGGGGGGAACACAAGGCATCTTGGGGCTGCTCAGGGAGGGGAAACAGCCAAGTCCAGCAAGAACTTGTTCATGGGCACTGCATGTGTTTGTGGTTCCCATAAAGGGGGTGAATCTCTTAAAACAGGTTTTACAGCAATTACCTCTGTTTGGAGAGAGCTTTGTTAGGGGCTTTCAACATCCCTACCTGCACTGCCCCCATTCAAAGGCACTTTAATGAGGTAGCTCGTCTTGGGGATTGTATCCAGCTCTCCAGTGCCACGATACCTAAACATGTGATATCTAACTACAGTGGATCTAGAAAGAGAATAAACAAGTATATGCTTTGCTAAACACAGCTAAAATCTGGGTCAGGATGAGACCAGCTCCATATAACAGTGAAAGATGTTGTCGTTCCCTGTCCATCCTTTGGTGAAGAGATAACGCTTCCTTAAACTGCCCAACATCGTACCTGACCTGCTCCTGATATTTCTGTGAAGTACGAGAGTACAAGTGGCACTTGCAAAATACGTGTTGTTCTCACAAATCACACATTGCAAAGAGACAGATCAGCAAGCTTTGCAAGACACAGGCCTGTTACAAGAAACAAACCCATCTGATGTCAGTAGCCTGTGTGTGGTGGGCAGAGACACCCAGACACTTGCAGTACCTAAGAAGCTGGGATCCAACTAATGCATTACCATACCTAAAGGGAATAAAAAACCTTCAGTGCTAAACAATGCTTTCTAGCGTATTTCTAAATTGACCTGTGATACATTATTTAGGAGCTCACATTATAAGACCATCGTTCTTTTAGTGGGAGTAGGACACTGTTAAGCTCAAGAGGAGAAATACATCATCTTTCCAAAAACAAAACACTTCATGATTTTAATGCGACTTCTTGTTACTGACACATTTGAGCAGACCGTAATGCCAAAGCACTCATCCTATAAACTGCTGGGGTTATCAGAAGACTGTTTCATTTACCCTGCTTCCATCCTAACATATTTGCTTTTGCATCCGGATCGCCATTTGCCGAGCACACTGTTAGAGCTCTAATTTACATTTTACCAAAACATCACGACTCCTTTCTTAGCCTCTTTACACCCACCTTGTTTTGCTCCAGTCCCGAATTGCGGTGTTCAGCGTCTTGTGAGATGGCAGGGTTGTGCTTTCACTATGCAAGGAATATATAAGCACTTTTAATTTTGGTGCTCCCCTGTCACTCGGACACACCTTTTCTGTCCCTTCCCTTTCTGTTCAGCTTGTGTTATCCCCAACACAACCGAGGCTTTCTCCCCTCTGCTGCCGTGGAAGCTGGTGCCCACAGCACCTGCCGGGTCCCACTGCTTTCAGCCCCACAGGAAAGCCCTTCTCCTGGCGCTCCCCTGTGCTGGGCTCTACCGACTCGTGCAAGGAGAGCATCCTTCAGAAAGGGCGCAGCACTTCGGAGGTCTGGCACAGCAATGCTGTGATTAAAATGGGCATGTGGCAGTAAATGCCTTCTCAAACAAGAGAGAATACATCACTCTGCTTCCGTAGTGCTGGCAGAAAGTTCCCCATTTGGGAACGGCAGAGAAAGCCCTTGTCCTCTCTTCCCGAAACTGGGAATATTCACCTTGTGGCACTCAGCCCCTGGGGAATGTGACCTGGCTCTGGGGTGGCGATGGGGCATCTAAGCTCCAGGACTGCGCTAACAGGGACATTTAATCTGAAACTTCCCTTTTTGGACATACCTTCATGTATGAAGACTTAGGAATCCCAGTTGTCGAAGGACAAAGGCTTTCACCACTAGCTTTCCATCCGCACCTTCAGGGTGCAATCCCAGCTAACCATGTTTGACTTTTCCGATGTGCAGTTTTACTCTAGCCCTATGGAAAATAAAAGTATCCCTTGGGAAACTGCTGGTGCCACGTCCCAGGCTCCGCTCCATCCAGCTTCCTGCACAGCCCAGCACCCTATGGCAATTTCTCCTGTGGGTCCAACGAGCTGAAGATGGGACAGCATGGCCAGAGGGTTGGCACACTCCCTGCCAGGGGCTGGGGCAGGCGGGCGGGCAGGCAGCATTCCCCTTAACCATATTTGAGGTAGTTGGTAGCTGTCATCCAAGCTTCAGAGGGTCAGAGGTGGCAGGAGAAGGCTCAGTCCCTGGTACAGGTCTGCGAGCAGCGGGGCGTACTGCCCTGTTGGGATGTCATGATGCACCTGGGCCTCAAGCATGTCTCCAAGTCACAGTATGCCGAAATAAATGGCAGGCTTGTGATAAAAGTGTAATTGGCAGAAAACAGCCACTTTCTGGCTCTAAGCACAAAACAACTTTCTAAATCAACAGCAGTTTTTTCCCTCATTTACTTTGGAAAGCCTGCTGACTTCTGAATTGCTGCAGCCTGCTGTAAACAATGTCTGAAATGAATGTGTGTCCCCTGCCCCAGCACGGCCGGACTCCAGCGGCGCGTTGCAGCCGGACACAAACCACATTGGGCCCTGCCGGGGTGGTAGGGGAGGTTTTGCTCCTTTTGTTGGTCACAGTGTGCATAGCTTGATTTTTTCTTTTAAATTACAAGAAAGCTGCTTTCTGCCCCCTGGGGCCAGCCTCCACGCAGGGTCCCCTCCGGACAGGCTGGGGGCTGCAGCCCGGGTCTCATCCTGCTTGGCGGTGTGGGCAGGTCGTCAGCAGCCTGTCCCCTCGTGTTTGCTCCCAGCGCCCGGAGAGGCTGCAGGAAGCCAAGCTTAAATGGGATCAGCCTCGGACAGCCAAACCGGTGGAGCATAAAAGTAGTTTAAAGTTTTGGTTTTCCCCCACGTGCTCCTTCTTCAGGTGCTGGAAGGGGAGGATGGAGCCCGGGCTGCAGGCAGGGCAGGCAGGGCAGGCAGGCCAGGCAGGGCAGGCAGCAGGGGTCACCATGCCCTTGTGCCACAGGCCCTGGCTATGGCTGCGTGGGCAGTAGGCAGGCGGCAGATCCAGCCCACGCCGTTGGCGAGGTTCGGCATGGCCGAGTGCGGCTCCAGCACAGAAGCCTGAGTCCCGGCTGGCAGCAGCCCGGCAGGAGGGGGCTGAGGCTGCCGCAGCACAGGGGCTGAACAGGAGCCAGAAATGCGGTGTTATTGCAAGAAAAGCAGCCGTGGGAGTGTGGTATCCCTCGGATAACATTTTTCCCTGTCTACTGTGCAATAATAAATGTTAGCTGAAGTGCAGTCGGAGCCTGAGGCACGGCCGTGGGCGCTGTGCCTGGGGAGATGCAAACCCGCTGCCGAGAGTCTGGGGGGGGCGAAGCAAGAGTGACAAGGAGTGTGGAGAAGCTGTCTTGGGAAGAAATGCTGGGAGAAGCAGAGTTGGGAAGAGAAAGGAAGGCTGAGGGGAGAGGTGATAAAAGGCTGCTTTGAAGGGAGCGGGTGTAGCGGGAGCAGCTGCCCAGGCTCAAGGGCCGCTGCTGAACAGCCGGGGCCTGACACAGGGGTTTGTTCCACGACTGCTCAGCCAGGCTGACCCTCCTCTTCACAGCTGGGGCCAGTGTCTGCTGGGGCTGCCTGTGCGGACATGGGTCACTCGTCCGGCAGATGCTGTGGGGTCCGGTGTGGGGCTGAGCCACTCCTCGCTGCGGGCAGAGTGGGGCAGGAGCTGCTCTGCTCCCGACAGCAGCGCCGCCGCTCCCAGCCCTCCCAGTGCTCCCAGTGCTCCCAGCCATGCTCGGTGCTCCAACACTGGTGGAATAATTGGTCTCTAATAGTTTGTTTCTTTACTTATTTTTAGCTTTTGTAGTCCTTAGCTGAAAGCACAGCTTGTGCAAGTGCAAACATAGACTAAATGGTGTCCCGCAGTAGGGTTACTGTGCAACACACCAGGCACAGCTCACAGAGGTGCTGCCTGGCCGTGTGCTGGTATACGGTGTATGATCGTCCATAGAGGGCTCGCTGAGCCCTGCCGGGAGGCTGCAGTGCTGATTCAAATGTTGTGGGTTATAATCAAACGCTTACCTCTAGGAAATAGTGTAAGCCTCTAATAATTTCCGTGATTATGTTGCAGCAGAGGTCTGATATGGGAGTGCTTGGGAAGAGCTGGGGAGCTGCCAGCACCGGCACCCGGTCGGTCCCAGCGAGCGCAGGGACAGCACAGGGGGCTGCTCACAGTCCGGCACCCGGCAAGGTTTAATTCCAGCGCACGAGGCTTCCTGGCAGAGATGCTGCTTCTCACAGAGTTCAGCTGGAGGTTGGCAAAAGTCAGGAGGTTTTCTAAGCAGGAGAGATTCAAAAAACTTTAGTTATGCTAAGTGGGACTTGCCTAAACCAACAGTGGGTTTGTGTCTGGCAGAGGTGACACAGAACTTGTTTGACATTTCCTTGCTTCAGCCCGTTACAGCTATGGCATATTTTTCCTGAGTATTTAATAAATAAAAAGCTAAATGAAACCCAGGACACATAGATGGCTGTAAGGAGCTGGGAAGAGGATGGACTCCTGCAGCAAATCTCTCCTAATAGTTTCAGGTCCTCTGAAAAGAGGTATTTTTCTCCTGAATGCATTTGGTAAAGAAGCTTTGCTAAAATACAGAATTAAGCTACTTTTTTTTTTTTCTTTTTAAACAGTACTAATCAGCTTAACACAATGAAAGGCGCAGTGGAGAAGTTGCTTTGTAATTTTAGAAAACCTTGCAATCCTGACCTCACTGTTGAATTAGCCAGGTGTGCCCTGTCTCCAAATCTGCTTTCCGTGCATCTGCAGGGTGGGAGGGGAGAGGGAAGGAGATGTGGAGGGACACATCTTCCACCCTGGTCTCTGCTGGACATTCCCTGGATGAGGGTCTCCAGGGACCCTATGCAGCTGGGACGGACGTAGGGAGCCCGAGGCAGCACCCAACCCCCTGAGGTGCCACGCCCTCCCAGCAGCTGGGGATTTAATCAGAGGTGAGCTTGATGCTCAAGGCCAAGAGAAATGTTTCACTGCTGCGGTTTTGGGTTTTTTTCCATAATAGATTCTATGGAAAAAGTATGGCAGTGCCAAAGGGGAAGTTTCCTGGTCCTGGTTCTGTTTGATTCTAGTATAATCAGATAATCTGTTTCATTTAAGAAAAGTTTGCCTGTGATTATTCCATCCTGGAGTCTGGACACGAGCTTTTGTATGCTTTGTACGCTTCAAACTTACTGCACTTGAGCACAGCATAAATCCCTGTCTCTTCAACTGTAGCATCGCTTTTTTAAAAGTCTGTGCACTGATTTGCTTTTAACACCCATTATATAGGGCATTCAGCTCCTTGGTGGCCAGCAGGGTAAAAAAAAATCTGATATTTAAAAAAAATCTCTGTATATAAATATGTATGCCCACAATGGAGCAGAACAGCCCGCGGGAGCCAACCCACCTCCCATTCGGCATGCTGCTGCAGCCCATACATATGCATAACCGGCTCACGGCGTATTTATAAACCCTCAATATGTGCATACCTATAAAAGCGTGAGGTCAGCCGCCGGCCCTTCGCCGGCGCGTGGGGTCTGGTGGGGCATGTTGCAGAGGCAGGGTGCAATGGGGGCCAGGGGCTGCGCGGGTCCAGGGCCCTGGCACTCACCGGTGGCCATCCCACCCTGGGCGTCCTCACCCAGGTCGACATGCGTGGTTTTGGAAAAACCCCGCGTGACACCTGCAGCCCACTCGGGAGCAGTTCACTCCTGAAAGTGTAAAATTACATTTCCAGAAAAAATTAACATGCTGCAAGTGGCTGGGAAACACAAGTGGCAGGAGGTGGCTCTGAGCAGCTATTTTAGTGTTTTATTTTAAAAACACAGGCAGTGAGTGCCCCTGGCAGAGCCGGAGATGCCAGCATTTCAGAGAAACGTGTTGAAGAAAAGAGAGAAAAAAAAACCAGAAAGATTTCTGCTTCCTTAGGAGGTTTGCAAATGTGGTCTTTGGAGGACCAAGGATGCTGATTAACTTGAACAAGCAGACAAAGACCCTGACATCAATTAAATACTGCTGATGGGGTGAGGTCAATAGTAATTATAACCTGCTCATATCTTCACACATTATAGACATGTTTAATCTTTCTATTGAAAAGCTTTTTACTGAAATGTTGTGGTATGATAATTTCCTATAGTATCCTGTTTCTAATTAAGTAGCTGGAAATACAGTGGATTGCACTTAATCATCTCTGCTTTGGTTAAGTCCTTGCTAAAGAAATACCTTTAGTTCTATTTTTGTTTTATTTTTTAAACTGTAGCCTTTTAAGTGGCTTTGAAAATGGAGATCACACTTGTATAGTATTTATACACTCTTTCCAAATGTGAGCCTTAGAGTCAATGACTACGACCATGGGACAGCCATACCTTTGTGTTTTACAGGGAAATCCGTTTTCTGTGTATTTCTGGCTTTGCCTGATGGTCACTGAGTACCAGGTTAGTGCTAAATGCTAAAAGCACGAAAGACATTTGCTCAGCAATTAATCATCATCCGTGTGCAGCTGGCTGTGTCAGTGCACTGGCGTAATGACCTCTGGCTGCATCACTGGGCTCCTCTGCGGAACCTGCTGCGGGGGGGCAATGCCCCTTCCTGAGCGGCTGGAGGCAGCCGTGCCTGGAGGGGGCAGCAGGGGTCCTGCTGCCAGCCCACCCAGAACTCACCTTGGGGTGACACATCTGAGGATCTCAGTGAACTTGCCAGTCCAAAGTCAGCGATGTCACTATCGTTAGCGCATTACATTCCCAGGAGAGGGGAGCCAGGTCTGCTCTTTGCCGGTGGGGCAGCACAGGGGGGTGGGAGGGGGGGTGGCTGAAGACAAGCTGCGTACGGCTTCAGCTCCATAACCCTATAGCGGGTCCCAGGGATGCCTGGTTCTTCTGGAGCACAGTGATGGTGGTGGAAATGACAGGTTGGTACAGGAGAAATGCCATGTCTTAGAGCTGCAGAGGGAGCCCTGGCTTCCACCTGCACAACTGTTCTCTACCTCATTAGTATCTCATACAAAGCAGCTTTGATTCAGGGACTGTCACGGTCAGTTTTCAGCCGTGTGGAGCTCTTCTACACAGTACTAAGCCCACTAAGAAAGATCACAATATTTCCTTTCTTCCCCATCTAGCCAGGGAGGTGCCGCCCGCAGCAGAGTGAGCCCAGGGAACCGCAGCCCCCGGCCCGCCAGCAGCCAGGGGGGATGAAAGTGCCGGGTGCTATTTGAGGACAGAGGAGGGCATGCATGTGCCAGGCTCCTGCCACCGCTGGTGGGCATTTCTAACCATTTTGCCATGCAAAAGGTATTAACCAAATTTTTTAAACCTAGCTCTGAAATCTTACTGAGTGTTTTAACCCAGACAATTAAGAGAGCACGACAGCCCGCGGCTAAATATAGCTCTGGAGCGGTGGCAGCAGCGCGGCTTAGGAAGATGTTTTGAAGGGAGGCTGAGAAACTGGGGAGTGCTGGTGAGGGGGGCGTCCGCCGGTTCACGCTTCGCTGCCTGAGCTGAAAGTGCAGCCAGGAACGATAATGCAGCTCCTCTGTCGCGCTGCCAGCTGGGAATACACTTCAGCACATATTATCGCTGATTTGAAATCTCTGTGGAGAGTTTATAGCTAAGGCGAACCACGCTGGGAGCAGAAGCGGTGGGGAGGGGAAGGGGCCGGACTGCAGTGCTGTGGGCAGTGCGGGATGCAGCCGGGCACAGGGCCGCTCCTCCACCGACTCTCCCAGGACACGCTGGTGGCTTTCGCTTCTCATCCTCAGCTCCTCTCTCTGCTTATTTTCCAGAAGCTGTGAAAGGATTTGTCCAAAGCATCAGTTACCTTATGCAGTGGCAGGAGTTGTCTGTTGACATTGCCTTGAGCATCACTGCTTGTGCTGAGGGTGCTGGAGGAACAGAGGGCTGTGCCGGCTCCCTGGGCTTTGGGAGCACTGCCAGTGCTGCCTGGCCAAATCAGGCCTTGTATCATCGGTCTTGAAGCTGCTGGTTCTGAGACTGGGTCCCTGCTCCCACATGATGACCCTGGTCTGTCTACCACCAGCTTACGTCCTTGTGCCGGAAAGGTTGCAGCTCAAGTAGGTTGGGCTGGAGCCCACACCCCTTCTCTCCAGCTGCCCTCAACATCCCTGGGGCTAGCCCATTAGGACGCGCTAATGTGGTTTTTGGACTATGTTCATTTAATGGTCACTTGGCATTGAGACAAATGTATTAGATTTGTTGGGGAAAGTTTATATCCCAGTTAAGTGGCTTTTATAGTTCCAGCCTGGCTGAGAGAGCTGATGTGGTGGTCAGTGCTTTTGACTCAGTGCTTTGCTGCTCCACAGACTTTCCACATGGTTTGGGGCATCCCCATCACTCCTCGTCCCCTTCTCTCCTGGTGGCAGCATTCTCCTAGCCCAGGGGAGGGCTGGAGAGGGAAACAGATGCTAAAGGCACTGAAGCTCAGATACGATGGTGACAAGAGAGATTGAAACACTTGTGGTGGCTTTGGCGATCACTTAGGAGAGGCAGAGAGTAACGAGCCGGGCTCAGGGTGTCCTGCAGAGGGGAACGCCAGCACCGGAGCCTTGGCACCTCTCAGGAGGTGTTGCTGCTGCCCGCCTGCCTGCCTGCGCCACTTCCCAAATAAGCAGCTCCTGACACACCAGATGCACAGGGGACGGTTAATGAAGCACCATGGATCGTTAGGTGAGCAAAGACAAGCACTGAGAAGTTCTCCTGAAGTTACTTAAATCAAACAATGCCAGCAGCCTCCAGTGCTCCCTTCCCTCTCATCGTCAGTCAAAACAAAGTTGAAATAATAGCGCACATCTCTCCCTGCAAGCCACGAGACATCAAGTCACAAGGAAAAGGCTGAGAGCAGCTCGTCAGAGCGCATGCTGCTTGTCTCCCAGCATCCCAACTTTCCTGGTGATTGATTAATTACAGCACTGACTTGCACTGGGCTGGAGCAGAACTGTTTTTATTTTAAAATAGCCCAGAAGTCTGAGGGGAAATAAAAACTGTGGTCTTTCCCTTTTCCATGCCAGAAAGGCCCCTCGCCAGCCACAGTAAAGCCCATTTGAATACTTGTAGTGTCCATGCCATCCCTAGAGCCTCTCCTGCGCAATTTCTCCCTGTTTTGAGGGCAGCTGCGTTGGTCGGGCTCAGAGGGCTCCATGGGGATGATGGGGGACAAATCCTGTCCCCACAGGTGCCGGCTGGGGCAGCCGCTGGGTGGGTGGTAGCACTGTCACACTCTGGACCCTGCGGGCACTGTGTGTGTCGCTGCCCCTGACCCGGCAGAGAGGCTGAGCTGCCTCCTCCTTCCCTTCCCTCTCACTGCCTGCACGCCGGGCAGGCTGTGTATGCTGTGCACATGTATGTGCTGTGTGTGCTGAACTCACAGTGCAAGTTCTGCAAAATAAAATCCATGATGTGCATCTATCCATACAGCTACCCAAAAGCCCCGACAAGCTTCTTCCACCAGGACCTTTTCCCTCCCCACTCCCCACGGTTGTTGTCCCTGCTGACAGGGACCAGCGTGCCCGTGGCTGGGAGGAAAGGCAAGCCCCTGGGCTGGCCGACCTCCTCTGCCAGTATGAGCATGAAAGGGGACAAAGTCTCGTCACACAGCACAGCTCTATCCTAAAACAAGGCTGCTTTCTTCTCCATGGGGCTAAGAATAAACTCGTGCTAGCTAGAAGCAGCTGGTGAGCACAGCCACTTGTGAGGGCCGTATGCCCAGGGGTGTGGGCGCAGCTCCGCGTGGCCAGGGGGGCACAGGGTTTGTGCCACAGCCTTCGCCAGCCCGCTCCAACCTAAGAAGTGCCCACCCTGGCAGTGCCGCGTATTTTGGTAACCAGTGCATTTCTGCTGGGTTTGCTCCCGCTGAGCCCAGCCGTGGGAGTGAGCTGGGATCCGGGCTGTGCCTCCGCGCTGCTGCTGAGGCTGGTCTGAGCAGCCACAGAACAAAACCAGATGGCAGAGGGGCTGGCTTGGCAAACGCCCATCTGAGTGGTGGGAAGGCAGCAGAGAGGTCCGGCTGCCAGGCCTGGCTCTAAGCTCCGGGGTTGGGAGCCCAGACCTGGTCCATCCTGCAGCACCCGTGTGCATCACCGAGGGGGGAGCAGGGGTGATGGCTCTGGGGAGGACACGTGGGCACTCACCTGCTCCCAGGCAGTGACAGACGATGACTGTTATATTCAGTTGCACACCACAAACCCCACATCCTTTCTCAAAGCGGAACCAAAATGCTGCTCTCCTGCCTTGCTAGCAATTGAGTTGCTCTCTGCTGTCTGTGCATGATGGTGCACGGTGCGCAGCGGTGGGGAATCTGTCACCGGTGCCCCTTCCTAAATGATTTGGAGTGACTCTCCTTGCTCGGTATCTGGAACTGCACATTTCCAGATTGCACCTACATATTTTTACATTAAAGTCTGCAAATTACAAATTGCAGCCTGTAAGGAGAGCAGGAGTCTTCAGGATCAGCTGATAGTTTGCAAGCGACAGAGTCTAAGCAGATCTATGGGAGGGGAAGCGGTGCCAGCCCTGACGCATGCTTCCTGCATAAAATTGAATAGTGTTACAGGGACTTTTTTTTTCTTTTGTTGCTGTCGACTTTTCTTTAAATCACAGCATCAGGGCTAGCAAGGGCATTATGCATCTGGGAAATGATCTTCACACACAGAGGGTAGTTCAAAAGGTTTCATGACAATTGCATCTGCATTACACCTCATTTTGCTGGATAAAATGTGTTAACAACTTTACAGGTTTGGAGTCAATGAAAATGAGCATCACACTCAAATCATTTTCAAAGCAGAGTTCTTAACCACTGGCAGCCTGACACACTTCTCCATATGTTATATAAAGTAACTGTTTACAATATGAGCTGGCAAATATCATATAATATAACTAATAATTGGATGACACTGAAATATGACTCATTTTGAGTGATCTCATATGCATATTTATACCCTTAAAAGTATTACTAGGAAAGAAGAGCAAAAGCTTCTCGAGGAGCACCGGCCTGGCAGGCGTGCTGCTGTGGCTCCCAGCCGGGGATTTCTGGGGGTGCACAGCCCAGTTCAGCCCGGGGTCCCAGGGATTTCTGGGGGTGCACAGCCTGGTTCAGCCCAACATCCCGGGGCCCCTCAGTGCCTCCTGCTGAGAAGGTGCCCTTGCTGCTGCAGGTGAGGTGCAGCACATCCAGCTCAAGAGGCACCGACGTGGGCAAACTGAGGAGCTGCTGCTTTGGCAACACTGAGCGGGATGAGGGTATCTCAGAAGATAGAGAAAAACTGTAGAAAATTAGTAATTCACTGCACTTCGCCATGGTAAAATGAATTTGCTGTCCTCATTTTGGCTAAAGCCATCTGACTTCTACTTCCTAAATCCTTTCCCGTCCCAGCATCAGGCTGGGTCTCTTCCCTCCCATCAGCCTGATGCAGAGCACCCAAGGGCAGCCAGCCAGGGGCTGCAGCCTGCCCCGAGCCCCCTTGGCTGTCCCACAGGCTCACCCCGTCCTGCCTGCGTGTTGGTGGTGCACGAGGAGCGGAGCTGGCCACTGCTGCTGACAGCGCCCCGGCTCCGAAATCCAGCTGGGAAACACTGCGCCCTGGCAAGGCTCCTCTGGGCAACCTCTGTTCCTGCCATGTCACCTGCTTAGCTTCAAATATTAAATCTGGCATTTAATTACAGGTAGTGATGACAGCAACGTTAGTCATAATGCAGTAATTAAGCCCAAGGTTTGTATTCACCAGCTGCTATTAGGCATAACACAGTGGTGGGGGAAGGAGAGGCAGCAGCACAGCCAGCACCTCTCCTGCTGGCAACAGGGTCGCACTGATGAGATGCAGGAGCATTTCACAACATGCAAATTATTTCTGGGGTTTGCTGGGGTAGACCCTGTCACAATTTAATTTAAGTTTATCTTAGCCTAAGAAGCAAATTATTTTGTTTGATATTTTAAACAATTCGGTCTAAGAGGCAAAGCAGAGCCCAGAACGCAGCCCCTCATCTTCTTGGTGTCAGATGCTGATGAAAAGGACGATGGGGCTGAGTGGCTCCGGCTCCTCCGTTCTCTCCTGGAGATTTCCCACCAGTGTGAACTTACTGGTGCTTCTAGATGAGCTCCTGACTCTTACGGGCACGGGGGGCTTCATGGCATGCTGGGCAAATTACAAAAGCACCATTTGTGCATTGCCGGTGCATCGTGTTTTCTGCCTCCCCACCCTTTACAGCAAAGTATCAGGAATTTCTAACTTTGAAATCCTAAAACACTTACGGTAACTGCTGCAAGGACCATATTAAAGCAGGTTGGTCACTGGGATACTGGACCTTTGGGGAAGCAGGGCTGTTCTGTGGATGGGGCTGGGTTCACTGCCGTGTGCTCTCAGCCACTGTGAATTCCCAGGGCAGCGGCTCCGAGCCCCAGGCAGCACATGGGGCTTTGGGGGAACGTGCTGGTAGTAGTACCTGTTTCTTCAGCCCCTGTCAAAAGAGGGTGGTAGGAACCATCTCAGAGAGAACCTGTAAAACTTCTGTCCCTGCAAGGCTGGTTATTGCAGTAAGCAATTTCAAATGTTGTCATTCAAAGTGGAAAAAAATAATATAAATTACAACTGGATGCTAGCATTTTAGGTAGACATGCATGCATGTATTTATACACACACACCCCCCATATATGTGTGTATGTAGTTGACGGTGTATTTTTAGATGCAGTGTAAATTGATCCTATTCATAAGCTCTCTGGTTAGCACAAATTGATTAAGAAAAGCACCAACTGAAAGCTTTTCTTTCTATAAAAATATAAAGTACTCATGCAGTTCTGGAAAGGAAACTGAATTCAAAATGAATTTCGAAGGTTTACTTCAAAATCCCCTCCAGGATGGCTGGTGATTTTTCCTAAGCAGGCGAAAAGCCTGCGCTGCTGCTGCCTGCAGCTCACGCACTGCCTGCGGGCTGCCGCTCTGCATTGCACCTTCAGCTCCCGCTGATTTAGGAGTCGTTAGAGGGCTGACACGCACACTGCGAAGCCGGGCAAGCTGCAGGCAGGGTTCGGCTCTATTTTGGGTACAGATAACTATACTTAGGACTGAGTCATCCCTTCCAGTATCAGTTGCAGGAGAGCTTAAATAAGCAGAGCCGGTGACCAAACCTGCTGGCGAAGGTTTGGGGCCACGTGCCGGGGCCGCGAAGCCAACCTGGAGCCTCTCCACCAGCATCAGCAGCCACGGATCTGGCCCACGGGTGACAGCACGGGTACCAGCTCTGGCCCCTTCTTGCTGTCTGAGCCCGGTGCAGGGCGATGGGGTGAATTTCATCTGGCAGATGGGAGCGGGGAGGCGGGTGCTGTGGTTGTGCTGGGCTCCATCCCCGGCTGCCGGCAGGGCTCCTGTGAGCCCCCATGGAGGTTTTAAAGGCAGCATCCCTCCACGGAGCCGTCCCTTGCAGGGCATCATGGCCTGGGATGGGAGTGCTGCAGAGAGCTGCTAGCCAAAAATTCAGGTCTATTGCCTCACGTACAGGCATTAAGGGCAACTGCTTATACAGCCATTTACTGAGGAATGGTATTCACTGGCATTCAGTGGTATTCAATGGTATTTAACCTCTCTTCGGTTTAGTAGCCTGTTGATGATCCCAGAGCCAGCCAAAGAAGCTTTTCCGTATACTTATTAAGAAACACATATGAAGCTGGCCATAGCAATGCTAGATATCACTGGTATGATACCAGTGCTGCCAGCAAACAGCAAAGAGAAATGTTTTTCTTTGCAGAGTTATTCCCCATGCAGAAAGGGAAGGCTAGAGAACATTTTCATTGAATCGCATCCAAACAGTCAAGTCAGCCTTCTCCATCTGCTTGAAGTGAGGGTTTAGTTGTTAATTTGCCTCCGTGGGTCTCTCTGTACCTATTTTCTGTGGTGTTACATTGGACACCTGTAGGTCATTTTTCTTCTGATTTTTGCTGTGCTCAGTTATCACTGTCAAGTGACATTTTGCCTAGTGTCTGAAGGAGAGGAAACAACTTAGAAATAAAAGATCATTTTGGTGAAAAGCTATTCTGATGGTAGCAAGAGCCAGCTTATAAAACCAGAGCTTTTACTCTGAATCGAGTCCCTTAAGTAATATCTGAATATTGGCATAATTTTTTTTAAAAGCATTTAACACTGGAAACTTTATTTTTAGCGTGTAAATGTCAAGGCGAACGGCAGCCTTTCAATCTTCCCCTGGCTCCTCCTGCTCAGTGCCCAAAGCTCCCGCTCCCCTCCAGCACCCCTCCACGGGGCCAGGAGCACCCTCAATGGGGGAGGACGCTGCTGCTGCACCTTCCTGGGCCAGGGGTGATGGGCCGGGGAGGTGTTGGGGCCAGGGGGTGATGGGATGGGGGGGTGTCGGGGCCCAGGGGTGTCAGGGCCACCACGGGACTGGGGTGGGCAGGGAGAGGAAGCAGTCCCTCTCCCAGCTCTCTCCCTTCCCTGAAGGACTTTGTTTTAAAACAAGTAGTCTTTTAAAAATCTAGGGCAAGTCAGTCTCTTGCCAAAATTAGTCTTTGTGCAAGAGCATGAGGAGGAATTTTAATGGGTAGCTGGTATGTGGGGATGGAGGGAAATGACTGCTTTTACTATCTAAATGCTGTTTTAAATAAGGCTGTAATATCAAACAGCTTTGCCACACTTGCAGATATGTTTTACAGGAAGCATCACTGCCACCGCTCAGTAATACACAAGAATGTTAAACAACAACTTACTTTTTTATTTGTGCCAAACGTATCCTGACACATTGCTGAGGCAGATGAAAGCTGCAGCTCAAAAGAAAGCACAGGCAGAGCCTGGGCGTGCTACTTTTATCTGGCCTGGTTGTTGTCGCCATGTTGGTAATTGTTACAAAAACCCTGAAAGGCCATTTTTCATGTTTTATTTGACTAACTGCAGCTGAAGGGAGCAGGGAGAGGCAAACCCATGTTCTGCTGCACCCGGCCGGGTCCTGGGGTCCTGTACGGAGCCCGCAGTCAGGATGGGGATGGGATGGGGACAGGGATGGGGATGGGGATGGGGATGGGGACGGGGATGGGGACGGGGATGGGGATGGGCTGGTTCAGCAGCTGGGCTCCAGCCGGTGGTCCCTGGCTGGCACTGCTACGCCGAGCAGCTGCTGTGCAGGTATGCGATAGAGGACATCGCCAGTTATGGAATGAATCTAATAGAAATCAGGGAAATGGGAGTTGCTGGGGGAAACAGTAATTACATGTTGGCACACCCAGCTCCATCCTGGCTCCTGTCCCTTGTCAGCACAACCCAGGCCCTTCACAGCGGCGCCGACCTGCCCCGCTGTCTCCCCTGCCCGCGGGCTCTGCTGGCTCTTCCGACTGCCAGCGGCTGAACAGCACCTCCAAAATTATCCAAAGTGGCTGATAATTTGTGATTTCTTTTTGCAAAAATTACGTTTGACTTCGTAAACTAAAATTCATAGGTACAGACCCCTCCCTATAGCAAAGTGGTTTATTATTTTTAACCTGGATTTTATCTCTGCCCGTGCTGGTCCCATGGTTCCTGCCAAAGCTGTGTGTGTCCCCAAGGACGTGCTCTGTGGCAGCGCCACTAATTCACAACTCTGCTGGAGCAGGAATAAAATCCACACAACGTACTGCTCTTACTGGTTACATGGGATGTACCGGTCTGTCCATACGCTGAGACAGAATCCGTATGACTTCATTTTGCACTCATCTACGATTCTGAAGGCAGCTGCTGTTCCAGGAGGGGTTTCTCTCTGCTGCCGAAGCTTTCTCGGAGCAGAAAAAGGTTTCTCAGGGTGGCGAGTGAGCCACAACACCGGTGTTTGTGGTGCAGAAGCAGCTTCTGGCTGCACTGGGGACGCCTGACACTGGTGCTCGGCACGTTTCGGCCCAGAGAAGAGCCAGCCAAAGGGTGGCCGGTGCCAGCGGGGCTGCGCAGAGCAGGGCCATGCCCAAGCAAAGCAGCCACGACAGAACTGCAGTTTCTTCTCTTTAATGCAGACGTGCACATCGCAATGTTGAGCACGATCTTCAAAGGGGGAGAGGTGAACTTTGGGTTGCCTGAGCCCAACATCGTTGGCTCCAGCAACCATGGCACCCGCCCAGTGGGGTGGGAGGTGGCAGGTCCAGACCCCTGTCCTGGTTCAGCACAGGAGCGATTTGGCCGTGCTGGAGTTGTTTCTGGTCACCAGGGCCAGTGCTGACACTGCTCGCTCGTGGGAGGGTCAGTGGAGGCTTTAAGGAAATGACAGCAACAAGGGCAGTGTTGTTTGATGAATCTCCCATAAAAAAGGCTCAGCAATATCAAACAAATAAATCATCTCTTCTCTACAATGCAAACTTTATTTATTTTCCATGTATGACTGAACTCCTCAGGTGTTTATACTGAGGATATTCAAATTCTACCATGCAAGTAGTCCACAAAAAATTAAACTTATGTGATTTCTTAAAAGTACTTTTTAATTCTGAAATTAATAATAGCATAATATGTGGTACAAAAACTGTGTATAGCCCCCAAGAGCTTCTCCCAGCTGGGTCCCAGAGAGACCAAGCAAGCAAGTCCTCCTCCAGAGGTGCCAGGGCTGTGCCCCATGTCTCTGGTGCACCCGTTCGGGATGCTCAGCTGCGTGCAGGATCGTCCCTTCCCCACCTCTGTCAGTCCCTTCTGTCTGTTTGGGTGGCCTGATATCAAGGGTAGGGCCTTGGTGCTACGATAATCCAAATGCTGGATAATGATGTCCAATAGTAAACGCTATCTGCTCTACAGCTCAGAAGTTGCTTCTGTGTTCTCCTGAACGTTCACCCCTTGCATTCTCCCTGCTCCGCTTTCCCGGCTGCTCACTGGGTCAGCTGAGGCACTGTGCCAGCTCTGCGCTGCCGCTGCCCCACGCCCATCTGCCTCTGCACCGCTTCCCCGGCCCCAGCACCCTCCTCTCCGCTGAGTTAGCAGTTAACTCCATAGCTGAGCCATTTCTTAGTCACTGTCTTGGAGAAAAATCAGTCTCCTACAAAAGGCTGTTATTTTCAGTGGAAGGAAACGCATTTTTAAGCGCTCGCTCTTTTAACAAACCAACCCCACTTTCACAGAAAAATTTCTGTTAGAGAGCACGTGCTGCCAGGGGGGCGGTGGGCGCCTGCGTGCCCATGTGCGGCACTGGAGCATGGAGCTCTGCAATCCATGGGCAGGGGACAAGCCCAGCATGCCTGTGTCCTAGGTGTCTGGCCTAGGCGCGGAGGGATGCCCCAGCCCCTGCGTTGCAGTGTGCTCGCAGCCATCGTGTTCTTTCACACAGTGCAAGCATGGAAGTGGTCCCGTCAATGGCCAGTAACACATATTAGGACCTGGCTTTGGTCCTAACATCACTAAACAGAGCTGAGGCACACGCCCTGCTGGGTAAGGTCTGCGAGAGTGGCAGGGCTCTTGCTGATGGATTTCAGTCTGTCCCCGGGATGCTGCCGTAGTCTCCAGGAGGAGCGTGCAGGGCGGCTGCTGGTGCTGCTGCTGCTGCGTGGAAGAGTCATAAACTGAATGGGGAAGACTTTTATGAATTATTTACACAAATAGCTCTGCTGTTCCTTGGCTATATGGGAATGCCAGGAAGGGTAAATGGTGTTTCGAGCACTTTAAATGAGTGGATCTTCTGGTGGTCACTCAGGGACACAAGGATGTTCCCATGGGCAGGCAGCAGCCCAGGGGTGCACGCACAGGCAGAGGCATGGCCGCTCAGGACCCTGGTAATGGGTTTCCCCATGGGAGTTGCTGCCTGATTCTCGGCTGGGAAGTCCAGTGTACACCCGGGCTTCAGGACACCTGCCTGCTGCCTGCTGCCCAGTGCCTGCTGCCATGATCCCAGCTAGGGAGCGAGAGCCCCGAAGGAGGTGTGGATGTTGTAGGTGCAGAGAGCCTGCCCAGCTCCTGCACATCTCCTCCTGCCCTGCCAGTGAGATGAGCTATTCGTGCAGCCCAGCTGCCGGCCAGGAGCAGCGGACAAGTGGACAGCTGTCTCCCCTGGACACCTCAGCACCCTGCTCCCTGTGCAGGGCTGGGGAGGGCAGCCACCTTGCAGGGCAGTGACACTGTTCCTGAAGGAGCACTGCGCTGGTGTGTGCGCCCCAGGGGCTATCAATACATCCTGTGCTTCACTGTCCTCTTGGTACCTCATGTAGAGACACTGCTATCATTTGTGACACCCACACTCAGCTGCCATGTAACTCATGAAGTCTTCAGGTATTTATATTTCTGCCAGCAGACGCGGTTGGTTCAGTCTCAGAGGCACCAAACAGCTCTGCATCTCTCAGCCTAACCCTCAGTCAGGTTTAACCCTGCGGGGATGCAGGCACAGCTGCGGGACAGGGAGGCGGCTGTGGGACTGCCTGCATGGGCAGCGGGGCCGGGACCCCACTGAGTCCAGTGGGGCTGTGCACTGGCCACCCACCTCACTGCCAGCAATGGTTCGGGGTAAATCCCAAGGGAATGTGTCACTTCTCCCGGTAGCCTCCAAGCACTGACCTGCTCCCAGCCCAGCCTGCCTGAATTCAGCCCGAACCATACAGCTGCGTTCCCAGCATCTCCCACTCACGTTGGAGCAGGAGCCTGATGCTGGCAGCAGAAACCTGAGCAGCATGGTTTGAAAACCCCCATTTATTTAATTATTTATCTATTCAGCCCATTGCCTATCGCCACAGGCTTGTCTTCTATTTTCTAATGCTGTGAGATAATTTAAAAAAAGTTTATAAACAAATATTCCTTATGCTCATGCGCTGCCTCACGTCTGCCAGGGTAACAGCAAACCACATTTGCATGCTTAGGCCAAAGTTAAAGGAAGCCAGAAATAATGTGCAATATCAGTTCAAGTATTAAAATATGGCATTTGCATTCTGTATGTTGCTGCTTATGTTAAATATAATCAGCAAGAGCAGAGCTTTACAAACCCCAGTGTTTCTAGACCTGACTTACTTGTGAGTATTTAAAGGTTTCTGTGCTGAGGATGGAAGAGGGTGTCGGGTGTTAGGGGGTGTTGGATAGGAAAGGGAACTTCAGAATGGTGGGAAACAGCACGATTTGTTGTAGATGGAATCCATTTACTGATAAGAAAATATCATTAGAATTGAAGGGATATTACAGCAAAGCTAAAAAGTTTTCATGAAGTGCAAAGGCAAACCAAGAATGGGAAAAAGAAATGAAAATAAAATAGGTAAATAAATTTTAAAATAAAACAGGTGATAAATGAAATACAGATGTATTACATCCCATGTACCTGCAGTTTGCACCACAGTATCACTGTCAGTACCCCACACCTGTACCTTCAGCTTGCAGGATCAAAAAGTCTTCAAAAACAGAAATCCGTCCCTTCCCTTGCAACGCAGGCTGAGGGCCTGGGTCCTTGGGCTCTGCATCGGGGTTTTGCCTCTCGCAGCTACTGCAACAGGAAGAAGATGGCAGAAATTGTCCCCCGGTCACCCGAAGCAGCCGTGCTGCTGTGGGAAGCCAGGATGCAGGAGTCGGCAGAGGCATGGGTCCTGGCAGCCTGCGCCCCGGCCCTTCGGAGCCCCTGAGCTCTCCCAGCAGCATCCTCAGCCTAAGGCCCCTGCAGGGCTGCCTCAGGGCACTGCAGCCGTCCGACACAAATAGAGAGGTAAGCAGAACGAAACTCCACGCTGTGTGAAGTTAGGGTAGCTGCAGGCAGCGAAACAAGTCAATGGCACGAAAATAGAGGTCGACATAAAATCTGAAATACCTATACTGTCAGGCAAGGTATGGATAAAAAAAGGGGTTAAATATTTTAATTGGTTTATTAAATGTTAAGCCATTTGGGAAGGAACAGTCACTCTGCATCCTGCAACAAAATCAGCATGCAGCAGCCATTGCCAAAGACAAAAGAAGAAAGTTTCTGTAAAGACAGATTTAGCTTTTGATCTGTACAGACTAGGCGATGCATTCCAGGCTGTCAGATTATGGTTGCACATGCGGGACAGTAGTTGGAGGAATAAATACCCGAGGCTGAGCAGGAGCTGCCAAGGAAAAGGCAGAAAGGGACTGGAAGCAGGTTCTTCGCTGGCTGAATGCTAGAAATGGGAGAGGTGCTCGGAGCGGGTGGGGAGGGTGGCGCTGGGTCAGCCCTCTACCCGCAGAACCGCAGGCATACTGCTTCCATCTGTGTTAGGAGTTGGGTCATTCACCTGCCACCTGCAGACATGCCATCCCCTAACATCCTAGAAGACGAAAGCATCATTCATTTACTCACTTATTTTGATTCTCAGTTGATCCACCTGGTTCTTCTCAACGTTTTAAATTTTATATATTTTGCAAACCTTTTATTATCTGGTTTTAAGTACGTGTTGCTGCCTGAAGAATCACCTGGAAACATGAATTAACTGCAATAATACAAAAGGCAGAAAAAGTGTTTCATAATTTTATTGGAGCAGATTCAAAGTGAGGTTGCTAGGTACGGTGCCAGTAACTCTGTGGCTGCAGTTCTGCTGCCACTAAAAATAGTTACAACTTCAAAAGCCATGCCTAACAGTAAATGTACATGCAAACAACCCCGTGCTTTATCAAAAAAAAAAACCCTTTTATTTGTTAAAATTATAGACAAATAAGGGGATTTTTTTACCACTATTTAATTAAAGCAGTTACATAGCCTGAGCTTAAATACCAAGTAGCACTGTCTCTGCAGATATTGCAGTCAAATTTCACTAGTATTTACACAAAAATTGAACTTACTCAACAATATGAAAATCACAGTACAATAGAAAAATAAACATTTTCACGTATATCCTTGAAGCACACTGTAATTCATAGCCACAAAATAAGTAGTGGTTTTAATTCACAAGTCATATGTCTTCAAAGTATTTGAAATTATTGTGCCAATACAGTTAGGCTCCAGAAATAATATTCTGTAGTAGGTTCTGATTCAGTGCAAAGCACCTGAAGTTAGAAATAATACAGCAAATGTAAGTAGAGTGAAACAGTCCTATTCAAGCAGCTATAATTGTTGGTTTTGGTGTTTGGTTTTTTTTTTAAAGTTAAGGGCTTTTAGTGTAGGGCCAAACCAGCTTCCACCCAAGGGCCAGCATTCCTCCCTGCAGCTCTGCTTGCACCGTCCCCAGTGCTTGCACTGTCCCCAGTTGGCAACTGGCAGCTGTCGAACACGGCTGCTCAGGAGCTTGGAATACATTTTTCATGTTCAAATTCAACTTCAGGCCTATAGATTCCTTCAAAAATTTTACCAGAGGTGGAGACTAACCACTGCAAGTAACAAATATGAATGTATGGACTTGAAAAATAATGAGCTTATCACAGAAATAACTAATGCCTGTGTTAAGACATATGACTTTATTAATGTTTTTGTTCTGGACCAATCTGAAGACAAAAACTAGTCACAAGGGAAAAAAAAAAGAATCCCAGAAAGGCAATTAGCAGGTTTTTTGTCTTCTGGCACCCCTGGGGCCAGCGTGTTTAACGGCTACAGACCTGACTTTCCAGGTAGGACTGTCTGTGGGTGGCAGCGGGGAAGAACAGCCCTTTCCATAATGTGTTCTGCCCAGCTCTCAGTGGGACCAGAGCTAGCAGAACAAGTGCGTTACGCTCAGCGGGCTCCAGACGGACTCAGTCCTGCAGCTGGAGCAGCCACAGCAGCAGCACCCGCTCCCCGGAGCTCCTGCTGCACAAGGCTCCTGCGCCAGAGGTGCCCGGGGGTGCCCAGAGCCTTGTGTCCTCCCCGCCTTGTCCTTCCTCATCGAGAAAGAGAAGAGGAGGATGCCAGGCTCAGGAAAACTTGGCGTGACCCTCTTTGGGCTCATACAGCATGACCCTGAGGGTTTAGTCTATGGGCCCACACTATGGAAACAAATCTTCAGCTTCTGTTCTTGGGTGTGAACAGGAAGGCAGCGGGATGCTCTGCGGCATTCACTCACTCATGGGCTGTCAGCCACAAAAATGGCCCTGCAGCTTCCCACAGTCACCTTCCACAGGATCGCAGGGGAATTTGGGTTGGGAGGCAGCTTACCAGGGCATGTAGTGCAATTTCCTGCTCAAAGCAGGGTCAGGCAAGGTACTTCTGGTTCCCTATGTTTGATCATTATTTCATTAACTTGGTGTCAGATGAACTGGATTAAAACAAAAAATCCTACATGCTATGTTATGAAAATGTACAAACTGACAGCAGATCATGTGTAGGTTTCATACTGATTTCATTTTGTGTTAAAGATTACCATATGTGGGAGTTAATGGGCATAAATGAGAAAAAAAAATTAACCCTATGAGCTGGAGGAAGCAAAATATAGCTAATGAATAATAATTTGTTTCGGCGTGGATCATTGTAGAATGCTTTGGCAAAACTTAACTTAAGCTCTAAATAACTATTTACTTCAACCCTTTTGGCATCTTCAGTGAATGATTTGTAGTTATTAAAAGATTCCCAAATATACCCAGAGGAAGAATAGGTTAAAAGCATGACCATGAAATCATAAAAGGTTTAATCTCATTTGCTAGTTGAAGGCTAATACAGCACAATGAAGGAAGGTGGAACTTTTAAGTGGTCTTCCTGTAGTGAGATGATGAGCTGAATCTTGTTGCTAGTAAATGCAACCCATCGTCATCATTGATTATTAATTAAAAGCCCAAAGGCTGTAGCTGAGATATTGCATTCTCTTTGCATATTGGATAGGTCAGAAACAAACTCCAGTCGAGCGGCTTAGGGAAAGGCTTCTTCAACTGTACCCATCACAGAGGTTTATGTATAAACACAGGGATCACCTTGGGCCTCTAAGGCTGGTGGACTGATTGTCTTCCACAAAGATGTTATAGTAAGGATAAGTACCAAAAGGCAAACATTTAAGAACAGTCTTGCCAAGTTCCCCAGGAGCTAATGGCTCCAGCCACCACACTGCCTGTAGATCTGCTTGGTTTTTGTCCTGGTGGTGTCCAATCCTCCCACGTCTGACCAGCTTCCTCTCTGACGGGATGGCCCAACAGACATTATTCCATCATGTTGCAGGTAAAAAAGTAATCGTGTCGGAGGAGAAATGAATTTGGTGTGATTTTGCAGCGGTTCCTACTACCCCATGTCAAATATAGCAATGCTTAAAAAAAGAGCAGGAACTTTAAATGAGATTGCGAGGCTCAGCTTCGAGTTCCAGCGGGATTCAGAGGAGGCTGTGACTCTCAGCGTGTGTGCAGCAGGGAGTCACATCGGAGCAGGATGCGGTTTGAGGTGTTAGCTCTGCAGGTCATAGGATCTGAAAGATGGAAAAGAAACTGTGTGTAAAATGTGTTTAATGATGCTTCTCGGTGTTTGGTGGGAGGCTCCCATACACTTCTGGGAGGTGAAGATGCCGAGTGCAGTTGCCTGCCATGGCTGATCATCAGAAGTGATCTTCATTGAATAATCAGAACAGACCTCAGTAATGAACTGCGCGAATGATCTGGCCAGTTGCACAGTTCTCTTCAGTGAGGCAAGATGAAACAGACCGAGCTTTCAATGGTTCATGAGGAAAGCATAAAAACATCGCAGGTGTTCAAGACCCAGAAGACTGCAGGGCAGACACTGGAACAGAGGCGGCTGTCCTAAGCTCCAGAAGGTGGATCTCCCTGGCAGGGTGTCTATCCGGACCGTGGGTCTCTCCTGCAGCATGCCCAGCCTGCTGCAGCTGGGCCCGTAGAGTTTTGTTGCACTTGGATTTCATACACACTGTAATAGTTAGCCAACTTTGCCGTATTAAAGAGACATATTGCAAGAAGACTGTAAGTAACTACATAAGGACCAACCTGGGTGTACGGTTTTACATTCTGCTCTGTCTGTTTAGGATCTTTTTTCAGACATGGATAAGTGGAACATTTTACTTCCTAACTGAAAGAGAGAAATAGACCACGAAATGCTGGGAGATGAATACAATTTTAAACCTAGAGAAGCAGATTCAGAGAATATCCTATTTTTATGCTCTCTCTCCATTTAATTCATCTGCCATGCCAAACAAGACATGCCTCAGTTGAATGAAGTCTCAAATAATCACATAATAGGAGAAGTCATTTATTGTGAATCAGGCTCATTCTCTGGTGATATAAATAGGCTGTGCTGTTCCACGGTCTTTTGTCAGTAGGGATTAATTAGCAGTTGACCCTTGGTTGGGATTTCTTCACTACCTCTACATTTTTCATCTCATAGGGCTAAATGAGATCTTAACATTGCTTTAAGAAGCCATGCTTCCTAAGCAGCACTTTAATTTATCTTTGGGCTATAAATCAGTAGTTTAATTTATCACTAGGTTACATATCAACAGTGAATAGTCAGGGTGGAATTGAGTTTATTATAAAGATATTCTGCTAGAAGACACAGTATTACAGTGATTGAAACATGCTGTTAAATTTTCCATTAATGCCCAATTCTGAATATGAATACGGAGAACCACACGTTACATACTTTACATTTAGCTTTCTAATAAATAAGTTCAATAAATAGGGATTTTGCAGATGAAGAAGCTGTACGCGTGAACAGAAGCTGCTTTACAATGTTGTCAAAAAATAACTAGAGCTATTCTTGTTTGTTACCAATCACTGGAAATCCGTAAGTAAAATATAAATATTTTACTCTTACTATGAAGACTGGAGGAACGACGATCTGTTAAAATCACCCTTAGGATTACATAGAACTTAATTTTGTACACTAAATTTATAATTTAGAGCATGCTTTCGTACCATTTTTAGCACACAGTATTTTCAAATACATTTCTTAAAAATATGAGAAATGAGTAAGACTGCCCATGTAAGATTTCATCTGTGCTCTGATCACTAGCTCTTGTGTTACACAATATTGCAGTTTGGCTAATTTTGGATGACCTATTCCACATTTGAAGAAGATATATAATAAAGGGCCGGATTTAGTCTGTAGTATATTGTAACATCTTGTTAATACAGTAATTTATTTGTCACAGTACAAAAAAATTAATTCCCCCCAATTATTTTTTATATATATATAATATATAATCCATTTATATTACCCATTTTAATAATTATTTTCTTGGGAAACAACTCTTACGTTATCTCTAAAGATTGCCAGGAACAGAAATATTCTCGTACCAAATGAAAACGCAAGTAACTCGAGCAACTGTAGTTTTACTTCTCTGAAAGGTACAGTTATTTTCAGCACACACATTTCTCATGTTTTACCCGTAAAGAACTCCAGCAAGGCTCCCAACACCGGCAGTCAAGCGTTCGCGCTGCAGTGAGATGTTGGTCAGCCTTTGGGAAGGGTGGCTCGCCCATGGCTCCACAGAGCTCGCGCAGGCGCTCCCCAGGCAAGCCCAGTCCGTGCTCAGCCCCGTCCCGCGGTTCCTCTGGCTGACAACCCGCCAGTTTTCCTCAGCACGGAAGGCAGGATTGGACCATCAGCTGCCCAGAACCAAATCACCTCCGCACGCATTTGCACGCAGACATCTGTTCACGGAACGCACCACTACGTGCAAGTGCAAAGCAGGCACCTGCTTATCTGCCAGTGGCTGAGGTGTCAGTTCACCTGGAAGCCAATTTGCCTTTAATGGGGTCCAGATTTTTCATGAACAACCATCGTAATCTGAAAGCATAATCATGCACACATCAGTAAGCCTACCTTTTGTAAAACACCGGCACTCAAAGAAGACTGAATCATAAATGCTACCGAACTATCAAATAATTATCAACACTAGAAGTAGATGAAGAAATAATAAAACTGTAAAGGTGAGATAACTGCATCATGACTTTGATTTAAATACTTGTTTACAACAGCAAGTGAGCAAAAGGCTAGGTATGTGGACTGAGCCTCAGAAGAGAAGACACTGCTTTTTCTTATTGTTATTTCCTATTTTTAAAGAGAGGCTGATTGAGAACATTTTTGAATGTGGGAGACTAAGTCATTAAAACAGAAGCACTTGGATTGCCTTCTTCCTTTAGGGGATTTACTTCATTTTATTTTATCTGACACGAGTCAGAAAGAAATGAGAATATTGTAAGGAGGAGGAAAGCTGAATTTTGACATGTTATTTTCCATTAAAATTCTTCCGCTGATTTTGTTAAGCTTTTTCTAAGGTCAGAAAATGAGGCTTTACCTAAAACGAATTTGAGAGACTGGTAGATTTTCCTCACGCACTTGTAGCACTACAGTGTCCTACTGTCTCAAAGCAGTGGATTTTTTCAAACTGTTCCCAAATCTTTTGCATTCGTTCACAAACTCGTATCTCCGTTCTGTTTATACTCAGATAAAATATTGAGAGTCATTTCCTCACTTTTGGACTGCACGTTGTGTTCACTTCTTCTGGACGATTTCCTGGTCGCCCTGGAAAGCCGCCTTCGAAAGGTATCACCTGCCAGAAAGTAAAGGATAGGGTCGACGCAGCTGTTGAGGCTGGCCAGACCCCTTGTCACTTGGTAAGTGGCATAAACCTTATCGTTGAAGGCACACATTTGTGGAGTCTGAAAATCCACCCTGGCTCTTAGATTTAAGGTCTTCATCACGTGGAAAGGAAGGTAAGACACAGCAAAGACCGTCAACACAATAATAACCAGGTAAATGGACTTTCTCCTGAGAGGAGAATTGTCCAAATCTTTGTAAATCAAAGCTTTCACAATGAGCCCATAGCAACCAAGAATCAGTATGAATGGGATGCAGAACATAAGCACTGTGGTGCACATGCTGTAAATGAAGTAACTTCTCAGGTAATCATCGGCTGTAGTGTCGTAGCACGTCGTGGTTTTATTTCTCCTTATCCCCGTTCCCGAGTAGAAGAGTATTGGAGAAATCACGGCCACCACAATGACCCAGACCAGGGTGCTGATGTACACCGCGTTCTTCTTCTTCAGCCTCCCCAGCGACTTCAAGGGGTGCACCACTCCCGTGTACCTGTGCACACTTATGCAAGTTAGAAACAAAATACTGCCATACAGGTTCACATGGAAGATGAACCTCTGCAGCTTGCACATGATATCTCCGAAGATCCAGTCTGTTTTATTGAAGTAGTAAAAGATGAGGGCAGGCAGAGTCAAGACATACAAGAAATCAGCTAGCGCCAAGTTGAACATGTAAACCGAGATGCCGCTCCAAGGCCTCATGTGGAAGACAAACATCCAGATGGCCACACTGTTTCCCAAAAACCCAGTGATGAAGACCAGAATGTAGACGGTGGGCAGGTAATAGAACTGGAAGCCAGTTTTGGTCAGGGAACACTTGGTGGTGGCGTTTCCCGCAGACCAGCCGCTGCTGGATAACAGGTTGGGTTCAGTTCCATTCAAAGCAGCAGAGAAGAAGACTTCGGTCATGATCCTTCCACCAGAGTCACATAGGTCTGAGGTGAAGCAACAAAGTCTCTACAGGAACAGTAACGCATCTGAAGAAAGAAGAGAGCAAAGAAAACCTAACTGGAAGGTAAAACCTGCCCTGCTTTTCTTCAGAGGGTTTCCATGCGGGTGTGCTCGGCTGAGTGTCTCCCACCCGCGCAGGTCGGTCTAGAGTGGGGTGTGGACCGTCCCCCCGCGCAGCACCCGGACCTGCCACACGTCGGGAGCCAGGGAACACCTCGGCGGGTCGCTGCCGGCCGCCGGCGGGCCCTTCTCCCCGCCCCGGCGCGCCGCGCACGGGGACAGGGCAGGCGGGGCGGGGGCGATAGCGACAGCGGGCTGGCCCTGCCCTGGGACGCGCCGGCGGGGAGCGGGAAAGGGAAAGGGCGAGCGCCGCGAAGGGGCAGCGGGAGCGGGGCCGGCCGGGGGGCAGCCGCTCCGCCCGCGCTCCTCAGGCGAGCGCCGCCGCCCCGGCCGCCTACGCGGCTGCCGGCCCCGTCCCACAGCCCGCCGCCCGCCCGCCGCCGCTCCCCCCGCTTCCGCCCGCTCCGCTCAGCCCGCCCGGCTCCCTCAGCCGCCTGGCTCCCCCAGGTCACCTCAGCCTGCCCGGCCCCGCTCCCCTCGCTTCCGCCCGTTCACCTCAGCCCGTCGGCTCCCCGAAGTCACCTCAGCCCGCCTGTCTCCCCCAGGTCACCTCAGCCTACCCGGCCCCGCTCCCCGCGTCGCCCTCAGCCGCCGCCGCGCCCCAGCCCGGCTCCGAGGAGCGCCGGGGCCACCCCCACCTGCTTCCCGCGGCACCCTTCGCAGCCGGCGCTCGCCTCTCCTCGCCGCCGGCAGCGTCCGCCCGGCGGGGGGCGGCGTCCCGCCCGCAGCTGCCCCGGCCGAGCCGGCTCCCATCGCCGGACAGGGCAGGGCAGCCGGGGGCAGGGGCTCTACGGCGCCTCTGGCGCGGGACACCCCTCCATGGCGGCGCCGCCGCCGCGGGGAGAGCGGCCGCAGCCCCTCTGCTGCTGGAGGCAGCGCGCCGGCCCGGGGCGGACTGCGGGCGGGCGGGCGGGACGAGGCGCCGACTCGGCCCAGGGGCGCGCCGCCCGCCCCCCGCACCGCCCTCGCAGGCGGGCGGTGCTCGCCGCTCCCCGCCCGCGCCACATGGCGGCCGGGCCGCGCCGGGGGGCTGTGGGCGCTTCGGGGAGCGGGGTGGGGCTGGTGCCGGTGGCGCCTCGCCCGGGGCAGCGGTCTGTGACCCCCAGCCGGCACACGCCACACTCGCGGCCCCCACCCGGGTCACCCGGCCCACCCGAGACGGGCGGCTCGGACGGGGCGTGACCGCACGCACTGGCACCAGCGGAGCTGCGGGGCGGTAGTGGAGCACGCGGGTGGGCCCACGCGGCGAGGCGGGCGTGGCGCCGCAGGCGAGGCCAGCGCGAGCAGGCACGGCCACGCGCCTTTGACCGCGTCGCCCGTCGCCAGGGGCTCCCGCGGGCGCGGTCCGGCACAGCAGGGGCCCGCGGGAGGGCCCAGCGCCGGCCCAGCGCTGCGCTGGCCGGGGCAGGGCTGCGGCCTGCCCGCCCCTTCCAGGCAGCCGAGGCGGAGGAGGGGAGGGTCCCCTCCAGGCCCCCGCAGTGATGGAGGAGGGGGACGCCGCGCCTGGGCTAAGCCCCCTCCTGCCAGCACCAGCGCGTGGCGGGGCGCAGGCAGCGGGGTGCCAGGTGTGCTCCTCCTGAGCTGCTGTGAGCGGCTGAGCAACGCTTTCCTGATTTTGCTTTCACTCAACCCTTTGAAATCTGCTCTGCAACCCAGTTTAAGCTACATGAACATGTTAATTGCTGCAAATGGAACAGCTGAGCAGAAATATGCTCTACTGACCTCTAATTAAGCACTATACATTTGGCACTTGAGTCAGAATACGATTATTATTTATTGTCTTAGCAAAACACAATCTGCTGGTTTCAGCCATTTCTTCCTTGTTCACATTTTAGTTAGGATGTGTGGTGAGTGGTACATGAGCTAGTCATATCTGCTCTCAGCTAAAAGCTGTGTTCTAGATGGAGGATTATTAGTACTTCATGAATATGTATTCATTTTTCAAACTTTTGAGCCTTGTCTAAATTACAAAACTACTTTGTTGGGAAAGCCTAATTGGGAAATCAGCTGCATATTGTACTCCTGTAGGAATATGCAAGTGGATGCAGATGGAGTTGCCAGCCTGGCATCTCTTTCGGGGCAAGCTACACAGACTACAACTTTGAAGCAACAGCTTAAATTTTGTAAATATAAGACCTTTTCTTCCTGTGTGTTAGGTTTTTTTTCTTTTTGTACTCATCCACTAACTGCATATTTACTACTTTGAAGATTCTTTTTAATTTTAATACCAATTTAATGTGAAGAGAAAGGAAAGCGAAAAATGAGACAACAACGGCAACACTTGTAAAATCTGTGTTGTAAAGCAAGCCTGGTTTACAAAACTGTTCAGTGGTGCCCTCTAGGATTTTAAAGTGCTAGCAAAAATTAATCCTTAGCCTCGGCGTTCCCACAAGAGAAAACACCCAACCCACAAACCAGACGCACGGTAAATACAGTATAATAATATCAAGCCCACCATGCTGGTTTATGAAAAAGCCATCTTGCTCCTCGGAGAATCAACCGCATGGCCAAAACCAGAGTTCATTTTAATAAAGGACTTGGATTATTGTGTAAAAAAAAATAATTAAAAAATACAAAGCGATGCTATTAGCGTACTTTGCTAATAGCCTTTTCATTTATCTTTCCCTTTATAATTCTTATTTCATTAGTGATTTTCTCAGTCCCATTGCTAACACGTAGCTTCTCTTGGCAGCTTCCTTGAATTCCCTGTCTTGAGCAAATTTTGAGTCATACCGAAGCAGCGTTAGATCGCATCAGTAAATATGCACTATGAACTACAGCCTGTTTTCCTCTGTTACCTAAGCAGCGCCGTAAAACCAAACCGTGGAGACAAAAGGTCAGAGCAGTAATTCCGGGAGCCCGCAGCTGCCCGGAGAAGGAGGCATTTCTTAGGATTTGTGCTCATGCCTGATACAGGCTGAGGTGCAGGCAGCAACGCCAGGCGCAGGGTCCGGCCGTGGGGACTTCTCAGCCTTCTCTGGAATAGGGCTTGTGAGCCCAGCTATGAACAGGGCTGCGGTTCGTTAATAATGGGCCTTGGAGAAGTACGAGATCACCAGCACAAGCGTTAGCAGGAGTAGGCAGGAGGACGTGGCTGTGTGTGCTGGGCTTGCCCAGCACCCGTGGCAGTGTTCACACAGACCTCGGGCTCAACGCCGACATGACATTGGTGGGGACAGGAGAGACAACACCTGATCTGGCATGAAGCCGTGGCTGCATAGAGAGGTGACACCTCATCTGGCGTAACGTTCTTGTGGGACCAATATGCATATTCAAGGTTGAATACAAATGTATAAATATCCGAAGGCAGAAGTTGAATCTGTACCAAACCCATGCTTCACATTCTTCAGCTGCAGTACTGTTGATCCATTACTAAAGACTCCAAGCTCAGATTTATAATCTGGTCTGAGAAAATTCAATTTATTTAGTCTGCTGTGCCACGGCAGGATTTTCCAAGATACCTGACTCATCCCTGTAACTTTTTCTGAGTGTCATCTCATTTTTCAATGGCTTGTTTGAAGGGTGGGCACCCAAAGCAGACACTGTTGTGACAGTGTTGTTCACATCGATTACAAGCATCAAGCTGCCTCCCTGCCCCAGCAGTTTCTGATGGTACCCCTCGAGGGTGTAACATCACACTCGTGCGTCGTCTCCCAGCTTCTGGGGAAGAACCTCCACCATCAGATCAGGTGCTACCACATACTGGAAACAGCAGCATCTTTCCAGAACCACACTCACCTTTCCTCACAAGAGTGGAAATGAGTGTTTCCCTTTTTTATGCACATTTTCTAAATCACTGGCATTCTTGCCTCCTTTTTAGTCCTGCCTCACATACCTCACTTCATCCAGGCGTCCCTTTTCCTTTTTTATACCCCAATTACTGTGACCGCTCAATATTTCATCCTTTGCCTAGCCTTGCAAACCTCATCTGTTATCTCTGCCTACACTACATTTCCCCTCTCGCTACAACTTGGGGTCAGCTGGGCGCTGCTGATGGAGGGCAGAGGCGTGCGAATGGCCAGGACCTTCGCTCCTCACCTGCTTTAGTGGCACTTTGGACCTGCCAAGGAAACTGCCTGCCCACTGCAGCCGGACCCATGCAGCCCGTGCTGTATAAGCAGCTACGTCCCTGCTGCTTCATCGGCAGCCCGCACCTCAGCACCGCCCATCTGAGCCTGCCAGTACTGGAAATGGAAATCTCACATACTGGTTTTAACAGTTCGCTCATTCTGACTGCAGTGCTTTGGCTGTGAAAGGTCCAAGCAGTTACATGAGTAAAGAAGAAGGCATATTTTTTAGCAGCCATACTGTTACGTGCCTTCATACAGAACCAGCAAATTAGTGTCTTCCTGCTTATATCACTGATCTATTCTTATTTTGGACCACAACTATAAATCACGTTGCATTAGCACCTTTTCCTCCATAGCTCTAGCATATGCCTTGTAGCTGAATAGGTTTCTATCTGGTATAGCTGAAATTGAATTCATTCCAGCTTTGCCTCTTAATGCACTTTCTGCAAAATCTAGGATTTTATACCACTGATTTCCATTAAACTGAATGTTTTGTTCTGCTAACAGCTGATTTAACTCAAACGGATGATATATCCCTAATGAGAAGAGAAAGCATGCTCAAGAGCAAATGGAAATTCCCAGTCAGTCCAATTAGTGCTGAACTATCGCAGTGTGGGGGTGTGCAAAGGGAACGGTCTGGACATAAATCCAGCTGTTTCTACCTGTTGGTTTTCGTTATCAGGAAGACTTAGATGCAGATTTCGATATTTCAAAGTGTGCCAGTATGAACAATGGGCCCAAACCAGCTGCAGACTGAGAGGCTGGTAGAAAGGACCCCCATAAATGATCATCGCAATGCCTGCTCATAGTGAGGGTAAACATATATACACACACACACACACACACACACACACGTATGTATATAAGCCACTCCGTGCCTCACTCCAGAGTGCTGCTGGAAGGGATGAGTGAGCATGGAACTCAGAGGGTGAGCTGCTCTTGACATCGCTGCTGCAGGACATCATCTCTGCTGCAAAAATGCCTGTTTCACATTTTACCTGAATTGGCTTGTGACCTACCTATTGGCTTCTGGTGAGCTGCATTCCCCTTTTCATTAGGAAGCTCTTTAGGTCAAATAAGGCTTTATCACACTGTGTTTTCTTTCTCCAGTCTCTGCGGTTTCATAACTTCCTTTTTCATTTGTCACAGAAGACGGCATCTCTTCCCAGCACCCCTTATATGGCGTGCAGATTTTCCATGGTGAGCCTGAAATACTAATTATTTTATTTTAAAATACTACTGCATGCAGTATTTAAAACACTACACCTTTGAAGCTGTAAGAGGTCCCTCAGCTGGACTTCCAATGGCCACCTGCACATAGGTGAGAACTGAGGAAATTTTGCTTTAAAGGATTCGAGCAAACACTTATTTGTACAAAAAAAGCAAAGCTCATCCTTGTCTATCTAAAAATACTTAAAAATATATAGTAGACAGACTGTGAGCAATGGCCATTTGCCCCAGTTTTTGTTTCCTTCCAGCCTTAGCTTCACATGCTGAAAATGCCCAGGTTTGGCCTTGACTTGTGAGTAAATCTATTTGGGAAATTTGAGGGTGAGCAGACAGGTATGTGGAAAGTTGCTTTTGCGCAATAAGCAATTTCTGTCACCTTCCTGCAAGAACCTGTGGCCCTTAGCAACTGAGGCAGAAGGCTGAATGCCGGCAAGGAAATGATGTGCAAGACAGAAATGTCCATAACAATAAAGAAAAACAGGAAGGAGTGTAAAATCTCCCACAAGAGATGCCCAATATTCCCTTTTCCCACTTGTGAAGGGCTGGTGGGGTTTCTGGTCTGCGGTTCTGCACCAGCCTCAGGGATCCTACTGAACAGGGCACTGCAGGAGCTGTTTGGCTGCAGAAAAGGAGTGCATATCCCCCTGGGAACCTGGGAGGGGGTGGGGGGGGGCAGCGGGAGGCGCAGGGAGCCGGGGACCCCGACCCTGGTGCGGCAGCCCTGGCATGCCGCCCCGCCACAGCACTGCAGCAAGCTTGGCACGGTGCGGAACCTGCTCACCGCTGCAAGCCTCGGCTGCCTCTGTTTGCCTTTCCTTGGAAAACAAACCTGGGAAAAGACAGTTCAAGAGCTGAAAAGAATAATTAGACGTGTCTGTTGCAGATACGACATGCACCGCTGGTTGAAAGCATGTCTTAACTGAGTTCCCAGCCTGCTCATAAAAACTGCCAGCAGAATATGTGCCCAAAGCTCCGCTGGTGCTTCTGCCAGCAGTCTCTGCTTCGCCACTGCTTTGCCCTCCCGTGCTTGCTGCCCCTGCAGAGTGGAAGTTGCTGTCCTTATTGCTGTTCTTGGAGACTGTCAGCCTGCTATTTAGGGGGTGAAAAAAATCTTGCTGTGCTACGGTCCTCAAGGAGATACCCCCAACGCCTGCTGCTAAGGCACAGGAAGCTGCTTTCCCCCACCCCGGTGTGAGAGGAGCGTGCGCCTGTGTGCATTTTTAATATCTGAGCTGACATTTTGCTGTCTTGAAAACAAAAGCTGTTCATGGGCTAATTAAATAGATCTGCACACAGCATAATGTAAGCCCCAAGGAGCAACAGAGTCCCAACAGGGTGTGAACTTTGGAAGAGAGAATGACACAGTATTGTGCATGCAAAAGATTATAATTTTATAATCAATAGTGGGTAATGTGGTGAGCGGAGAGCACAAGAATTCAGAGTGCTTGGTCCATGTTGTGGTTTAACCCGGCAGGCAGCTGAACACCACACAGCCATTCGCTTGCTGCCCCGCCCCCAGCAGTGGGATAGGGGAGAGATTTGGGGAAAAATAAAGTAAAAATCGTGGGTTGAGATAAGGACAGTTTAATAGGACAGAAAAGGAAGGGAAAATAATAATAATAATAATAATAATAATAATAATAATGATAAAAGAATATACAAAATAAGTAACGCACAATGCAATTGCTCACCACCTGCCGACCGATGCCCAGCCAGTTCCTGAGCAGCGGTCACCGCCCCCCATGCCAGCTCCCCCCAGTTTATGTACTGAGCATGACGTCACGTGGTATGGAATGTCCCTTTGGCCAGTTTGGGTCAGCTGTCCTGGCTGTGCCCCCTCCCAGCTTCTTGTGCACCTCCAGCCTTCTGTCAGTAGAGCATGGGAAGCTGAAAAGTCCTTGACTAGTGTAAGCACTGCTTAGCAACAACTAGAACATCGGTGTGTTATCAACATTATTCTCACCCTAAATCCAAAACACAGCACTGTACCAGCTACTAGGAAGAAAATTAACTCTATCCCAGCCGAAACCAGAACAGTCCGTAAGGCCCTGGTAAGTATCCAATATGACTGTCATCTATTCCCATAGGGATGAATACTATATGTCTTTTCTTTTCCTTCTTTGCCTTTATTAATATTATAAACCAACAAGAATAACAAAACTGCTGTTTCAGAGTGCCTTCTGTATTTCAGAATATGCAGATGGTTTCTGATCAGCACTGCCGCTGTGATGCCCCTGTGATACCAACACAGCAACAGAGTTAATGGAGGTGACTTATTAATCCTAATAGAGCAACTACACTTACGGAGTCTAAAGATAATGCAGAATACTGGAAAACTTGTTCTAATTACAGCAGGGAGCATCTTGCCGCCTTCCTATATTGCCATTTTAAATTGAAATTACTATTCTCAGTAGAAAAGATCTTTTGTTCAGCTACCAGCCAAGAAAGACAATTCTACTGAGAAGGTTTAATAGTGCGTTAATACTCACATTACACAGTTTCCTCAAATGGCCAAGAAGACAAACAGGCAGGAAACAGTGAAGATCGCATACCAAGGGAGACAAAATTAAGTATTGCAATTAAGTACTTGCTACCTAATGCATCGAGGGAAACAGCATTCCCTCTGAGGTGCTATAACTGAAGCATTCTACAAGCATATCTCGGTGGGGTACAGGGACAGGTTCTCCTGTTTGCAGGGACGCGTCTCCACATGACCACCCAGCTGGCTGGCAGGGAAGCCATGGGGGGTGGCAGTGGGGCTCCACAGGTGCCTGGTGCCCCCTTCCAGCCCTGCCTGGCTCCCCTTGCTCCCCCAAAGCCTTCTGCACCCCCAGGTCCATGCTGCCCCTGCAGCAAAGCTGGATTTCCCTGTACAGCTGAGCACGCGACGGCAGCACCACATCTCACCCTAATGCTGTTTTGAGTCCTAACTCCAATTTTCACTGGAGCTAGCTTGCACTTAAATGTCCAGTTGTGTACATCTGCCTAATGGGTTGGCTGGTTTTTTTAGCCCTCTCTCTGTCTTTTTCTCTGTTACCTGGACCAAAGTTAGCGGCAGGGAAGGCAGACAGGTTGTCCCAGCCCAGTGAGGGCTGTGAGGAAGCAGCAGTCGAATGGAGCGGAGGGAGCCTGTGCTCGGGGGAGCTGCACGACACCGCTGGTACACACCCTGGCTGCTGCAGGGAGTTTTCGGGTGGTTTCAAGAGCGTTGTTAACTCTGCACTCCGTGTTAGTGATCCCAGCGGTGATCTTGTTTGAGGTGATGGAAATGGATGCGAGAGCCACGTTTCTTCAGAACAGCTCTTCAGAAGTCAGGAGTTTTGCGTATGTCCTCACTCCTCACCTCATGGGCAGGTTTCAGCTCTGTCTTGCCTCCTGCAGATACATATGGCTTACAGGTACAGTTAGGCACCCATACCGACAGCAAGAATTTGGTAATCAGCATAGCGGGCATGTTCTTCAGGCTGCAGAGATTGGAGCAAAGCTCTCAGTTTTCTCTGGTTTAGCTGCAGCAAACCTGTGCTCCCTGGGCGCCAGTGATGTATCTATCTTTAAGGGCGCCTCTGACTGTGCCCAAGGCATACGGTGTGTTTGCTGGAAAACACATTCGCGCTGCTGGATAATCGGTGCCGAAGGCGATGATTTACTGTTTGTGTAAGGAGATGTCTCGGCCATGACCCCGAGACATAATAACGCGCAGGGACCCCCCGGGATGCAGGAGCTGGCCCTGCCTCACTCTGTGCCCACGGGATTGCAGTGTGGGTGTGGGGAGGGCTGGATCCCGGACTCCCGCCCAAGGCAGGGACTTGAAAGACGTGGCCCTGCATCCCTTGACCAGGGCAGGATGGCAAGGGCTGCTTCCCTGGCCAGCATCAGATGTGCAAAGGGCGCTCAGCAGATGCTCTCAGAGGAATCAGATCTTAGCCACTTTGTACATTTACGCAGCGTTGGGCTCCAGCGCTGGCCCCGACCGCACGCCCAGACCCCGGCTTCATGCTGGTTTGCAGGGGGCAATTATTTGAATGCACTTCCCAAAGCTCACTAGGCTGCTGAGAGAGCAGTCCTGCTGTGGGCCCAGCAGGCACAGCTGGAGGCAGCATCCAGTTCTGGAACAGAGGAAATAAAATATTATTTAGACAATACCTGCAATTGCATCACCGGCAAATCGTATCAATGGTAAACATAACCTGCTAACATTTAGCAGATATTAGAAAATATAGTAATATTGGATTTTCAAGCAAACTTCCCTTTTGCTATTTCTTTAGAAACGTGTTTAAATGTAGGCAAAATTGTTTCTTGACATTTTAATATCGTATTTGATCAGGTCATCTGTTTGGTTAAAATAAATTTTGTCAACACTAAAAATAGAGGAAAGCTAAAATCAGGCAACGTTTTCAGGTGCTAAACTTTCCTACTGTGTATGAAATATGGAAAGAAGATGTTAAAACTGATCTGTAACAATTTTTTGAAAGCTAAGATTAAGAAATCAGAGAATAGTAATGTAATAATAGGTAAAAGCCTGGCATATTGCCTTTCTATGGACTGGAGGTAGAAACAACTGCAATTTTAAAGTTGTGGAGGTGACCTCTTGCTGCTGTTAGCAAAAAACCACTTACTGAAGCCCTTCTGAGCTTTCATTCTTCCGGTTTTCATTATTCTGTACCCACATTTTCTTTCCCAATCTGTTCTACATGAGTTGATCTAGATAAAAGGAGGAACATGCCATATAACCACGCATGGTATTATATTTCCTGCAGAAATCTCACCCTATGCTATTATCCTGATGGAGCTGAAGTGGGTGACTCATCATTTTCCATACAGTGGCATCTCACCTGCTGTGGTGCAGAGCACCCAATGGCCTCCCAGGGTACCTGTGCCAGAGGCTCTCACCAGCCCCATTGTATCCGATGGGAGCTGCTGGGTTTGCTGCACCGGAGAGCTCGGGCCAGTGTTGGTGGTGCCCGTTTCCCAAGGACAGGCCATGCCCAAGGGCAAGCACCGTCCCTGCAGCGAGCAGCTGTGCTGGGTTTGCCTGAACTCTCACCCTCCTCTCCAGGCTGGGCTACTCCAGAAGCTGTTGCTACTGCCTTGCTCTGAATGGAACTAATGCCTGTTAGTTCACTGGAAAATATATAACTTCTGAATTCTGTTGGGTTGTTATTTCCACGTGTATAAAAATAAACATCCATGTACCCTTTTGCTTTGCTGTACAAATGCTTATGCATTCGAACATGGAAATATTGAATCTCTAACCCTAGAATTGCATTTTCAAAGGCTGTTAGCGTAACGATGTTATTCACCAGATCCCTTCTAATGGCACAGGCTCTGTTTAACTGTGGGCCATGTTAGAGTCTGGCTATATTTTAGTTCTTGAATTCGAGGGTCCAAAGCTACCAGTAATGATCAGTCAATGTTTTTTCTAATGCATTCTAAGGATCTACTTTGGCACTGGTTTTACAACAGGAATAAGTAAGGTGCAGTCCTTGCCCAAGTCTCACTGTCGGTGATGAAACCCAAGTGGCCCTGGGCGGCGGTGGTGCCCCCCTTGCCCTGCCTGCCCTGCCTGCCTGCAGCACCAGCTCTGCCTGTCCCCTCTCGGTGGCCTTTTTGCAAACTGCCCTCCCTCACATTCCTGCCCGAAGGGTTTAGTTTGGGGAAGGAAGAGCCTCGAAAATACCAGTCATGGAAACGGAAACTAAATTATTCAGTTTAGTGCTGCCGCATAATGAATTCTGGATTTTTAGCTGTCCTGATGCCAATACTCTATTTTATTTTATTTTGGGAATATATGAAAACATGGTAATGACAAAGAAGTGACAGGAATTCAAAGTAAGTATTAGAAGTCCCTTTTTTTGGACTGACTTCTGACAGGTTTGAAGCTGATCGGGGTAGGAGCACCCTGAGCAATACCTCTGCACTGATGCCTCCACTGCCAGACCCTTTCATTCCTCCTCCAGCTATTGTTCCCTTTCTCATTATCTTGCAGCTCCTTCTCTCTTCCAGCTGCTCTGGCCTCCTTCTTCCCAGAGCTGTTCCTCCCTGGGAGCTGCTGCATGGGTTGCAGTCACCTCTCATTACTGGGGTGCTCTTAGCTGGTTTCTGTCCTGCCACTGGGCTGAAACCGAGCGTGTTGAACGTTTTCCTGGCCGCATCTCAGAGCACCCAGGCATCTCTCGTCTCTCTGTAACTCAGTGAAACTTCAATATGCATTTGACAACTTAAGGCAAAATTCGACAGCTCCCATTGACAGTTAGGAAGGAGGTGATGCTAAGGAATAAACAAAAAGATACGTCAGTACCTGAAATAAAAAAGCTTAATGAAAAGCTAATCATGTAGTACAAAGAAATGCCAGTTCAGCTCTTACTGGAAAGAAATACCCTGGCAATCATTACTAAGGCCATTTCTAATTTAATGTGCAGTTGCTGAAGCAACAGCTTCAGTTTAAGCGCAAAAGCTGAAGCACTGCAGTCCTGGTCGGAAGCGGCATCGCTGCAGGGACTCATCTGTCCCCAAGTCCCCACCTACCTTATTTAAACTCCAAATACACATAAACTTACCTGGTTTGTATCTCAGTCATTATAAAAAAGATATGATAGGCATGTTGACTATAGAAAAAACATAAAAAACATAAATATAAATCTATTCTGAGATGTTGTAAAGCAAAGTTAGCACATGCCTCAGGCGACATGTGTATGTGGACACAAGACAGAAATGCTCTCAAGGAGCAGACCGCAGTGCGGTGTTGGTGGAAAGTCCTGGCTAAGCCAGACAAGTTTCCACTTTCCCTTAGGAAATGGGGTACCAGTTTCAGACCAGCTGATGAATGTTCAGATGACTCTGTAAGGTGCCATTACAGGCTGCATTGGTCTCTGCAGTGTTACAGGTCAGCTGTGACTGTTGTCCCTGCAAATGGCTCATCCCCATCAGAACCCCCCTCTTTTCAGCGAATCACACTGGGACCAGGTCTCTCATTATATCTGATTTTTTTTGAGCTACCATTCTTTATGTCCCTGATTTTGTCTCCCGTTTCATACCAAACAAGTCACTTTTCTGATTTTGTACCACCCACTGTGTGCAACCATTTTGCACACTAATACCTTCCAGATGCCTGCCCGGGTGGGTACCGAGCGATGCCTCCGCTGCCCGGCTGCTGTTGACTCTTTCCCAGAGAAATCCCACACAGAGATAAATGAGGCGTGGAGCCATCCAAACCACAAGCGCTCCCCTGAACCGGTTCAGACAAACCAAATAGTCCCTCCTTCCCCTCAGGTGAATTTTATGCTCTTTCCCTCTTCTAGTATTTGGCTTTTTTGCCTAGAAATCAAGTCAGCTCACCCCGGGCATGCTGCACCCGCTGACAGCTGGCAGCGCCTGCGGGGCTGTGCCGTGGGCCGTGCCTGTCCGCTATGGCAGCGGGACCCTCCGCTCCCCATGCCCAGGCAAGGCCAGTGGCTGCTGCCCGCTGTGGACGCATCTTTCCCTCCTGCCTTTCAGCCTCTGCTTGCACCGCACTAATGCTTTCCATCCCCTTAATGATTGTTTATTGAGCTCTTAAGGGATTAACCTTTGGCTTTTAAAATTGGAGCTTCAGGAGCTTATTTGAGGAGCCTAGTCTAAAAATGTACTGGAAAAAAAAATCACTGGCATAGATAATCCTTTTTATAATCTCTAGAATTTATCTAAAAGAACCCACTTTTAAGGAAAAATACCTCCGTTAATGTTCAAATATGAGTGAGTATGGTGGTTGTTGTACGAACCTTTTAAAGCTATTAATGATTGATTTTAATATCTTGTATTTAATGGGGGGCAAGATCAGCACTGACTTAAAACCATAGCAAACTTGTGTGTAGAAAGGCAAAAAGTCGTCTGTGAGTTTCTATTTGCCACTTTGATTTCTAATATAAGTAAAATCAAAAGCAATTATAAATGGAGGCAGGTAGAAAAGCTGTACTCCCAGAACTGCAGAGATGTCTCAGATAAGGATCAATACCAAAACAAACTGCTATTTAATATGGGGTTTCTTAAGAGAAACTTGTCCTTCATGCACAGGACCAGCATCATCATGCAGAGCTTGCTGGGAAGCGCTGATGTTGCAGCCATGGTGGATCCGATGTAATCCCATGTAATCAACTGTCACTTTGCAAAAATTGTTCCTTAAAAGTTTCTTTAAGAATTCCTTAAAGATTCCTTTTGTAAAGCACAGAGATAGCCAGTGTGATATTCAGCCAAGTGGCCTAAATCTAATTCACTCCTGGAATTGTACCAACACAGAATTTGCCGCTCTGCATGTAACAGCAAACCAGGTAACTCACGTTGCTGCAGAGCCCTGATCTGACTTTCCAGAGCAGCCTTCAGTGCAACCTCTACTCATCTCCAGTAGCCGTTTATTTAATTCTTCAACTAATGAAACATAACTCTATTTTAAGATGTATCTTATTAAATGCTTTTCAATTGTTCTTACAATGTCTGCCATTTGTGTTCTGGTATTTTGTCCACTCTGATAGCTATTTTACTGTAATCTGCTTTAGCTTCTTTCTGTACTCACCGCGAGAGAGGGGAGAGGGGAAGCATCGCCGGCAGCTGTGGCTCCGTGGGGACCCTTGCTGGGGACCTGAGATCACCCCAGCACCCTTCCCAGGAATCCGTCCCACACCCTCTCCCTTCCGCTGCCTGCTCAGGCATTTCTGCTCTTAGGAGTCCTCATCCATCTGCCCATGTCCTCGCTAGGGAAAGGGCAGGGATGGGCTTTACCTGCTTTCAGAGCCTCACTGACTTGGCTTAGGCACCCCAAACTGCACAGAGCTGCCTACCTTTTCCTTTCTGTACCCCGACCTTTAAGAAATGGCATCACCACACAAAATAATAAATTTTTAAAATCTTGATTTGACACAGTTGTAAACGTTAAGAAAACCACACCAGTGACTGTGTGGTTTTACAGGAAACAAATGAGATGTGGCTGTAAGCTGTAAATACAAATTGCTTCAGACTTGGAATGCCCTTTTATGTGCTCTCCTATTACTATTGCACAACCACAGAGAGAGTGATTTACTGAAATCTCAATGTCTGGAAGAGGAAACAACAGTGAGATACGTCTGGTGATCATTCCCTTTCTATGAGAGAACTTGAGCATTGCTACTGGCCGGTTTTCCCCTTATCTCTACATGAGAAGGGACAAGGGGACAAAGAGGGAAAAAACTCCTTCAGCCTGAGTCACTGAGAAAGAAGAAATGACAGTAGGAGACAGAGAGAGGTCCACCAATTAAAATAGCAACATTTGTAGTAGATTTGTGTAGTCTTGGTGCAAAGACTTACAACCAAGTAGTGACTTACCCTACAAAACGTGCCGCCGTCCCCGAGCCACGTCCAGGCACAGCTCTGCCCAGCCATTACCCTGCACCCAGGTTTTTCCTCGGGGGACTGCTTCCTCCATGCCTAACAGCTTGGCTGCAAACTATATATTGAGATTTTTTGCCCTGTGCTGGATAGAAAACTGATGGACAGGTTGTACAGGAATTAAGTTCTAATTTAGTAAAAAAAATGGGCATGGGCAGGAGGACCAGGGAGCGACACCTCTGCAGCAGCAACCCCAGGAAACAGCTTCCTAAAAAAGCCAGAAGGCGTAAATTCACTGCTGTGAGCCCCAGCAGCAAGGCAGCCTGCCCCGGGGCTGGCTCTGCTGCCTCACCTCGCCGCGGTTCAACATCTCCTCCTTTGCGTGTCCCAGTGCAGAGCGCTGGCTCTGGTCAGCCCAGATCTGTTTTGAGTGTGGGAGGAATGTAAAGACTGTGCCTTCTTTCTCCAGCATATTAAAAACAACCCTGGAGACTTATGGGGCTTGTGTTTTCTGGTGGCAGGATACCAGCAAACCCCCTTCTGGGCATAAAGGCCCCAGTGAAGACCTCAGTTTTTAAGCCCCTCTGTATCACTGGTTTCACCCATCCTGTGCAATGCAGCAGATCCAGAGCAAAGGCTTGCCCCAGCAGCCCTTTTGCAGCCATTTCCAGGGACAGGGCGTGCTGACCATCCCAGAGATGCTGGCGGGCTGCCTTGTCCCAGCCTCGTCCCCAGGGACTGCAGACACCCCGTGCCCCTGGGCTTGCCGGGGTGCCAGCATTGGCTGCCAAGAGGGGAGGGTAGAGCCACAGACAAGCTCATTTGCAGCTCAGTCTGATTTTGGCAGACGGTTTAAATAGATGCTAAGTGATGAGGGAGCTCTCGAGGAAAGGGGAGCAGGACTTTGTCTCCTGCTGTGTTTGCGCTGTGCCCAGCAGGAAGGCACCCTCCATGCTGTCTTAATGGAAATAAATACCTCCCTGATACAGGTGCTAATGAGGCTTCATCTGGCTAAGGCAACTGCCACAGGAACCCTGCCAAATCCCCTCGGTCCCAGCTGCAGCGGAGAAAATAGCAGCCAAGGCAAAGGCTTAGTTCTTTTGTAAAGTCATGAGAGAAGAGGGATCATCCTGCCAAGCTTACTGGCCAAATTATGAGATTGAATCTCTGAAGTCATAATTTGGTGGTTAAGTGAACAGGACTAATTCTATGTAAACTGACAGGTCTAATTATTGGACCCATTTCTAGAAAAAATCGAGGAGCAGGTGTCCGGCAGCCTGCTGCAGAACCAGGGCGGTTTGCAGGGTACTCCAGCCCCGACAGCCCCGACTTTGCCCTAAAGCTCCCTGGGTACCCGTCGAGGATGCAGGCCGGGGTCACACACTGACCCCCCGCCAGGTGACGGGATGCCCCTGCAGACACGTCTCGCTTCTGCTGCACGAGGAATGTCCCAAGCACCTTGCAGGAACCTCCTGCCTTCGGGTCCAGCAGGAGAGTGCTTAATTGCTGAGAGGCTCCTCGTGCCAGCCCCGTAAGCTGCTTACAGCCTGCTGAGCAGCAAGCGGCTGGAATAGCATGAGCTTTCCTGCCCAGAACATTAGTCTGGGCTAAGCAGCCTGACGAGAAGGACTCGCTTGCTGGGCGGCAACTCCCCTCCCTCGCACCTGGCACACACCTTGGGATGCTGCGCTGATGCCAAAGACGGCTGCAGGGAAGAGGCTTTGCAGCCAGGAGAAGTGGCAGTTCTGGTGACACTGCTGTGCTGAGTCTCGCCTGGGGCAGAGGCAGCTGCCCCCTCCCCAGCAGCCAAGGGACCCGCGGGCCCAGGGCATGAATCAATCCCTGCCTTGCTTTCCAACAGCCCGTGCAGGGAGGGGACACAGGGGGTGGGCAGGGTTTGGCGAGTCACCTTGTCCCCAGAGCACCAGAGCTGCACACCCAGCTCCTCGACAGGAGTATGGCCTGGCACAGCCACAGCACCACGTTTGCAAGGCTTCTCCCACCAACGTTGTCCTGCTCCAGAGTAATGAGTCCCTGCAAAGAGACTGGGAGTTTCTTTGACCAAATTCAGTTCCCCTTAAACAGCAGCATCGGTTTACGCTGGAGGGGGCCATGAGCTTGCGCTGGGTTTGCAGCCCAGAAGTGCTTGCGGCTGTCACCGAGGCGTTGTACCATGGGATTTGGCTCAGGAGGGTTTCTCGCCATAAGCCCAACCGACTGCCATAGGACCCACCGGGGTCCCGCTGTTTTAGCAAACACGGGAGGGGGACGAGGGTAGGAGGCCAGGCTGTGCGACAGTGGGAGGGCATGCCTGCTTCCCTGCCCTGCCCAACACCACGCACTGGTCCTGGTGCTGCGGGGACTCATGTGCGGCAGCCCGGCAAAACCGGGGCAGTTTGGCACCTGGAGGGGACGACCCGTCGCCCCGCTCATGGCAGCAGCACTCCCCGGCATGCACCGGCGTGGGACGTTTGCTCAGTAGAGCAGCAGCTCATGCAGCTGCGTGGGCTCCCCAGCCCTTCCCCAAACTGTTCAAATTTAAAAAAAAAAAAATCCAAGATGTCAGAATTCAGCTATAAATCAATCTACAATCTCACTAGGCAGAAGTAGGTCGCTGCTTACATGGAGCAGCCTGGTTAGTCTCAGCATACTCCCCAAAATACTTCCCTGCAGGGGCCACTGAACCTTGGGAGACAGCCAGAGGGCAAGGTGGGATAAACCCATCAATTTGCAGTCACTGAAAAGGAGAGATGCCGCATCTTTGCTGGGGTTGCTGCCTTGCCATTTGAGTTATCTGGGTCAGTTATTTTAAGGCCCCAATATTTTCCCCTCCCTGCATGTGGGGTGGGTACTGCTGTGGTGGGGCAGATGAGCAGCAGGAGTGTGCTGGTGTGCCTGAACCCACTGGCATGTCCAGCTGGCAGGAGCCGTGAGTTAGAGCTCCAAATGTATTTGTCAGTAATGCAGTAGCTCATACCTGCTAGCAGATTGAAGGGTTTGTGAGGAAAATTTCCTGTGCGTTGTGGCAAAAGCAAATTTTGCAGTGTCTATATGAAGAGGGTCTGCCTGCCCCAGGATGGATACAACGGGACAGCGGGTGGGTGATGGTGCTACCACACTTACTATGCTCCTCAGTGGAAAGAAGATAAATTGCAACGTGGCAGAAAGATGATGCTGCTCCTGGAGGTTGAGGCAGTTTGAACTTTAGTACTTGATGAAATATAACGTGTGAAGGCATGATGTGTTAAATAGTAAGTAATAAATATGATGCTGCATCCCCTGGTGGGGGCATCCCCAGGACCATTGCCCCTGGCACAGGTACCGCCAGCTGCCGGCCTGGGGCTACCCACACCTGCCTGCACCAAGCACAGGGTCCGCATGCGGGTACGACTCAGCAGGACTGCAGATGGCTTGTATTGCCCTTCATGCTGCTGACCTTCAGTCTGAGCATGCAAGAGCAGATGCACAAACCAGTGTCACTGCTCCCTTCACCCCTCCAAGCACCGTCTGCAGGCCCCCAGCCAAAGGAATTAGTGTATAAGTGACACAGATACCAAATGACCTAGAGGAGCCAACGAAGAGAGGTGCTATGCTGGACCTTGTTCTCACCAGCAAGGAGGGGCTGGTGGGGAATGTGAAGCTCAAGGGCAGCCTGGGCTGCAGTGACCACAAAATGGTGGAGTTCAAGACCCTTAGGGCACCGAGGAGGGCGCACAGCAAGCTCGCTACCCTGGACTTCAGGAGAGCAGACTTTGGCCTCTTCAGGGATCTGCTTGGTAGAGTGCCATGGGACAAAGCCCTGGAGGGAAGATGGGCCCAAGAAAGCTGGGTAATATTCAAGGATCACCTCCTCCAAGCTCAGGAGCGATGCATCCCAACAAAGAGGAAGTCCGGCAAAAACGCCAGGAGGCCTGCATGGATGAACAAGGAGCTCCTGGACAAACTCAAACACAAAAAGGAAGCCTGCAGAGGGTAGAAGCAAGGACAGGTAGCCTGGAAGGAATACAGAGAAATTGTCCGAGCAGCCAGGGATCAGGTTAGGAAAGCTAAAGCCCTGATAGAATTAAATCTGGCCAGGGACGTCAAGGGCAACAAGAAAAGGTTCTATAGGTACGTCGGGGATAAAAGGAAGATGAGGGAAAATATGGGCCCTCTCCGGAGCGAAACGGGAGACCTGGTTACCTGGGACACGGAGAAGGCTGAGGTACTCAATGACTTTTTTGCCTCAGTCTTCACTGGCAAGCGCTCGAGCCTCACTGCCCAAGCCGCAGAAGGCAAAGGCGGGGACTGAGAGAATGAAGAGCTGCCCACTGTGGGAGAACATCAGGTTCGAGACCATCTAAGGCACCTGAAGGTGCACAAGTCCATGGGACCCAATGAGATCCATCTGTGGGTCCTGAAGGAACTGGCGGATGAAGTTGCTAAGCCACTATCCATCGTATTTGAGAAGTTGTGGCAGTCCGGTGAAATTCCCACTGGCTGGAAAAGGGGAAACATAATCCCCATTTTTAAAAAGGGAAAAAAGGAAGACCCGGGGAACTACAGGCCAGTCGGTCTCACCTCTGTGCCTGGGAAGATCATGGACCAGATCCTCCTGGAAGCTATGCTAAGGCACATGGAGGACAGGGAGGTGATTCAAGACAGCCAGCATGGCTTCACCAGGGGCAAGTCCTGCCTGACTAACCTAGTGGCCTTCTATGACAGAGCGACTACATCAGTGGACATGGGAAGGGCTACAGATGTCGTCTATCTGGACCTCTGTAAGGCCTTTGACACGGTCCCCCACAACATGCTTCTCTCTAAACTGGAGAGGTATGGATTTGATGGGTGGACTGTCCGGTGGGTGAGGAATTGGTTAGATGGTCACATCCAGAGGGTAGTGGTCAACGGCTCAATGTCCAGATGGAGACTGGTGAGGAGTGGCGTCCTGCAGGGGTCCGTACTGGGACCGGTACTGTTTAATATCTTCATCAATGACACAGACAGTGGGATCGAGTGCACCCTCAGCAAGTTTGCAGATGACACCAAGCTGAGTGGTGCGGTTGACACACCAGAGGGACGGGATGCCATCCAGAGGGACCTGGACAAGCTCGAGAAGTGGGCCTGTGTGAACCACATGAGGTTTAACAAGGCCAAGTGCAAGGTCCTGCACCTGGGTCGGGGCAACCCCCGGTATCAATACAGGCTGGGGGATGAAGGGATTGAGAGCAGCCCTGCCGAGAAGGACTTGGGGGTACTGGTGGATGAAAAGCTGCACATGAGCCAGCAATGTGCGCTCGCAGCCCAGAAGGCCAATCGTATCCTGGGCTGCATCAAAAGCAGCGTGGCCAGCAGGTCAAGGGAGGTGATTCTGCCCCTCTACTCTGCTCTGGTGCGACCCCACCTGGAGTACTGCGTCCAGCTCTGGAGCCCTCAGCATAAGAAAGACATGGACCTGTTGGAGCGGGTCCAGAAGAGGGCCACGAAAATGATCAGGGGGATGGAACACCTCTCCTATGAAGAAAGGCTGAGAGAGTTGGGGTTGTTCAGCCTAGAGAAGAGAAGGCTTCAGGGAGACCTTATTGCAGCCTATCAGTACTTCAAGGGGCCGTATAAGAAAGATGGGGACAAACTTTTTAGCAGGGCCTGTTGCGACAGGACAAGGGGGAATGGCTTTAAACTAAAGCGGGGTAGATGTAGACTAGATAGAAGGAAGAAATTTTTTACGCTGAGGGCGGTGAAACACTGGCACAGGTTGCCCAGAGAGGTGGTGGATGCCCCATCCCTGGAAACATTCAAGGTCAGGCTGGATGGGGCTCTGAGCAACCTGATCTAGTTGAAGATGTCCCTGCCCACAGGGACTGGGTTGGACTAGATGACCTTTAAAGGTCCCTTCCAACCCAAACTATTCTATGATTCTATGATTCTGTGACCTCAATTTTGAAAACCGGAGTTTCTCTTTCATGAGAAAATAGTGTGTCTGGTAAACATTGATGAGAAGATAAGGGGGGGCAAGGAAAAAGGCCAGATATGGAGACTTCCTTCACATCTCCCAGGAGATGCACAGAAGGCATAAAAACTACTTTTTACAACTCTCTCGCAGGCAGCTTTTCACTCTCAAGCCCCTGCCAAGCTAATGGCCGCATGGGAGAACCGGAGACAGCCCCAGGGTCACACCACGCACACTGCTTAAAGAGTGGGGAAACCTTCCAGCAGGTGCCCTTTCCAGCTGGGATTTGCATTAACTGGCTGCTTTACCCAAACGGCCACTCGAGGGGAGCGCTGCGACCCCCCCACCCACGCACCCCACCATGCACATAGGTCTTTCACCAGGTCTCCCCAGAGCCCCTGCCTGTCTGCCCCGCTGCTGCAGGTATCCTGTGTGCCAGGTGCCAAATCTACACATTTAAACTTCATCTCCTTTCTGTGTTTTTCTCTAGTGGATACAAACTGATTGTTTTAAATGATTTTTTTTTTTTAGCACTGATTAGTATTAAAGTGCATCTCCTTAGGGGTTGTTTAAAAAAAGGCAGAGCCTTTGAAGGGGGGAACACTGAACTGCACCAAACCACAAAATTTAATTTATATCATCTTGTTTAAATTACTGCTGGGTTTTAAAAGGTTGTTTAAAATCAGGACAAAGAAATCACTGGCAATGTTAACTGTGCCACTTAGAGTAAATAGGCTTTTGCAGAGAAATGTAAAAATAAATATGCTGTTCTTCTAGCGGCCCCACTGATCATTTCATAATGAAAGCAGGCAGGCAGATGAATTTCCTTTCAGTGAAAACACACAGAAAAATGACAGGCTCATGGTTATTTACTTTAGGTTTTGAAATGAAATTACAGCAATTATTTTGCTCTTCAGAACACAAAATGCAGAATTAATAGAATTCACAGAAGATAAATATTCAATTATCCGGGTTTAGGGATTTTTGTGGCTGGTGCTGAAGCAATAAGCAAACATTCCTTCAGAGAGCTATCTCCAGCAGTGCTGTCTGCCGGCAGATCCCTGCTAGGTGCAGTTTTTGCTCTGCTCAGGAGCCCAGGGGGCGAGGAGCTGTGCGGAGCCCGGGGGCGAGGGGCTGCCCCGGGCTGGCCAGGCTGGGTGATGCTCCATGCTCCGGATGCTCCCGTGCCTCCGGGCATTGCACGCCACAGGCCAGGGCACCTTTCCCAATTAGCGGAGCCAGGAGCGGCGGCGGGTGCCAGCAGGGGGAAAGGTGGCCAGGGGAAAGGGACAAGCAGTTTTGCAGGGAGCACGGCAGAGCTCGGAGGGGCTCGCCCAGCTGCTGTGAGCAGCAAAGCCCTCACCTCTGTGCTGGCGGCTTGTTTACAAAAGGTTGTGGACAAACAGTTGAAAAGTTTATAATCAAAAACTGCTCCTGTTCACAGAGAGGTTTTCCCAGCAAAGACAGACCAAAGAGTACGTGACCGGTGTTACCTGTAGTCCACAAACAACCAGAAATTGTTTAGATGATAAATTTGGATGGTGGGCCCCAGAGTACAGATTGGTATGCTCAGTGTGGGCTCAAACTCCAAAACGACTTATTTTTATTGTTCTACTTCAACACTGCCGCGAGTGATCCTGCTCATTAAAGTTACCAGCTGAAGGAAGCTGCCAGCCAAGTTACTGACTCTCAAGTGGTCCTTACTCTCGGTATGAGGGAGCGGGATTGCAACCTGCAGGTAAATATCCGCACACACATGCGAGGTGACATTGTTACTGCGTTGCAAACCCACTCCGACCAAATAACATGTGTTTGTGTTCCAGAGACTGAGGCTTCAGAAATCATGGTTTAAATAAACCAGAAATAATTATGATAAAAAACTACCTCTCAAACCAGACCCGTCGTGGCAGCTGTGCCACGGTTTCCTGCACACCACTGAGCCCATGGACTCAGGGACGGCTGCCCCATCTCTGTGCACAAGGACAAGATCACCACCCCTAGTGCCAATGCTGTTAAAAGCTGACGAGCCCCAAGTCTGGCTTGGGCTGTCATCTGGATCTAACGATGGAAAATGCCACTTGCGGGGTCCTGACTCTGACCGTGACCCTACACAGGGCCATCAGCTTTGCCCCAGACCCTGGAGCGGAACCAGCGAGTCCTGCCCGCCCTGCCCCACAGGGTGCCCTGGCTGCAGCCCTGCAGCACCTCCATTTAAAGAGCGTTAAGGGCAAGACTTATTTTTCCAGCTCACAACTATACGTTAGAAAACACACAGGTGAAGATTTTTGAAAGTGTTTTTCTGCTTATAATGGCAAGGTCATTTTTGTTTTGTTTTTAAAAGCAACAAACTACCATATGGCAGTTATTAAAAGAAACGGATGGGAAAAAATTAACTTTGAAACAGTGAAATGCATCGAAACTGGCTTATTCTAGTGCTTGCAAGAAAGCAGGTTCTTCGGCGGTGGTGTCCTCGAGCAACCTGCCCGCGTTTTGTCCCTGGGGCCACAGAGGTCTTCAACACTTCTGCCTGTGTCCAGGCGTTGTATGAAGCAAGTATGGATCCAGGCAATGAACGGGAAGATCTGCAGGCTACAGCTTCTGAGCCTGGTCTGCACCAGAGCCAGGAAAACACCTTTCCTGCAGAAATCAAACCTATGGAAGCGTGTTTCCGTCCTGAAGCTCTGACCATAGGTGTGACACAGTGCAGATGCCCTGGGGACCGCCCCCTCACCCCAGGATGTCCTTCCTCTCCTCGCCCTGTGTCCCAGCAGCTCCAGTGCACATCGCTCCATGATGCCCCTATGCATGAGCAGAACATTTCTGCAGGGGGATTAAATCTCCCAAAGGAGACGAGGCAAATTCATAATGCCACCACTGTCTTTGAGTCCCACATGGCACAGCCTCTCCACTGACCTTCAAACCAGCTGGCCACTGCCAAAGCTCTGTTGGCACCACTGCTGACAGGGACACTCCGGAACCACCTCCGAGTCCCTTGGAGGTCTGCTATGGGACTGCTTCTGCAGTTCCGCAGTTTAAATTTAAAGCATTACAGAAGACTTCCTCCTATTTCCCTTTTATAGAGTATTTCTTTAAGGTTCACGCAGCCTTACAGAAGGAGGTATTAGAACAGCACAAGCTAACATGTTTACAGCTTCACGTATAAATTTGAAAATGTGTTTTCTAAACTGATGGCTGTATATTTTCAGACCTTTCCAAAGCGCTTGTTTTTCTTTGTATAGCTTCTGCTTCATTATTCTAATTTAATAAAACCATAGCTAAGGCAGAGAGCCGACTCTTTCTGGCTAATGACAGACTTTGATTTGTTTGTACTTCTTGTTACAGATTTTTCCTAATTACAAGCATTTTTCAGAGGCAGTTGAAAAAATAACCGAGCAGCTGGTTTGAATGTGCAACCTATTATTGTATTTCCTAGAGCTGCGGAAAAAAGTATTACATTCACAGTAGGATGGTTTTCAACAGAGGAGGGCAGAAAAGGCATTTTCCAGTTGGGAGTCCATCTCACCTCCCTCCCTCCCCTCCAGCGTTACTGCCAAGAAAAAGCTAATTTTTCAGCCTTTCTGGTATCCCTGGAGGCACCCACCCAGCTCAGAGTGTGATGTGTGGGCTCTCCCCAGGACCCTCCATAGGGCAGCCAGGGCAGGGAGGAAGAGGAGCAGCATCCCCAGGGGCCCGAGAGCAACCGTGCTCGGTAAGGGAGAAGAGAGGTCTCCAGGGTCTGGATGAGCTTAGAAGGGACTGCAAGCGTTGCAATAGCCTTGTGCGGAAGATGCATTTCAAAGCAAAGAAAAACAGCCAAGAAACAGGGTGACTAACTCTGCATCGGCTTGAGCCCAGTCTGAGAAACGCACCCAGAGCCGCCCCAGAGCCTGTCTGGCTCCCACCTTCTCATGGCACAGAGAACCCTTCAGCTGCTCAGCTGCTGTCAGGCCACTAGTACTGTAAGTGGTGGCCATGGTGCTCCGTCCCCAGCCCAGGCGCTCTCCCCACGACCGCCAGCTGCACCAGACCCCCCTCCCAGCTGGGCCACAAATACAGCAGGTAGGACCTGCTGCGGTGATAAGTAACAGCACATAGACACCATCCAAACAGGGGCTTCAGAAATCAGCCCACCAAACAAAAAGCCTTTCATACGAGTCCCAGAGTTGGGTGCAGTGTGACCCAATTCATATGTAACCATACAACAATTTCCCATTAAATACCGATGGGAGTATCTCCTGAGGTAAATGCAGACATTTTTTTCCAAGCAGATGATGTTATTTACTGCACAAATATACATATTTTAATGTCATATGTAAGCTCTTGCAATAAGCGAACGAGTTCCTGGTTGTGGGCAGGGCCGTGCCAAATACTGAAGCAGACCTTCCTTACCAAACACAGTCCTGCTGTTGCCAATCGCAGTTTTGGCCACTTTTTGTCATGCAGTTCATTAGAAATCACTCACATGTTATAAAACTGTATTGCTAAATGCCTCGTTAACTGATCCAAGTCAAAGTCCCTGCATGTTTGATTCATTCTCCAAACAAAGACTGATTTTCCTATGAAAACAAACCACTACATGCTTCTCTTCACCCCTTAGGCAAGAGGATTTCTGGAGGTGGTTTTGGTTTTTTTTTTTTTTCCTTAAAGGTAACATACTTGATTGGAGAAACCGTTTTAAGACTTGAATCAAAAGAAAAATCGATTAGGAGCCTGTGTTCTTTACTAGGGCAAATTAGGAAAAAGTTGTATTTAAATCAATCAGTTCACATTTTTCCTTGGCAACATGTTGTAGAAGGGCTACAACCCCAGAAAAGCCAGCCAACACTTAGCAGGTCTGCCTTTTAGCTGCCCCAGTTTTTGCAAAGCAGCAAAGAAATGCAGCAACACAGTCACGGAGATAATGCTGTTGGAATTCCTCTGCTAACTCCCTGGTGCATCACTGCTCACTGTAGCAAGGTGCATTAGGTAGCAAATAGTTGTTCTAGGTACAAAGGTGAAGAGAAAATGCTGAGCATTACATAAAGGAAGGAACTAGACAGCCTTCCATGTGTGCATTGCAGCTGTGCATCACCTATAGATCACAGCAAAATGCCCCCCTGTCCATCCCTCCCAACGCCTGCCAGCACAGAGCCGCTCCGTGCTTCAGTGCTGAAGTGTCTAAGAAGTGTTGTCAAGTGGTGCTTCCCTTCACTCCTTCCATCTGGACGATGATTAAGTTAAAAAGCCATTAAACTGGAACAGTTAGGCACTCCTGCTGGTACAGATATTGCTCACTTATGGGACTGCCACGCAGCCCTGCCAGGGCTCGCTGCCCAGCCGGGGGGTGATGCAGGGCAAACCAGGGCCCGGCGCAGGGCTGGGGTGCCATGAGAGCACCCAGCTGGGGTGGCTCGCCCACGCTGCCTGCCAAGTCGGCAGGGAAATGGCAGCAGTGGGCAGGGACTGCAGACCCTACGGCGGGGAAGCACTCCACCGCAGGGAGTGCAAAACCAGGTTTGGGTTTATTCAGCCTTCTATAAGCACATTGCATTTCAAATTGGCGTTTTCTGATTGAAATAAACCTCAAGGGCCTTTCTGTGAATGCATGTGTGCGTGCAGTCCTGTAGCGGTGGGAGGGAAAAGTGTAAGAGAAGCCCACTCTGTGCAGGTGAGGAGTGGGCTGTGGCTTTAGGGTGACGCAGAGCCTGCAGACATGATGCTAGGTGTGTAGGTAATACCAGCATCCCCCTGTCCCAGGCACCACAGGCTCGCCGACTGTCCTGCGGGGTGGCCCTGATGCAGAATGGCCGGTCCTGGTGGAAGGGAGGTCACTGCCCATGAAGCAGCGGGTCACCAGGAGCAATTTCATCAAGGCAAAGCAGCCGGGCGCAGGGATGGGCGGGGGCGCAGGGATGGGCAGGGACCGAGGGCAGTGAGGGGTGCAGGTAGAGGGGGCAGCTGGGGCTGGCAGGCAGGTGAATCTCCCTTTCGGGCCCACTTTTTCTCTGATGAGAAAAAAGATGAGTTTTGCTGAGCTGACCCTTCCCATCGGGATCACATCAATGTGGAAGCAAGGCCATGCTCCCCTCCGAGCACCAGGCTGGAGCCCCGGAAGAGCCTCTCCCAGCCATGGCGGGGGCACTGCCAGCACTGCGCGGGGTGGGAGCTGAGGGGCCTTTTCAGGAGGAGGGCGGTTTTTCATTATTCATGGGTTCTGCCTGCTGCTGGAAGCTGGGAGGATCAAGGTTTACTTCGCCAGGATCTGTGCCTCCTGCAGGCAAGGCTTCTTCCAAAAAATAATCCTTCCGCTCCTGAGTCATTAATTTTTTAGCATGATTAATTTAAAAGAAGAATTAATTCCAGTGTGGTTGGCCATACATGGGCTTTTCTAATAGCAAAGTGGAGGCAGGATTGCTAGTGGGAGGGCAGGAGGCTGCCCAAGGGGAGCCTGGCGTTTTCCTCTAGCTGTGACCTGCTCCGACAGGGAACAAGTCCCTTCACTTGCCCCAGCTTCAGTTTCCCAGTAGTAAAGAAGAATAATCAGAATTAACCACCCTGGTAAAACACTCAGAAATCTAGAAATGCAAAGGGCTGTAAAACAGCTAAATCTATTGTAGAGGGATAATAGAACTTTAACATTCAATAGTTATTATTTATGACCCAAGAGTTAAGAGCTGCAAACACAGGCTGGGATTCAGTGGTAGGTTTTTGCACCTACCGCCATGCGGTGCAGGGGGGGGAGGTGGGCTTTCCAGCCATGGGGCACAAGCAGAGGGCGATGCTCACCACTCCTCAAACAGGAGCAATAAGGAAGAGTCAAAAAGAAGCAGAGGAGGGAAAAAACCCTCAGAAGTCGTTTGAAAACAAGGAAGCAGCATTATCAGCTCATTCAAATCATCCTTGGCTGTCCTCAGAGCGTGTGTAGCCAAATTCTTTGGTTTTCTCCCTGGAGACCATGCTTGGGTGCCAGCGCCCTTACTGCTCGCGCTGGGAGGGCTGGGACGAGCAAGCGGCAGGACGAGGGCTGCAGCATCCGGCCGGCTGCTGAGTCATTTCGAGACCGAGAGAAATCCCCTCTGCTCCTCCAGCCGCAGGAGCATCCGGACCTGTCCAGGCTGCCACGGGTCGCACCAGGCAGGAAACAGATTTGACTCTATCTGGTGTCTTCTGCTGCCGCTGCAGCCTGACCACAACTGCTTTACAGTTATTTCCTCCCCTTTGAAATGGAAGAGCACGAAAGGAGGGCAGGCAGGTTATCCTCCAGGGAGGCTGGTCTCTCTGCAGCATCTCTGTTTTCTGTTCAAGCTGGCACCAAACAAAAACTCCTTGGGAAAAACTCCTCTGAAATTAGTGAAGGCCTTCAACACGGGATCAAAATAAATCCTCAGCAGTGCATTACACCTGTAAGCAGCACATACTCAAGTGTGCAGTTACTTAATGTGCATCTGACAGCAGGAGCCCCCGATGGCTGATTTACCTCTCGCTAAAGCAAGAGCAGAGCCTGATCCGGGCACACGAGCACTGCAGCACTCAGCCCGCTGCAAATGAGCTTTCCACGAGCCCGTTTGTAATTAGACCCTAACCACCCCCCTCGCTCAAAACACAGTCACTGAAGGCCAATGCTTTCAGCTCAGTTTGTGTCCAACGCCAGCATCCTCCAGGGCCACCCACTGCCTCTGTGAATGGCACGCGCCAAGACGGCTGCCTGAGAGTCCTGTGCCAGTGGTCTGCTCTCAACCTGGCCGGAGCAACAGCATCACAGGGGTTTTTAAACCTGGTTAATGAGATGATTTTCAGATATAAATACAGTGTTTGAACAGTGAGCCAGCCAAACGGACTCGACTCACTGTTCAGGCCACACGAGGAGCTCTTCTGTGTCTCTCCTCACATCACTCTCCCCAGCACCTCCAGGATCCTGACCACTTGTCTGCTAAACATGCCAGTTCTGATGGTGCATAATTAATGCTGGAAACTGCATTGTGTTATGCATATGAGCTCAATCTGACCTGTAATTACAGCCAGTGGAAAAACAACCAGTTCTTGCTGCAGAAGAGACAGCTACTTCCCAGCAGCCTGAAGTCAGAGGGGCTAGCCAAGCAACGAGGTAAAGCGAAACCAGAGCCTGTGTCTCTTTCTGCTCTTTGATCTCCCTATTATCCCAGGTGAAGGATTTTAATGCCATCCATTTAGGGTTGTGGTTTGTTTGTGTTTTTTTTTTTAAGCACATAGTTTTTATTATTTAAACAATAAAAAAAAAGCTTGCGCTTTTCACACGACTGGCAACCACACCTGCAAATGCCTGTCCTCGCAGTGATGTGAGAAATGTCACTTGAGTTGTACAATTTGCAGTTCCTACAGTCCGGGAGCACATTTCTACACTAATTCCCTTCGTGCCACAGACCCTTTTGTTTTTCCTCTGGAAGCTATTGTCATGCAGTGTGCCAGGGCCCCCTGAGCCCCGTGCCAGCAGGTGGGCTGAGCGGGGCCGGTGCCAATCCCCAGAGCACGGCTGCTGTCCCCTCTGCTCGCCCCAGCAGAGCTGCGGAGGACACGGTGCGTCTGCCCCACCAGGAGGGAGCAGGAGCACCGGGGCAAGGGTTTGCCACTCCCCAGGCATGGGCAGGCAGCTTTCCCTTTTCCTGCCTGCAGCCCAGCTTCTGCGGGCGCTGCCATCTCCTCCCGCCAGCCTCCCCACGCCTTTCCCAGATAACGCGGGGCTTAATTGATGCATTAGGAGAGAGCTAAAGTACACACGCTTTCCCAGTAAAGCTAATTTTGCACAAGCTATTATGGGTTTAAGTGCTGGTGGACAATAACAAGACCAGAAGATGCAGGGAGCAGCTGCTACTCTCCTCACCCAGGATGCTGGGATGCCTCGCAGCCAGCCGGAGCGAGGGCATGTGAGGTGGCTGGCCAGGCTCTGCTCCTGCCCTCTCCCTGCCCCGTGGGATGGGATGGGATGGGATGGGATGGGATGGGACGGGACGGGACGGGACCAGCCGCCCCACTCCCACACAGGTCCTGGCTCCTCGCTGTGGGGCAGAGGGATGCGGTGCCCCATGGGAGGGCAGAGCCTGGGGCCAGCGGGGTTCCTGCCCCTAGCATGCCCAGCCCCTGCCGGCAGCAGGACTCCAGGGGCTGGGATCACCCCAGGGCTTCACAGGCAGGTCAAACAAGTTTTACTGTTGAAAAATTCCAATTGGTTTTCAAAAGCTGAGAAAAGCAGTCTGTAAAGGCTCCTATGTCATTTGAACTTTAGGCTATTCATACCAGAGCCTTTGTTGACATTTTGTAACTTTTTTATTTATAAATTTTCTTCCCTCCACAATATGCTGTGCTGCAGAAACAGATGTTCCGCACAAATAGATTTGCAAACAGAGTTATATCTCTCAGGCTGTTATCTCACTGACCCCAGATACATGCCTGCTTAATAATTAATGACTTTTTTTTAATTACTGGAATACTGCGCAGATTCCTCTGGTGCACTGAAGGAGGAAACCAGACTTGCGCTCGGCATTTTAATAGGAGTCGACAGACAAGCGAAGCAGCCCGAACGCGGGGGCAGAGCATGTTCACCAAGAAGCACTCCCCGTTAGCTGGGCTAACACCCACTGGAAGGTCATGCATTTGAAGTTTTTAAAGTTTGCCCCCCAGTTCTGGGGATAGTTTTCAGTCATGGAAAACCAGCAGGCTGTTTAAATAAGTCACCAATTTTCAGAGGCACCAAGTGCTGTGATTTTCCAGCAGCAGCTTTGGTAGTGTTGGCTGGTCTCCAGTACCTCTGAAGACCATCACATACCTATTGAAAACGCCAAATACCGAAAGCGAGCTGCACCTGAAAGTGCTTCCCCACACAGAAACCCGAGGGCGTTTTCCTCCCTCTGTAAAGGGCTTGGACATGTACATGGGACATCAGCGCAGGGCTCTGCCCTGGAGAACCCCGATGCCTTTCGCTGGTCACTGACAGTTCTGCTGCAAAGACCCATCACAGTTCCTTGGCAAGATTAGAGCTTGTCCAAAAAATAAATAAATCTGTATTTCTGTTCCCTGGGAAATTTTGACATATTTTGAAATGAGCTACAAATTTTTAACATTCATAGTTCCTATTCGGCATTTTGAGTCAAAATATTAATTTTTTCACATTGAATAGTGTTAAAACAAAAAAATGCTAGAGCATGGCAGCGTTTCAAGCAGTTTTGCAGAGTGAGTTACAAGGAGTTTTCCTTGCTCATTGCGTTTACTCCCCTGCTAGTTGCAGTCCCTGGCAAGCGATGGCAAACCTGGGATTCAGCCTGGGTGGGGAAAAAAATAGTCGGTAAGTCAGAGCAGCTCCTGCTCAGGCTGGAGCTGTAACACAGCTGTCCAGGCAGAGGGGCCGTCCCCATGCTTGAGTTAAAACGTCCACTAAGCAGCGATGAGAGTACCGACCTCTCTGGCACCGTGGGTAGGGTGGTCCCTTTTCCTCCTCTGACAAATGCATCATGTATTTTATGTTATTGCAGTAATGTCTGCATCAGTTCAACGTCAAACACACTGCAGGAATGCAGCTCTAATGAATGCTTGGTACCCGTTGTGCAGCTCTGCATACCACCGCTGATCGGTACATGCCGTTCTGGGTGCTGCCCCATCGCTCGCAGAGGGGCAAAGGGACCATCCCTGCCTGGGGGGTCCCTGGTCCCCCTGGGCACAGCCCGGCTGGGGCAGCCTAGAAAGAGCAACTGCCTGGGGCTGAGGGGCTGGGCTCTTTTGGGTTGGTTTGTTTGGTTGGTGGGGTTTTTTTAATGTTAACTTCCTCATTTGTTTGCAGTCGCAGTAAATCAAGCTCCCGTGCTGCTCTACTCCTCCCCCCACAAAATCCAAACTATGGCCTGTGTAAGTCACCCCCACACACATCCTGCGGCCCATGTCTGCCGGCCTCCTCCAGCCAGGGAAGGTAATCAGCTAATTAAGAGATAAACTCGGCTCTCACAGCCTCTGTAACCCAGCGTGTGTCTGACAAGGCAACACTTAATTAAAACAAATCCCTGCATGATTTGGAAACAATTTTTTTTTAATTACAGTGCATTGCCCATCAGAATAATATTTTTAATGACTTGTACAATATCATGGCCATCTCCCATCAGCTAGTGAAGCTCAGACATATATGTTTGTTTTCTTAGATCTTTTCTTTTACTCTGCACAAACATTCAAAGACCAAAACCCACCTGGACAAACAAGTGCCAACATGCTGTAGTGATGCCCACGGAGGGACTCGGGCTTTACAAGACTGGCGGTGCCTGTGGGACCCGGTCCAGCACCACGTGTCACCACTGTGGCTGGGGGTACTGGGGAAACAGCACTGTGCGCGGGGTGTCCGGGTGTGAGCACCCCGCCAGCTCCATCCCAGTGCCAGCGCTGCATCTAAATCCCTGTTGCTGCAGGTTACATATGGATGATAAAAGCCAGCAGCTTCCCTGTGGCCATGGGTTCAATATTTTGCATTTCAGCATGTGAGCTTTGCCCAAAACAGAGGTGGGGGGCTGGTGGTGGCTCTACGGCACGGCCCGACCGCGCTCGATCAGGTTTGGTAGGAGGATGTGCTTCCCTTACCAAAACTACCTTGATCCAATCATTAGACCAAGTCTGGGAAAAAAAGAGGTGTGTGAAGCCAACACACCTCAACTGCGACAAATACGTTGGACAAAACACAAGCTCCAACATGGTTTTAATGCTCGTCTCCTCCTTTTTTGTAGAGAGAAAGTATGAACACAGCCATATTTTAGCCCTAATTAAGTCAATCCCAACATATGCAGCGACAATGAGTGACCTGTGAGGCAGGGCGGTACGCTGCCGGTACACACTGTTCTCCAGAAACAATGACATTAAGGATGAAGTGGGAAGCCACCACGCTTGCACGGAGGCTGAAGCCGTGCAGCACAGACGCTCCACGCCTGGCGGGGAGACAGCTGGGCCTCCTCCGGACTATTAAAAATGAGGGGATGACTCAGCCTCCCCCTCGAAGCACGGCAGGAGCACTGCGTGGAGGCAAACCATGTGGCTCCTGCCAGCCGGTGGCAGGCAGGTGGAGATGTCCCCATCACGCAAACTCTGATCCACGGCCATGGGTGAGGACTGCTGGTCTGCAGGGCTCTGAGCAGCATCCCAGGGGTGCTCGTGCCCGCAGCGCAGAGATGCGCTTGGCAGGCAGCGCACCTCGCCGAAAGGCATTACCGATTTGGCAAGGGATGCTGCTTTCCAGACAAGAAGAGACACGAAGTTGTTGACACATTTCTTCCTGTTCCCATTCAAAACTACATCACAAGCGGTGCTGCGAGAAAGTCACGTGCGGGATTTAACAGATTTCTTCCCAGAATGAGTCTTCAGCTCAGAAGGGTAGGACATGAGGGATTAAAAAATTAATATAAAATTCTGTTTGCCTGAGAGGACTGTCACAGCATGCTCGAAATAGCGTGCCAAATTCTTCACTGATCTCTGCCCTGTCGTAGCCTGAACTGATGCCACTTAGAAAGCAAAAGACTTCATATAATTATTAATATCCACTCTATTGGGAAAGAATTTACAAATAAAGTACAAGAAAATGTTGCCCATCCGTCACAAGTGCGTACCTTCAAACTGCAGCATTACAAACCATTGCCTGGGATTGGGGGGGGGGGGAGGAGGAAAAAAAAAGGGGGAAAGGATGGGACGTGTGTCCCTTCCCCTGCCATCCGACCGTCTCGCAGCAGGCTGGACGGACGCTGACCTGCTTGGCAGAGCGGAGTGCAGGCGCTGCCCTCCAGGAGCAGGGCTGTGAGGCACCAGGGAAGGGGAGCGCTGAGAGTGACTGAAACAGGGTGAAATGTAAAATGCCAGAAAATAAATCGGGAAGTGGCGAGGCCTACATTTTAGTGCTGAATATGAAATGACACAGAAGAGGCATGTGAAAAACAGAGTTAGGTTCTGGCAGTTTCTGACGCTGGGTGCTGCCTGCGGGACGTCGCCCTGCGCCTGCGCATTGGGGCATCTCAGGGCATGGGGCCAGCCCCGTCCTGTCCTGTCCCATCCCATCCTATCCCATCCCATCTCGCCCCGTCCCCAGGGGAGCAGGGCAGCGCTTGGCCCTGCAGCAGCCCCCAGCTCATGGGGGGGCTCATGGCTGCCAGCCGCAGCGTTTGCCCTGGGAGCAATTTGGGGTCGGCAGGACCCTGGGACATGGCTCATGCTGCAGGAAGGGACCACAGGGGCGCAGGTCACAGCCCTGCAAGGCTGGGCGGGCATGCAGCTGCCAGGGTGCTGGGCACAGCCCTGTCTTCCTTCTTGTGAAAAATGAGGGCTTTTGCCGGCATCTGTTGAGCAGGGAGATAGATGCATGTGTGAACTAGCAGCTGGATTAGCTTTTGCTGTCCTGCATGCAAAGCGAAGGCTGAATTCCTGAGAAGGAAAAACAGATTGGTAAACAGAAGATTGCCCAATTCACCTACTGGTGAGTCAGAAAGTGGCAAACCTGGCACTTTTGCTCTCCGGCAGCGAGCGCTTTTTGTTTGATTGGGGTACCGGAAGGCAGCCAGTAACTACCTGGGGGGGGGGAGGACACAAAACCTCTCACTTTGATGGCAGAGTATTTGCACATCAGGCTCTGCACTGGGCTGAGCCGTGCTGCTGCCAAAGGCAGAGATTTCCGAGGGTGCTGGGCTCGGTTTGGCACCCGGTGCTGCGGCAGCGCTGCGTGAGTCCTGGCCAGCCGCCTGCCGGGAACCGGGGCTGGAGAGCGGCAGCGCTGCCCCAGCCATCAGCATCCCTGCCCCGTGGTTCCCTGAGACACAGCCTGCCTTAGCGACATGGCCACTGCTGGGGAAGGGGACCATCACAAAGATGGCTGTGGTTACAGGGACTAAGGAGAATTGAAATGCCCAGCATTTTCCTGACCAGTTCCAGCAATGATGGTAAACAACTGCCTTAAGCTTACAGTGGTTGTTTTATTATTGTAATTGATACATTTGTTACCAAGCGTGGGTATGCAGAAGCCTGCCTCCGACAACAGGCCAACGTCTGTGTTTGCCAACACCTCGTTATGTGAGGTTCCTCTAAAGGAAAATGATCTAAGTAAATTTGAATGCATAGTGTATCAAAGCTCAATTACTGAGGCAGCGTTGGAGACACAAACTCGTTGAACCCGAGACATGAGTAGGAGCCCAGGTGGCAAGCACTCGCTGTAGCATCTTGGGCAAGCCGATGTAGCTATGGTAAGGCACAGATCAGTGCTTGCCCTCATTTTTTTACAATGTTTAAGGCTATTCATGGACGGTACTCCTGCTTAGGCAGCTCTTCACAGGTCATGGCTCCCCTGGCACTGCAGCACCCCTTTCCACACCCTAGGCTGGTGGCACAGGGTGGGCTGCGGAGGAGCTGCCAGCGGCTGCCCCGGGGCACTGAAAGGGAGGCTGGTGCACAAGGTGGGCTCGCTGGCAGGAGCCCAGCCCTGCCGACGCACCAGCTCCTCCTGCCTCTCTGGGTCTGGGAAGCAAATGCCCTCACTATTTTAACTTGCTTAAGATCAGCCAGGCACCATGCTGATACACAGGAGGAACAAGGGGCACAATTCATCTATTGGTAACTGCCCTACAGGAGCGGCACCTCTCAGCTGCACCAGGCAACGCAGAGATGACCCGAGCGGAGAGTGCTGTCCTGCCCAGTGGCATCCTCGTGTCCCATCCAGCACCCCGGCCCCTCCTGCCTGCGCACCCCGGTCCCCACAGCTCAGGGACACCCAGCCCCAGGTGGGCAGAGCCCCCGAGAGCAGCTGCCGTTACTGACCAGTGCCCCAGACAGGCACTGAAGGGTTTGTAACGCAAAAGAAAAATCCCAGTAAATTAATTCATATATTCTCATTTTCTCTAGGATTTAAATAAGAAGCGTATTGCACTAATAAAAGATAGTGTAAAACTGAACTCCAAACTGGGGAATCAACCCTGATCCTCCTGGCAGCCTGCTCTGCCTGCACACTGCCCAGGGTTGCTGCTGGGCAGGAGTCCCAGGAGACGCACTGCCTGCCCTGGGAGAGACAATCTGGTTGCCTCGTGGTTTAAACCACGACACTGATTATCAGCAGGACACTGCAGCTGCTCTTCTGCAGAGCCAAGATGAGCGGCTCCAGCAGGAAGATGGATTGCCATTTGATTCCTCCACCACCACCTGATAGCACAGGAGCTCCAGGGCAGCACCGGCATGGCGGGTGCTGCACCCGGCTCCTCCTGGGATGCAGAAGGCGGCATGTCCGACCCAAATTCTGCCAATGGGGTTTTTTTGCTGTGTTTGACCATGAAGACATCGGACAGTTCAGAACCACTTCCCAGAGTCCATCAGGGGCCCAGCTGAGGCAGAAAAAGCTGCAAGACTGGAAAAAAGTGGAGACCACATTAAAAAAAAAAAAAAAATCAATGGATGAGACTGGAAAAAAAGAAGTCAAGGCCCCAAAAGTGTGGGAGGCTGAAGGGGGGGGGGGGGGAGGTAAAAGGGGGTGTGAGGCTGGGAAAAAGGGAGAGGCCAAAAGGGGGGTGGGAGGCCAGGAAAAAATTGGAGGCCAAAAGGGGGGTGGGAGGCTGGGAAAAAAACTGGAGGCCAAAAAGGGGGTGGAAGGCCAGGAAATAAGTAGAGGTCAAAAGGGGTTAGGAGGCCAGGAAAAAAGGAATGTAAGGCTGGGAAAAAAGTAGAGGCCAAAAGGGGGTGGAAGGCTGGCAAAAGCATGGAGGCCAAAATGGGGTGGGAGGCTGGGGAAAAAGTGGAGGTCAAAAGGGGTTGTGAGGGCAGAAATTAGGTTTAGCCAAAAGGAATGAGATGCTGGGAAAAATCATGAAGCCAGGAACAGACTGGGAGGTGAGCAGCAGAGATGGGTGGAGAAGTCACGGGAGGCTGGAAAAAAAGCTGAGTCTGAAAATTGTGGGGCTGGGAAGGGAGTGGGAGTCTGGTGAGGCAGTGGAGGCTGCAGGCAGTGGGAGTCCAAGAGGGAGTGGTAGGCGGTGGAGGATGTGCAGGTTTTGGGCTAGTGGCCATGAGGAGGGGTGGGAGGCTGGAGGAGGGACTGAGTGGTTATGGGAGGCTGAGGGGGCAGTTTTGGGAGAGGAGGACAAGCCTAACAGAGCAGGGAAGGCTGGAGCAGGGAGGCTGGAGGGCTGGGGAGATCAGAAAGGGAGAGGTGGCCCGAGGGCCCCAGGTCTCCCCACCCCACGGAGGCGGAGGGCACAGAGCTGGCCGAGCCCCCAGGAGGTCTGTGCCGGCGGGAGAGGGGTGCTCCCCCAGCTGGGCTGCTACCGCCCACTCCCACATCGCTCCCCTGACCCGGTTTTTAATCTGTCCTTCATTTACATGCAGAGTGAAGCATCCCATGACCCTGCACACCCCAGATGCTGCCCCTCGCCCCCCAGCCCCTGGGCAGGGTCCCCATTGCTGCTATCTTACTGCTATGCTGTTTGCCACAAAGCTGCACTGTGTTACGCTGGAGGGGATGGGAGAGCCCCTGCAGCAGAGCCCCCATCCAGGAACAGCTGTCACAGCCACCGCGGCCACCCTCGCTGGTGTCAGGCACAGAGCAGCAGCCTTGCACCACAGCTGCATGGCCGTCTCACTCTCCAGCAGCACGAGAGCTTTGAGATTGGCCGTAAAATATTCTAGAAAATATTGTGGCCTCAGTCTTTGAAACTGTGACAGAGAAAACCCACGTTTCTCTGCCCCGCTGCTCTGTGCTTTCGCATTGCATCGCTGCACACGCCGGTGGCAGAGCTCCAAGAGCTCCCAAGCCACCGGGATGGGGGTGTCCCTGGCTGTGCCCTACAGCTGTGAACGGGAGGGCCGATGGGGCCCTGCAGCAGCGTAGAAATTGCTTGAAATGCTGCAGCGCATCCCTTGGGATGTGGGTGCATCTTCTCAGCAGCACTGAGCACATCCCTGTCCTGCTTCACTCACATCACTAGCGCGTCTCAGTGAGCAAATGGTTGCGAATCTCAGGACTGCTTCCATGACCTGAAACAGCTCAAATCCCACAGCAACCTCCCTCGCTGAGGCACCACCAGCCCCTGCCAGCCCCCCGCACCCCCTTAGCACTGCTATCACCTCTCAGCATCACCATCGGCTCCAGAGGCCACAGAGGAGCGCTGGGAGAGCCAGCTGCTGCCTTACAGCGCAGGGGGGGGTGACCTGCAGCCCCAGACTGGGTCTATTTAGGGGGTTAAGGGCAGGAAGCTGTGCCAGGGAGGGAGGGAACGATTAAACTTTTTGCACTGCCTGCTCAGAGGCTCAGGGACTGCAAACGGGGCAACAACCCCAGTCAGCAGCTGGTTACCCAGAGCATTTGATGAGAGGAGGGCTCAGGACGTGGAGAAAACCCCCTTTTCTGTGGGCACCAGAAGCCTGACCAGAGCTCCTTCCACATGTACCACGTCAGATGGCAGCCCGCCAGCAGCCCATGTGCCTGCCCAGACTTCCCCGTGCCCAAACACAGGCCAGCTGCAACCCTGGACTCAGCCTGGATGGATCCACATGCAGCTACAGAAGGGCTCGTGCTCCTTACGCTGGGAAGCACGTGATCTCTGAAGCACAAGAGCCAGAGAAGCCCTACCTGGGTTTTGAGTAACTGCAGCTGAAATGATGGAGCTGCTCCGTTTTGTCTCTTGCAAGTCCCAAGCTCGGTCATTTAACTCAAGAACAGACCTGTAGATACAGTTAAAAACTCTTTGGTTTTAGGCCATCTTAGATTTTCTCTGTTCAAAACCAGTAAGAACTGCTCACCCTGTACCTATTACTGCTCAAGCATGTAATAGGTACAAGATGACAAACATAATCTCAGCTGGTTTTGGTAAAGTCCCTAATGTATGCACTTACTCTCCCCAAACTACTCAAGTGATAAAATACCTCCTGGCCCTTCTCTAAGCAGTTTAAGTTGGCATGCTCAAGCCAAGTTCCAGAATTTTCTTTAAAAATATAAAGATCAAAGCGGTTCCCTACAAGATACATTGGGTGTTAGCTGCAACTCCAGGGGATTTTCCAGGCAGCGGCTGAGTGGGAGGGCTGAAGAGCTTCCTGGTGGCAGCGTGCCTCCCAGCATCAACCAGTGCTGCTTACGGAACAAGAGGACAAGATAAAGCTTTACGTTATGGACAATATGCAATTAAAAACCCCCAAAACCCAACCACACAGAGCTGTATTTCCTCCTGCTCCATACAAAGCTGAAGTAGGGGAAGGGCAGTTCTCAGCCCTGGGGTCACAGGGGTGAATCCTGCCTTCTCTCCCTGAAGAGCACAGCTCAGGGAAACCTTTACCAGGCTGGGCTGGCTGGCGGCTCCGGGCACCCCTGCCTGCCATGGCACCCCTGCATGTCCACCGGGCACTGCTGGGCTGGCACCAACACAGGCATCGTCACCTGCACCACCACCTTCACACCGCTGCACCGGCACATGGCCTCCGTCAGCTGCCGAGCCAGTGCCTTCTGCTGCCCATCACCTTTTATTCTGTGTTCTGTCTCAAGACTAAAGGCAAGCAGATGCTGGCCCATGCGCTCCTATAAAGTGTCGCTGAGCTACGGCTGTGCTGAGAGCACAGAGCTCTTGGAACGGGCTGCTCCAAGCTGCATGAAAAGACGAACAGAGATAATTTAATTGTGACTAAATTGAAACTCCATTATAGCAACTCATAAAACCAAGCACCAACTGAAGAGGTAGGTTATGTTCAGGTATATGTTACCATCCTGGTTTTCCACGCAGCACACGGTAATTTCAATGTAGCCAATAAATCCCCCGATTTTCAATATGCCAGCCCCCCTAGAAGAGCAGCGGCCATCCTGGCTGCAGCAGCAAGTGCACCAGCAGCGGAAAACGCCTCTGTGGTGCGTTTATATTTGCTTAACCTCCTCTGTGGCACCCCAGGGAGGACTGGGGCTCCCACCAGCCGGGCAGCCTGCACGCACAAAGCTTTCTGGTTTAACTCGGCCATGGCCTCCACGGCTCCGGCAGAGCCCGGTCAACCGAACGGAAAGGGGTTTCTGAACCAAAGGGGATTTTACAAACAAATTGCAGCTTTCCAGGGTTGCAGTGTTGTAGCGATGGAAATCGGTAAAACTCCATCTCTGACTAGCTTTCATGGCAAGGCAGTTTGTGCCCAAGGTGCTGCTGGCTTCAAAGTATGCAGGGATCTCCTGGCCAACTGATTTTGTGTTACAGATAAAACACATAAAAGGGCAACACAGACCCAACGCTTGCACCACACTTTAGAGATGCATGTCCTCCAAAGCACGGAATTCTTTTAGAGAGTGGACACAGTTAAAGTGACTAATACCTGGTATACCTGGTATTGGGAGAAATTAATATAGCAATGAAGCTGTAAGTGAAGTTAGGAAGGAATGCTGATAGATGCTCAGATACCCCCAGAGCAATTTTATAGGGCAAGTTAGATTCTTGTTAATTCCCTCAAGCTCTTTTCCGTAAGTTGCTCCTTTTCACTCTGTATCTGTATGTCTATTTTAGGATGAAATTTCCAATTCAGCACAGATGTTCAGAACTGGGTTTCATGCAGTAACAATCTTTTCACATCATTTTCCTTTTTGCACTGGAAATTACGAACAGAGGAAGGAGCTGGAGCCAGCAGGAGCTGTCAGAGGCTGGGTAAAATGACACATTGGATATATTTTCCCCCTTTGCTTACGACTCCCGATGCCACAGGCCCTGTGACCACAGTCACAGACCCCTTCACCATCAGGTGTCGGTGTCTCCTATGTCCCTCCCATCCCAAATCCCATGTTCAGGTAACGCGCTGAGATTGCTGGCACCGTGAGGAACACACCGGACGCTGCACCAGCTGTCATTCACCAGCTGCTCCTCCAGCCTGGCCCGGGAGCAGCCCATCTTCCCCAGCGGCGTACCCAACCAGACACCAGAGAGAGATTGATCCATTTAGCACGTGCATATGTACTAATTACAAAGCTGGCATTTTAAACACAGACATTATTTCACCACCAGATCAGTTTTGCTGCAAGACACATGGTATGGTCGCGACAGCCCCGTGAGAAGCAGTGACCGGCCCCGTGCACTGCAGCAGAAGTACACAAGGCCAGCGGTGCTGAGCACGCAGCAAACGGCAAGGACAAGGCACGGCTGGGTGGCTGCCCATCACCTCCTGCCCAGGCTCACAGCGCTGCCAGAGCTCAGACCTATTTCCACCCCAGCTGCCACCTGCGCTGGGCTCGTGGACCAGGTCACCCCTGGGTTGGGACCCCCTTCACCCAAATGCCCCTGAGCATTGCTGGAATCATCCAAACCCAGCACTCGGCCCCAGCTCCTCCCCACCACAGGTGATGGTGCTGCATGGGGGGGGGGGGGGGGCAGCGTGGGGGCTGCTGCACCGCCAGGTGCTCAGAATGACCTGGGGCGGGGGAAAAAATGCAAACCTGCAGCCCCAGGCTGGATGTACACACCCCGCACAGGCTGTTGCCACACTTTCTGACCAGATGTCAGAAATACCCCATGAAATGAGATGCAGCACATCCTACAGACCAGGAACACAGCGGCTCTCAGTGCCCGACGCTGGTTTTCATCCACCACTAACAAGTGCACACTAACTGAGAGAGCTTGGTGCCAAGCCAGGCTCTTCTTCATGCTTCTTGGTCAGGATTTCAGCACCTTACGCTTCCACTGCGGTGGGTGCCCAGGGAGCACCCGGAACCGGCAGCACCTTGGGCTGAGGCACCACTGCCACTGGTTGGTGCTAAGCCAGCCCCCAGCGTTAAATGTGCCTCTGCTGAAACAGCCAGCGAGCACCAGAGTGGCTCTGCTGCGGGGGCAGGCATCGCTGCTCCCGGCTGCTTGGCAAGAGGTGGGTGCGGGAAGAGGAGGGTACAGGAAGAGGAGGGAAGGGACAAGCAAAGCCTGTCCAAAGCCACCTGGGCTCTGTGCCCTGACGCTGCATGAAGGCATGACCCTGGGCAGGTCCACCTGGATTTGCCAAACCTGCACACAAACACCGAGATAGACTCCACGCTCAAGCGAGCACCAGGAGAAGCTTTTCTTTCGTGCACTGATGGCAAGACGTGGTGCCTGACCTGCGGTGAGCGTGCTATCGGCAGGACACAGAAGTCTATTTTTAGCCTTACCAAGACAAGCAGCTTGGCTGAGACTTGCCCACTCAGAGGCGGTCAGCTTGTTGCCGCAGGAGTTTTACCCCATGACACTGCACCCTACTAATGCTAACAACAAGATACACTGTTTGTTTTATATAAAGTGTGGCTTAGGGCTCTTAAAAACCAGCTGTACTTGAGAGGAAGGTAGAAAGCAGCAACTTCCACTGCTGACCTTTTCCTGGACCAGAGGTATGCATTTAGAAGAGAAAAACGAGATGTGGGTGGAAAAGGCAATTAGCAACATTGCTTTACAGAAGGGTTTGTTTTCTTTTCCTTGAACAGCGTTTTGCAATGCCCCTGAAGAGTGCCATGGCCGGGAGGCAGCCACAGCTGCGCCAGCCCAGCTGTGAAGCTGCTTCCAGGGCTGCGTGCCCAGCCTGGCCCTATGCAGCACGCTGCGCTCCCCACGGTGAGTATAGCCCCAAATACCGTGTGTTCTGTATACAGCCGGGGCTGGATAACCAGCACATCCAGGCAAGGATGGCTTGGGATTAATAACAGCACCGAAGGAAGAGCAGAGAAAAAAACAGTTCCTTTATAACTGGATGTTTTCTCCAGTGCAGATGCTGCTCTCCAGCACGAGCATCCCACCTCCTTCCTGGCCAAGCCCATCTGGGCATCTCACCAGCACCCCACTGCTCAGGCACCCACGCTCAGCCCTGCAGTTTCGTTCCCGTTCCCCCAGCCCGGGGGATGGGGTGGGCTCGCTCTCCCGAGCACTCAGATACATCCCCCATCCTCGGGAAGTGCCACAAGTGCCTCCCACCACTGCAGTACCTTGTTGCTGAGGGCACGTGAGAACAGTCAATGCGGTTTTGCTCTCTCTACCCCCAAAGCCAAGGGTCTGCACTGTGCCCATGGCACCCCCATCCCACCCCTCACAGGGTGGCTGCCAGGGAGGGACCCCACTCCTGTTGCCCCAAGGGGGACTGAACATGCAGTGCTGTGCCACGTGCTGTTTGCCCTCAGAAGAGCACAACTTGTCTTTTCCCATCCCATAATTGTCACTCTTCTCTTGCCATTATTTAATTGAATGTTTTCCTGTTGGTACCAGGTAATTGCCAATATATGCCACAACAAGCTTGCTAAATTCCTGTGATGGGTAGAAGGCTCCAAAGTGGCTATTTTTAGGTACCAAGAATGTATATGTGATGAATGCTGTTCGGCTGTACCCCTGGTGCACTTTCAGGGTGCTTAGGAGTAATTGCACTTTTATTTCCAGTGCATTCCTGAAATACTGTGATTCATTTCCTCCTGTGGTTTATTAGCACAGGGATAATGCACCTTCTAACGTCTTTACCAACTCCATGAAAAACAGCACACTGACTTCTTACCTGCTTTCAGTTTGTTCCTTGAGTCTATATAAACAAGAGAGACGTTTCCACCTCCCCCCAGCCCTGGGGGCTGCAGGCAGCTGGCACCCAGCGCAGGGCACCCTGCTACAAACACTGCAGTGCCCGGGTCTCCTCTGGCACACGGCACAGCTCCTTCACCAGACAGAGTTTTTGCAGAAGCACCACAAAGCACTATCAGGTACCGTTGCTCTCACCAGCCATCCCCCCCCAGCAAGGCTTCCCTGCATCACCAGCCAGCAACGTGCAATGAGAAATACCAGTTAGAGCAGCTGCACGTGAGCTGCCCTGGGGCCTTTCAGCCGTGCCTTTCCAACACCCGACAACTCTGCACAGCAATAAACTGGAAAGCATTTTGAGGGGGGTGCACCCCCATGGAAGGGCCCCACCACCTTGGGAAGGTCAGCTACAGCAGGTCCATTTCCCTCTTAACTCCTTAAAAGCACCATCAAGGGTCCACTACCATCCTGCACTTTAATCACTCACTCTCAGAGCCGCGACAGAGGCATAAACCCAAAGGGAATCCCACGGCACTGCAGCCTCACCGCTGCTCTGCACCATTAGCCAGAAACCAGGTGAATTGGGCTTGACCTTGGCCAGGCTGACCCTGAGCCAGCTCTGTGCAAGCACCAGGGCAAAGTCTCCCTCAGTGCTGGTGTCCTCCTGAAACTGTAAATGAGCAGCCTCCTGGAGGATCTCCCCCCAGGGACCCCAAGCCATGCCCACCCCAGCCACCAGCAGCAACCAGCTGCTACCTGCAGAAGCCAGAAGCCCCCAGCTCCCTCCTGCAGCCACAGCTCCCTCCAGCCCTTTACCCCCATCCGTCCTCCCGGGGCCGCTCAGCACCACTGCAGGCACCTGTGCAATTCTCCAAACTTGCTTTCCCTGCGGCTCGGAGGCCACAGGAGCTGATGCTGTGACAGGTCGCTGCATCCCACGGCACAGTGCGGTGGCACGGTGGGTGTGCAGGCTGCCCAAGCTGCTCTCCCCAGCCCCATGTCTTGCTGCGTCTCCCTGGGCACTGCCAGAGGGCAGAGCCGTGCCCGACCCAGCGCCTCTCCCCAGTGCCAAGGCTGCGCTGGCAGCCAGCGTGAGGCACCGAGGCATCGTGTGATGCCACTGCTGGGACCACAGCAAGTGGCGTGATCAGCTCTGTTTGGGCAGGAAATAGGCTTTTTTTATTACAGCTAGTATCTGGATGCAAAGAGACCCTGAGAATTATTCCGCTTCCTTCTTCCTGAAGCCATTCCCTGTTCCCATCACAAATCACACAAAGGCAATTAGAACTCCTTTTCAGGTTTCTGCTCCGCCTTCCCCGAAGGCTGAGAATCCCTTCCTCATTTCAGAAAGCATCTCAGCTGCAGACACACGTGGATCCCTTTGAACAAAATTCTTTTATTTGGTTTTCAGAACTGTTAGAGCTGTCGCTGCTCCTGCAGCCGGTACCATCCCAGCCCCGGCTGGCGAGGTGCCGCGGGCTTCCCGGGCCACAGGCAGCCGGCGCCGCTTTGGCAGGAGCTCCTTCTCGTGGCCCTCCTCAGCACCTGAGCGGTTTTATTTTCTCTCAGCTCTCCGGCGAGAGCCCCGCTGCGGGCAGAGCTGCTGCTCGGTACCCGCTTACCGGCGGCTGCGGCCCGAGCCCACCCCCCCCCGGCACCGCCCGGGTGCGACGGGACAGACCCCACCCGGCTGCGGCGGAAGGTCCTGCGTGACACCGACCTCCCGCGGGGCTGGCGACCCGGGGGCAGCGCCGCCGAGCAGCCGCCCGCCCGACTTCGGTCACGGGAGCGCTAACCGATAGCAGCTGTCGGAGCTGCCCGATTAACCGTGGGAACCTCCGTGGCCGCCTTCATTGGTTAGAGAGGAAAACACAGTCGTGGTTTTTTGCTAATTTAGAACATTCGCGCTGCTTGGCACATTATTTTTTAACTTGGCAGCTAAATGCAATGACAAATTAAAATGCTGGTGTCATCGCCAGTATTGATGCAAACGAGCCGGCTGTTCAGCAGATAGGAATGAGGCATCCTGATGTGCTGAGCTGAGAAATGAAGTAAATAAAAGCGGCCTTTGAAATGCGAGCTCTTCTGTGAGGTCTCTCAGGCTGCGCTAACAAACACGGGAGACACCCGAAACCCGCGTGGAAAACAAGTGTTCCGACGTGTTTCCTTTTCCGAATTAAGCCTGTGGTTTTTTCGTCAATAATTTTGATTATCAGAGTGATTTGTGCGAGACTGATCAAGCGACAGTAACGCGTGGAAATGGGGCTCCCTCTAACATCAGTCGCCGCCTCGCTGCACCCCCATTTGCCTGCTGTGGGCACTAAAACCGGGGGCAGGCAGATGTTGAGGGTGCCTTTTTTTTACCCGTATCTTGGAAGTATAGCCACAAGAGGGTAATAACAGCTTGGTCTGGCTCTATGGTATCCTGTTGCTTTATATGTATCCTTTGGATTTAACAATAATAGCGTGTATACTTAGCATTCTTAATATATATCCTGTATATTTAACATACTATGCACCGTTGAAGAAAAAAACCCCCAATACCGGCATATAGGTTTTTCCCCACAAATAAATTATATCCCTTCAGTCAAACAAACATGCAGATAAAATGAAAAATGCGTACAAAAGAAAGCGGTGCAATTTTTAACCTGATAGATATAGAAAAACATAATTAAGAAAGAGAATTTTATTAGGGCAAATTCACTTTATTTTTTCCATACAGCAAGGTCAACTATAGCAGTAATAATAAAATAAGCATAAAAACAAATTGCAGCCCAGGACAGAGTACATAATTTGGAGCAACTACAAGCAAAAAGTAAGTCTGTGATTACATAATAGTAAAACCAAGCACATCTGTCCTTTCAGCAGATGAAAAGTTGCGGGGTTGCAAATAAGTGCAACTTCATTAATTATTCAGTGTGAGTACTGGAGAGATCAGACAAAAGTAATGGCCTAATCACTTTCTCTTTCCAGCTTTGGCATATATAATGACAAGGTTTCTTGAACGCTTTCCATTAAAATGGTAAAATCTCCCAGGGTTTTTTTTTTCACCTGCTAAAAGAACAGGACCACTACAGCAATAAAAAATAATCACATAACAACTACAGCTACGGTGTGCTGTTTGGTTTGCCTGTTCATGATTTAACTCTTTTGTGAAAGTCAGTATTTGTTTTGAAGAATCTTTTTTGTGAACAATAAACCACTGAAATTGTCAGAAACTGGTTTGAATAGCATATATCTTTAATATAGTTTTTTGATACTTTAAACATGCAGTAGGTTTTGAATAATGTACGGAATATTTGATCCATGATTTCACCTTGATGGTTTGAAGTACCTGCTTTTTTTTCCTTTTTTTTTTTTCCTTTTTTTTTTTTATTAATGATTTTCAGGCAGATTTGAACCAGTGGAGCTTTTGTCAGTCATGAGATCTTGGAAGGATGGCCTATCTTTCCAGCTGAAAAAATCCTGGCAAACTACAAGCTGTCCACATAAAGCAAAGCAACTTTTTTGAAGGGGTATGGAGTGCTAACTCTGTGCCACTTTTGCAAGCAATTTTGTTCAGCCTGTCATTTTATTAGCCTTAACAAAACTCCTTGTAATTATAGACATTTTTATTCAAAATAAGATCTTACTATTATACAGGTTTCTCTCTTTTTTGACTATATACAGAAGTGCAAAAAGTCAACCTTCTCTCTATACGTTCCCACATGCTAAACTGCAGCATAATCAACCCTCAAGAGTTTGCACACACACACTATAATTCTTGTTACGTAAACTTTGAGTATTTGGATTATCAACAAAAAGTCCCTTGATCTATTGATTATGCAGCTTATTTATAACAAGGCCTGATATTCAGGGATTTCAAAAAATATTTAAACAATATTTTAACATTTGAAATGGATACAGTAGAAAATAAATTTTATTCTAATATCTAGGAACTAGATTTTCTCATAATAACTAATTACAAACAAAATAAATCATCAAAATATTACTCAATTGTCTGCCAGGATTGTTGCGATAGCAACAACTTAACTTCTTACTTAGCAATGATTATATAATTATAAGATATCCATATAAAAGATCTTTGTTCTTTTAATGAAAACTAGACAAGAACTAACAATGACTGACATTCTTACATTGTAATATTAAATCAGTAAAATATAAATCATTTAGTTAACAATAATACGAATACTCATATGACACTACATGTAAATTCAAAACTGAGTATGTTATGAAGAACACTACTTTTTTTTGTATTTTGAAAAAGTCATCAGTAAACTCTAATAAAACAAAATTCTATAAACTGAAATGGTATTCAACTGGTAATAGAAAATGAAAACAATCTAATAAATGTAAGAAATAAAAACTACACTTTTAACAAGAAAAAAATAAGTAATATTCTATAATGTTAAGTAACTACAATAACATGTGAAGTCACCTATACTTTCTTAACACGATTGAAATTACATTGGTATGGGTTTTAACCCGTAATGTAATAATCTAAGGCTTTAATAGATGTACAGTACAATCAGTAAAATCAACACATCATTCTTATACTATAAAGCATCTCTCTCAAGCATAAAAACTCGCAGTAAACTTGGAAGTATGGAGAGTTCTACAACCGAACTCGCGCTTCTTCCACTCCACGCTACGCTACCAGTGACCTGGCCCCCACTTCAGCACTTTGCTGAACAGAGCAAAAATATCCTTTACTAGCTGCAACATCCAAACCACAAAAAGGAATTCCTTTGGATGAATCCATTCTTAAAACTTGAATGCACATCTATTTTTTTGTTTTTATTTTGTAAAGGCTTTCTAAGGCTATAAGCAGTTAATCTGAACAAAAAAATTCACATATAAAACTCACCCAAGTATTTAACCCACCCAATTTCTACACTAATTAACATCTCCATTTTTTCATATTTTGGTTTGTCATGCATCTGATGTCAGTGCTTCTTTCGTCTTTGTTTAGAGTCACCATGTAAAGCGTGACTTTGATGAAGTAAAAGTGAAACCCATCTCTGCAAAACATTTATAGTCCTTTTGACTTTCGACAGAGGCTATAAATAGAAGCAAAAGTTCCTCAAATGTTTGTTACTGTGTCTCAGAAATGGCTTTTCCCTTTCGTATATCATGTTATACAGTAAAATATGCATAAATATTACACTACAATGCCTTAAAATAGTTTATATATATGTCCAGTATGGGTTAATTTGTACGGCTAGAGTATCTTTCTTGTGCTGTCTACTGTTACTGTAAGGAATAGTTGGCCATTTCTGAGACAGCTTTGGTTTGAAACAGAATGGTGCCCTTTGACTGATTAGTACTAATAAAGTAAGTGAAAATGTGGTTCTGAAAATAACACTGCAGAAATAATACTCTAATCGGATGTACAGTCTATGGCACTTCATGAGAATCCTTAACAACATGGTATTTAAAGCCATTGATGTGCTTTAAAATATACACAGTTGTGGTTTTGCTTGGCACATTCATCTCTGTCAGATACCTCTCTTACCACTTCTTACAATCTATTACATTAAAAATATTACTCTTAAACAAAAATTACTGTGCATGCACGCTCTCATCTATAATGGCAATTTTAAATACAAGGTGCACCTTTGTTATTTGTAAACCTTGAAAGAAATAAACTTACTTTAAAAAATTATATCTTGGTCTACAGACGTACCAATACATAATAGATTTATGGTTACATCATTGTCTGTCTTTTCAAGGTGACATACATGATTATGTAGGAAATAGACTACATATGCATATTCAAATCCATATGCATACTTCTGTGCTAGAAAAGATAGACCATGTTGTAGTTTTTAGACAATAAGATCACCTCAGCACAAATATCAATTAAATGTACAAAGTATATAGGCAACAGTGTGCAGTGGATTTCCAAGTTCTTGTTTCATCTCGTTAACATGCAATGTGTGGATGTCTTACTGCTGAGGGAGTTTCCGAGTGTTGCTTGACGGTATATACATTATGGCTAATGAGCTCGTCCTCTTCTCAACCCAAACACACTGTCCTTTTCTCTTTAGTTATGATCTAGAAAGGAAAAAAGATAAAGCATTTTCAACGCAGTCATAACTTCTCGTTAGCACCACATCAGCCCAAACTTTGCATTTGCAACAGGGAAATCTGCCACCGAGTATCGGGGAAGCTTGCACCCAAACCCGCGGGATTTCCCTTCAGTAACGTTCTTGCAGCAGAGGTTCACTTTACACCTGAATTCTGCAGCAACAGAAGTGCACGATACACTGGCCTCCTGCTGTTCCCGAGACCCCAGCCGTGGGATCAGAATTTGGGGGACAGTTTCCAGACCCCAGAGCCCAGACCCTGGGAGGCAGCTCCCCACAAAGTGCTGGGTGAGCACTGCCCAGCAGCCCTGGGCGCCTCTCTCTTCCCAGGGCCTGTTGCCGCTGCCCTGTAAAACCTGGGAGCCCAACCAATATCTGAGAGGCACCTAAACATCCTTAGAAATCTGGGCCCTATGTTCCCAAGGTAATTTTTCTTACTTAACTGCTCATCTAGTGTAGCTATTTCTCTGGTCTCTATTGCCTATCACACCTCTAGAGAGTGATTCCTCCTCCACCTCTGGACGGTCTCTAAAATGGGGACACCCCAGACCCAGCTGACTGCGGAGGGAAGCCTGGTAGCGAACTTAGGCTGCAGACTAGAGGCATCCCACCTGAGTCACTTAAGCAGTGTAAAAATGTTTGTGCTCAGCTGAAAGGAATAACTGTTATTATAAACCCACTGTGGCAAATCAGTTAATCCTCACCCTAAGTAATAATTCCATTATGGCTGAGCCATTCAATAAAAAACACAGCAAAAATGGAGTGCAACGGAGAGAAAGGTAATACAAATGACAAGCTATCCTAGGGGAGGTGATGTGCTGCGGGTGGTCTTAATGACAACAGGTAATTTAGTGACAGACTGGAAACTACAGTTTACTCATAGAAAGACACAGGGGAAAAAATCTCTCAAGCTTAGGCACACAAACCTAGATTTCAAACTTTGTGGGGTGAAAGGTTACAGTACAAAAAGCTGACATACACTATCTGCAATCGCCGTTCACACCAACACAACGGAGGTAAGAACTGCGCCTGCACTGTGGGACCTCTCCTTGCCATATCACCCATGCCAGGAAAATACCATACATAATGCATCGTAATCTGACAACCTGCGTTCAAGAGAAATCAGGCTTCAGCTGGGCAGATGACTAAACCTGTCTTTTAGAGATGCTGGCTTTCCAAATTTGGAGATTTAAAATTAGTTCTTTCTAAAGGCAGCTTAACGTAACCACTTCCCCCCTAGACCTGGCTCACATCAGTGCTAGAGCCATCATCCTTTATAAACAAAATGTAAAATTCTAACTTTAGACTCTCTGATTTTGCTATTCAGAAGTTTATCCATACGTATAATATGTCCCTTCTATATGTACAAACTAATACCGTCAACTGGTCCAACACACTAGCTAACGTGGTCACTGCTAACTGTGGGATCTCCACTCAGAGAAGAATGGCATGTCGGTGGAGTTCAGAGCCTCTTCCCCCATATCTTACTAGTTTTCTTAGAGAGAAAATAAAAACATTCTGTCCCTGAAAAAGACAAATTATGCACGCATATAGGTAAGAAAACTGCAAGCAACAATGCATTGGGAACTTACTGTTTGATGACAAAATGTCTACATCTGTGTAACATACTTGTGGCTAGTCAGATGTTCGGCAGATATTATGGGTATCTATAGGTAAAAAATGTAAACAATTAATAACATGTACAATGAGCTGACCCAGAGACACAGCATTTTGCTATAGAACATAAGTTTGGAAAAGTGAGGATCAGCTGTGAGTTGGTGGATTTTATATTGTAACTATAAGTTAAAGTCAACTGAAGTGCTACAACAGCAACTTAAAACTGGAAAACACTGTGTTAAGTAGTACTTGACAAATATAAATAAATATTATTGGTTGTTTAGGAAATAAGAGAAGTTAAAATCTACAAAAGTCATGCAGTGCAGTAATTGAAAATAGCCCTTTTTGTTGGCCTACACAAAATTCTGTACTTTCAGTGTATCATTTAAAATGATAAATTCTACAGTGGCCTTGTTTCAGTCTGATTTTGTGAAGTGTTCACTGCTTTCACCGTCTTGGTTTTTGAATGCCAAACCTAAGATGCCCTGAGCTGGATTTTCACAGCTGGTGATAATCCACTGTCGAGAAGAGCTGCCTGCTCTTCCCACAGCCGCTGCAGGCATCACGGTGGATCAGCTGAAAAGCTAAGACTCCCCAAAGCAGTGAAACAATTCTCAAAATGTTCGTCTGCGTAAACAGAATTCACTATGGGGCTCTCTTGAAGTGGCCCATCAACTCAGCTTCCCATTTAAAAAAAAAAAAAAATTAAAAACAGAGTAGATTACCAACAGTACAAATAACAAACACATTCTACATCCCACCCTTGGGTCCCAGCGGTGCAGCCCTCTGTGTGCAGTGCACAGGCTGAAGTCCGTGGGAGCGAGCCCAAACAGACCTCGCAGGTCAGGCCCTTGAGAAGGGACAGCCCTAAAGCATGCAGGTGTTGGAGGAACCGTGAGCGACTTTGCATTACAGACAGGACCAGAAGTCTGGCTGGAAGGAGCAAATAGATGCGCCCACGTACAGGGAAACATGCTGGGGCATACAACACAAAATTGATTTGTAGCATCACAAATGGCTGTTGCACTTGAAAAGACTCTTTTTCCTAGTGGATACTAAGGCTGACCTGTTAATCCGCACAAGAAAGGGAATGGGGAGGTTTCCTCTTAACTAAATCGTTTACACGACTTGGTGTTGGTTGTTCCACCCCTTGTGCCCTCTCCTCCCCTAACAACTCCACACAACTCTACAACATTGCCAACTTGTACAGAAATGTGCTTCAAGTGTAATGAAGCTTCTCATACCATTGTTTTCTACTGCTGCAGGACAGGCTGTTGCACCCAACTGTGTAGAAGCATCAGGGATAGTGCTGTCGGAACATACCAAGGACCTTCAACACCGGTCAGTGAAGATGAAGGGCCAGATCTTAAGACTTTTGGCATGCATGCACATTGCATCGTGTGGCATTAAATAATTTCAGCATTGCTCACATAGTATATACATATATTTGTTATATATGTATATATTGAGGTTTGGCTGCAGTACTTTACTAAGTGTGTTATGAGGCTCCAGGGAGGATATGCATGAAATGATCAGATTCTACAACAGAAAGTTTCCCTGTAATCTATTTGGGAAAGTGCATGGTTATTTAGACAGAGAGATTATTTTAAAAAATAATGTTGTTTTTCTGTGGCTTGTTCTCACAACTCTCTGGACTTACAGAGGATATAGAGACGCTTAAATTAATTGTATGGTGCAATAAATTACAATATTAAGAAACTTTGGGCATACAGGTGGTTGCTTGCTTAGGTGACATGTATGCAGAGGTAGTCATACCTATAAACTAGCTTTTCAAAATACAAAGTAATTCTTATGCTGGTTTAAATCCATCAGTGACATGGTCACTCAGCAAACACTTCTGAAGAGTAGAAAGTGCTACTTGCTAAGCAGACTAACCTAAGTATTTTTTGGAATTGTAAAATATCCAGGTCCCTTTTGAGACTCGGGATGCGCACGCCTATGTATCCCTGCAACAGCGTCATTTTTGGAATAATATTTTTGAGAGATCAGTAAGCAGACAGGTTAACAAAGAACGTACAGCTGGGCGTAGTACAAAATGGTAGTGCTCAATAGGCAAAGGTGGAAAGGCTCAAAGCCAAAGACTCTGGACTTAATCCTGCGAGAGCCTGAAGCACTTGGTACCCTCAGCGGCAGCGCAGCGCCCAGCACACTGCAGCAAGGCCAGGGGCTCCTGGCTCTGCAGGAGCTGGCGCCATCCACCCCAAGCACAGAGGTGCAGGTGCAGCAGGGCACGGGCACAGGTATTGCTGCTTAACGCCCAACTGCAGCCGCAAACCTGACAACTTTATGATAGGATTTTGAAATTGTTTAAGGGGTTAGCTCTAATGAATTAGGGAGCCGAGTATGCCAGGTGAGCCTGCCTTAAAAACTGACATTTATCCTCAGAATTAATTTCACATACAGAACCACATCTGCAAAATGCTGAAGAAAATCTTTAGTTCCCTTTTCTAAAAGGCATATGTATGATTCCCACTGAGTCGAGAGTAATACATCATCATTATTATTATTATTATTATTTTCCCTTCCTTTTCTGTCCTATTAAACTGTCTTTATCTCAACCCACAAATCTTAATTTTTGTTTCCCCAATTCTCTCCCCCATCCCACGGGGGGGGGGGGGGGGGGGGGGGGGGAGTGAGCAAACGGCTGTGTGGTGTTTAGCTGCCTGCTGGGTTAAACCACAACAATATTAGACCAGAACTGATCGTTTCATGACGTAAGGCAATTCTAACTTCCTAGTAAATCTCAACAAATCATTGTTTTTATAAGAGAAAGAAGAGGGTCTTTTAAAAGTTTTTAATGTTGCACTTTCAGCCAGATGTACTACAGAAATCTGCATTTTTGACAACCCAGCTAGATGAAAACAACAGGCCACGTTCTGTTCTCAGGTGCAGCTCCTCTGGCCCCTGGTACTCATCTTTGCAGCACAGTTTTTGGCTTTTTGGGGAGGACTTTTAATCACTTATTTAGTACAGCATTATTCTTTTATTCCTGAAATACATCCAAACATGGCAACAATCGGGGTAGCTATTTAGAAATAAAACCAGACTCTAACAGACATTTTCTTAACTGACATCTGTCTACTGCAACAAGTAATCGGCCCTTTCCTAGCAGAATCACAAGCTGAAACAAAGGTTTGAAAGAAGTTTCTGTGTGGCCCATGCTCAAACGTTTTTGTTTTGCTCTTGGAAGAGGAAGAGTCAGAACATGTTCAGACTGCTCAATTCCGACTGTTAAAATTCTGATCCTGCAACCCCTTTGCACAAAGGTTTTATTGGCTTTCACTGGAGTTCTGCACTAAAAGGAACTGTCAGCTTCACAGAAATAGAAATAAATAATGGGTTCCGTGTATTATCCCTTTCTCTTTACATCTCTGAGAGCAGAAATAAGCAGCACAGCCCATAAATGTTAAGACTGAGTCAGAAACTCTATTATCAATTATTTTTAGCATCAGAAATGGAACTGCAGCACCTTTTGAGCATGGAAAAAGGCTTATTAAGCTGCGCTGCAGGTCTTGGAGAGAATGTGTAGGCCAACAAGAGGTAAAATCAAAACCCCCATGCTCATTAAAAGCACCAATTTCAAGTTGTCTGTAAGGAACAAAGCTGTAAATTAGCAAACCTGGTTGGCTGTGGCTGTTGCAGCGAAGGGAACACTTGTGGCAGATGTTGTTGCTGCAGACACAGTGGCTGGCGTAGCACCGTGCACCATGGGAACTTTCGGAAGGAAAATCATATAAGCAAACATACAGAAGAGTGTAGCAGTATGGGAACCAGAGCGACATGTGGTAGGATAATTGAGCATGGTATTTATCACAGCAAAAAGCCCGAGACATCATTGCCAGCGCGTGACATGCAATCACAGTGCAAAGCAGGACAACATTCCAGGGAGAAAGAGGGGAGGGAAATGAAAGAGAAAAAAAGGGGAAAATGCTTGTTACCATCAAATCAAGAAAATTGACACAAACAAGCTTAACCATTTCAATACAAAAATCAACAGAAGAATTTTTAAATGCCCTTATATTTACAAATTTTTGTCTTTTAAGAATTCAACCCAGACATTTACTGCAAACAAAAATTAATCTTGTTGAAGGACAGTATACGTCTATGTGGCTATAGTAAGATACAGTCTTTATTTAACACAAGATAGTTTCTAAACACTGGAACTCATAGTCCAATCAAAATCCACCAAGGAACAATGTGCAATTCAAACAACTGCTATACAAAATTAACAATGTCTATGTGTCCATGTCAATTAAATAAAACAATTGCATTTAATTGACAGGTGTTAGTGCAGGAGGCTAAGGGAGATGGATTGGCACAAGAGCTGTAAGTTAAAATCTAGCAGTGGATTTTGAGGGTCTGTGAGCTGCACCACAGGTTTAAGATAATCAAGAAACAAAGCTGGCACCTACCAACACTTGTAGCGGGTGTCATGCACAATATTGAGCCTGCCCATCATGCATTGCAACAGGAAGGTGGATTTGGAAAGGGAAAAGAATTAAAACAACCCATCACACGTGTAATTAGAAAATTTCATTTGAACAAAGAAGAAAAATTGTTATTATGGGAACAGTGGCATGTAACTGTCAGCACAATCAAACCATACAATAGCACAGTGATCCATTAGAACTAGTCTTCAGTGAAGGGGAAAGAGCTGATTGAACTGTGTGCTGGTATATCGTGTTTGCCTTTGTAGCACCATGGAATATTAGCATGGCTAGGAAAAGTTTCTTTAGCTTTATTTTAAAACTCTTTTAGTCTTAAATCTTTTTGCCTTTTGACATAAGCTTTGTAATGGTTTTTACCCTGGTTTCCTCAGATTAAAATACTTTAAAGTTGCACCTGCCTACAGATACCTGAGGTCCACCCCTGCTAGGACACCAGGACACACGGAGTAGCCAGAGCAAGGGACTAGCACTGTTGTGCCCTCTCCCTGCAGCTGCTTGGGAAGCACAGCGTAAGGCTTATTCTGTCCGGGTAAGACAGACAGCGAGAGGAGGCAAGCGAGGCTCTCCCCTCCTGCTAGAGCAGCCTTTTCAGCTAGGGCCCTTCTTGGATGGGCTGGAGCGATGATTCCTCGCAGAGCGATGACTTGATCTATACTGTTTCATTAGTCGCAGTCTGACTGCTCCAATATTTAGGTAATACATAGGCAAAACCCAGGTGAATTTGGCATGCAGTACGTTTGTCATATCTGTACAAGCCCTGTGAGCTGCCGGTGAAGTGGAAGTGATCCTGACTCTCCTCTGGTCTGTTTGCTTAATATGCAGGTCAGAGGAGTGACTGAATAGTTAAAGTTTCCCATGCAGCTCATGGCAGCACCTAAGAATAATTGTTCAGCAATTTTTTCTACATTATTGGACGTATTTTAAGCGGCTGGTGTCTGGGCTCACAACCTGCAACTCTCTTTAGGCTACACAAAAATAATTGAAGTGACAGCACCTGGTGAATTCTGCCCTGCAACTAGAAAGCCAACAGCAGTATGGTGTTTTTAGGAACATTATGGTATCATTTTTTAACTATCACTAAGTTGGTAATTCTGTTTACTTTACATAGCAAAATGCCTTCCACCAGACTGAACTCAGAATCTTCTATTTTTGCTTCCCATATGATAAAGATATACTGATATTTCAGAATATAAATTTTTAATAAATGATTTACTTTTTTATTTAACAAATAACATTTATTAACACCGCTAATTTTGCCTGACACAGCAGAAACTGAAATAAACTCTGAAATCTGGGAACAGAGATTGGAGTGGAAATGGAAATGTATTCTAGAAGACTGCCAGTGGGAGCCACGGCAATGCTGCTTCCTTGACATTACGTGACCGTAACAAGGGGGACAGGAAATTGTTTTAGCTGGTGCCAAGCACTGTAGTGGCTTGCACAATCTCCAGAGCATTTAACTAAGCAGGGAAAAAGTCAGTCAGTATAATTACTGCTGGGGACAAGGTTATTCTCTGTCATCACTGTATCTGCAAGGCTACAAAGAAAAGGGCATAGTCATGTTTCCTAATTACTCTTCTATTTCTGTGTCATGGAAGAGACTGAAAATATTCACAAAGAAAGGTTAAATAAAAGAAGGGCAGCTTTTCTGACTTCCCATGCACGAATCATGGATGAAGTCAATGGGACCACTTGCAAGATTAAAAAATGGAGCAGAATTTGGCTATAAAGTGCAAACAGTAAGTAAAACTGCTTTCTCGGTCCCTCTTATGACATCTCTGTGGTATTAATGAGGTTACACAGAAGGACCTTTGAGTTCTGTCTCTCTGTAGAAGTGCCCTATTTATAAGGTTGCACATACTTCATTAGATCTGGAATATTACATCATTCCATGCATAATTAGGTCTACATGTTAAAGACGAGTTAGATTTTCATAATGACTCTGAAATATCACTGTAAAGCTTTTCAGCTCAAAATTTTAGTCTGAGTTATCATCATTAACATTATAACCAGCGCACACAGTTTTGAAAGGGAATCGAAGCGAATGAACATAAGGCGGAAATGAAAATACTAGCTAGGGTGCAATAACTTGCAAATATGAAGATGTAATGCTGTATGACCCTCTTACCAGTAATAAAAATCATTTTTGCTATGACCTTAATATTCATCTTGACTTCAGAAGCTTTGACTGACTAATGAGAATGCATGAATAATAAATGTGCAGTTTCAAATGTTCCCTAGCTTTTCAGCACAAGGCAGAATTTTAATTCAAGGATGTGCTCAGTTAACTGATCATAACTTCACAACCAGATTATTTCTGCAGTGGAATAAAGCTATTTTTATAAATATTCTAGGTTTACTGGTGTTTTAAGCATTTTTTTCTCTTCTCTCCCTCGTATTATTCCCCTCAGTCTATTTATTCTGTCCAGTCTACTAAATCCTAATTAAAAATATCACCATAGACAGCATAAGCACTCCTGTCAAGGTGAACAGCTGTGCCTGATCTTTCCCTCCCTAACATTCTGGAGGAGAGCAGTGTTTTTACACAGACCCAGAAGCCCCATGGAGGAAGGTGCTTACACCGATATCACTTTAGGAAAGCACCTGTGCACTGACTGAGTCGTAAAAATGAGCAAGTAAGTTCTCTGGAATTGAAGCTGCAGTAACTAAATAAATATGCAATGCGTTAACTTAACGGCAGAGGTGGCTGAAGCCTTGCCACTGCTAGCTACGTGGTTCAGCTGCCCTGCTGCAATTCTGCCGCTTGCACGTGCATCAGGACAACAGCTCCTGGGAGTATCCTGTAAACCTGACCCCTTTCTTCTGGAGGATTACCTTTCTCAAAGACCGTCTGGTCACCCGGTTTACACGCACAGGCCAGGAACAGCTGTATCAGCACAACTGAGGAGACAGTGAGCTGAGGCACAGGATGGTAATAAGCACCAGGGCATGAATTTCATCTAGTTGCAGACAGGAGCTCTCTATCTGCATGTACAAGCATACCCCCAGCCAGCTCACAGTTACTGCAGGACAAAGAGCATGTGCAGAAGTAGTGAATGCCAAGTAACCGGTGCTCTGCAAGTTCACAGCCCCACAGTGAAACGTTTGCCTGCGTGTCTGCCAAGGCGTCAAGAGTCGGCAGCCAGGACTGAAGTACCAAAATAGCTGTGAACATCTATTAAGTTGTGCAGAGCCTCCTCATTCGGCAGACTAACTCCACTTATTTCAACTAGCCAACACCACAAGTGTTCCCAGTTCTTTCTTGCAACACCTTTTACACTCCCCTCTCAGTCTGGGCACAGCTTCCAGCAGCCAAGGTTTCAGGAAGACCTCAAAAGGGTAGCCGTGCAAAGAGGGAGCTTTATTTGAGAGTGGTGAGATGAGTATCTAACAGCATTTAATCACTTAAAAGTGTGCTGGAGTCCCAGTGTCCATCCCCTGGCACGGACGATCCCTTTATTTGCTTTCACATGCCCTTGCATGCAGGCAGCCAGAATTAAGCCTTACAATTTAGAAGAGGTATCTGGGTTTGTCTGGAACATGAGTGGAAAACTCTCAAGGGTGAAACATCAAGAATGAAGTGCTCTGCAGAGAGGAGGGTCCTGAAGATCCTCCATAGGGGTACACACCTGTACTGTGTAGGTTCTGCAAGTGTCCTGCCCTCCAGACCTGCTGCATTTTCATAAATTGCAGCTGAAGCAACTAAGAATGCATATGAGTAATTACACTTTGGGTGTCTGAACCTGAAAAATGTCACTTTAATTCAGACCCCACTGAATTAACCTACCTCTGCTCCATGGCAGTGGAGCTGAGGGCACCCACACTCTGTGCTCTCCCGTCGGTTCTTAGGGACTGATGGAGAAACTCTATTTCCAGATGACTATGCACAAACAGGACTGATGCTAGTTAATTTTAAGTGGGGAAAACTAAGAAGGGCAAGGTGGCAAGTAAAATTTTCAAACTTTCAGAAAAGTACTGGATTAGTGGAAAGCTCAAACTGATGCTATCTGAAAAATATAAAAAGAGAATTTATAGTAGCTCATGCTAAAAAATCCTTTACTCTTCTTGTTTAACATACACTAAACTTCAGTGGTCAAGAAAGGTCAAATGAAGCATCAAGAACCACTGCGCAAACTCCTGTAGGTTTCAGTATAGATTTGCTAGAGGAAGAGCTGAGGTACGTTGCGTGTAAGTGCCAGCGTGAAAGATCCCGGTCAATGATGTAGTGCAAATGAGGTCTGATGCACACAAACCATAACCCCAGCTTCTAAGTTCAAACGGCGTGATTCTAAGCAGCTGAAGTACTTCTAGAAATCATCCAGCCCTTGCTGATTTAATGGAAGCTGGAAAATTGCGTGGTTTACTGACTACATCAGTTATGCTTTGCCAAAACAAATCTGTGAAATTGTTTAATATCTACAGGAAGGACTGTGATTGCACAAGCATTTTTATATGAATTTTAGTATGTGGGCTAGAGACCTGACCTAAAGCTTACTCAACCAGAGTCTTTCTATTGACTCCAACAAGCTTTGCAACAAGCTTTTACTAATATGTCTTAGTGGTTGCAATGCATTTTTGGAACCTAAATAAGTTATTACAATGTACTACATCAAGCAACTAATTTTTGTGCCATTTAAATTATAGATGTTGGTTGTATGCCAGATTGTACCATCAAGAAAGAATGGTAAAAGGCATTATACCGAATTCCTGGGAACTGCCAAAACTGTTTAGGACAAAATACTTAAGTTTCTTTGGTAAGGATTGAATAGTTGTATTTTCTTTTCTCCCCTCCCCTCAGCTAGTCAGGATTACGAAGGGCCATCCTCACAGACTCTTTCCAATATTTTGAGTATAGATCTACCAGATGCCCTCTGCGTTTCATCACTTACCTCCTAGAATGACAGTGCTGGTTCACATGTAAAAACGCTAACTCAGCTGTGTTAATATAGGCATAACTTCACATGACATACTAGATATAGAATTTTTCATGAAGTGCTGTTTGCAGAACCAAAACAAATATTCCAACTTTAAGACCCATTTTCTTCAGAGGGATTTCTGCTTATGTAAATAGTACAGGCATCAATTCTTCAGCAATTACACTAGGACAAGTGCAGATTTGATCACCCATGAATAAAAGCAAGTGCACGTCGGTTCTGCTTTGACCAAAATCACCCCCGAGGCTTTAGTGGTAGAGGCCTGAACCTTGATTTCTTGTGTAGGTTCATGATTAGCCTATCTGTGAGACTGCCTGCCTATGCCTTTTATGATCACTGCACCATAATTAAAATCAAAACCTTCAAGTGTGTGACTCAGAACAACTGTTGCTAAGCACATGAAGGCAAAGGGGTCTTACAGCAAAGAGAAACAAATACAACAACTTAAGAGATGTGCAATGAAGAGAAGTTAATCAAGGGAAAGAGGAACGAGAGAGGAGATTTCAAATTCTGATTTGGGATGACAGAGCAGGACACTGATTTTTATATTAGACTGGAAAACACCCACCCAGCTTCCAAGAGAAGCAGAGAGAAGCCAGCCTTCCTGCAGTCAGCACCTCCTCTGCCCACGGCTCGCCAGGCACGGCAGTGTCTCAGCCTGGAGAGAGGCTGCCTACACCTGGCAGCAGCCGCCCCGGCACCAGCAGCCACCACACAAATACCTCTACGCATTTGCTGGCAGGAACAAACGGTTATTTCCTAGTGTCTTTTTTTCAGAATTCCCCCTTCTCCCTCCCCAGAAAAAGACAAATGAGAAGCACTTACCTGGTGGGAGAAAGGCTGTATGCTGCTGTAACTGCATGTTGGCAAGAGCTTGCTGGTATTGGAAAATACCAGTGTTAAAGACTGCAGTGGCACCATTGGTTTTTTCAAGCGCAGGCCTCTTTGGTAATGGGGGAAGTACAGCTTGAGGAATTCCCTGAATGGTGGATGGGTATAAAAATAAAGTCCAGTAAAAAAAAGAAAAAAAAAAAAGGGGAGGGGGGTGTGGGGTGTGGACAAGGATGGGAGGGAGGGAGAAGAAAAGGGAAGAGAGAAAGGAAAAAAGAAAAATCAGTAGAAGGCAAAAAAACCAGGCAGCACCATGTTTATCCATGAGCAAGCAAGCAGCATAGCAGACTTAACTACCAAATAAAAGGCGAGGTAAAAGAATTACAAGGGAGCACTACTTTAGCCTACCATTACAGCGGCACAGGTAACGTGTCAGAGCCGTACGTTATAGGAACCGGCGTAAATATTACGCTACGGTAAAGCTTCAGGGTTTTGATCAGGAGCGAGGCTATTGGGTAGGGGGAAGCAGCACTGCTAGCTCCATGAGGATCAACACGTAGAAGCGATGTTAATAGTCACCGTCCGGAGCGGATGGCGGGGCTGCTGGCGCCAACCCACTCCCCGGGCCCCAGCACCTGCCCGGGCATGCAGAGCGCGCGCCGCATGCCGGCACCCCCGGGGCCGCCTCCGCGCCACAGCGCCGCGAAGCCATGCCAACGCACCCTGCGCCCGCGGCCGGCCCTGCGCCATGGCCGCCCGCGCAGCACCCTCAGGGAGGGGAGCGGACGGGATGGGACAGGACAGGGGTGATGGGAAGGGAGGGAAGGGGACGGGAGGGGGCCGGCGGGGCGTGGGGGTGGCGGGGTCCTGCTCTGGCGCCCTGCTCTGGGGCCTGGCCCAGCCCAGCCTGGCCCGGCCGCCCCCGCGTCCCTCGCCGGGGACTGGGGAGGGAGGGAACCGGGATATTCCATTTCTACACATTAACCCCAAACTCCACTCTACGATACAGCTACATGCCAAGCTAAAAGGTGAAAGGTCATAGTACCAGGTCAAAGGTTGCCTCGAGGGGTCGCTTCAGTGATTTGACAGCCGACTGAGTCTTAATTAGCAGGCAGCGAGCACATGATGGCAATGGCCAGTGGGGTCAAGCGCATTAACATAAACAGCAAGCAGAGGTGCATCATGGGGGCAGCAGTGCATTTGGGTAGGTGAGAAAAAACAAATAAAAACAAATCACCGGATGCCGTGTACAACGGTAACAAGACTAGGCATGCACGGGGGGCCGGCGGCCGGCCCCCACGCGGGCAGGGCGGGCAGGGCAGGCAGGGCGGCGCCTGCGGCCGTCTCCCGCCCCGGCCTCCCTCCCGCGGGCAGGCCGGGTGAGGCGCGGGGCGCTCATGGCTACGCAGGAGCGGAAAAGGGGCTCCCCGCAACCGGCCACCAGGTCACTGCCTGCGCCGGCCGGCGGCGGAGTGCCTCTCAGGAGCCCATGGCTACCGCCTCACACCGCCGGCGCTGCCGCTCCTGCTCCTCCTGGCTGCCGTGCCCCAGTGAGCCCGCTGCGCTCCTCTTCCCACACCCCCACGGGGCTCAGCACAGACAGGACAATATGCCACCACAGCCCTCCTCAAGATGCTGTCCTCTCCTTGCTAGGAAACCAGTCCCTGAGTAGTTCCAGATCTGGCTGCTACAACTACGAGGTTTGCTCTAGTGCCCTGCAAGAGCTGCCGACAGCCCTCAGGTGGGGGCCGGAGGAGATGAGCTACGAATAGCATTAACACAGTAAGATCGACTTCAAAGTAAGTCTCTACAAACACAGACTTACAGTAACTGAAATATGGGTTTATCTATCTGTGCAACTAGATAGATACACATCTACCCACACACAAACATACAATAAACTATATATACATATATGCACACACACGTACACACACGCACACACGTATGCACACATATATGTACATATAGATACTCTGTACATGAGCAGGCAAAATTAGTGAAACACCTTAACGGTCTGAAACTACTTAAGAGCAGATCTGGCACCACATGCTGAGAAAGCTCATTGCACCATGTAGTGACTGGGATCCTCGAGCACACGCATACGCACCCCCCTCCAGCAAGAACAGCTAACACATCAATTATTGTCTCTTGTCAACATACTTCTATTCCAGAAGCGTTTTCCAAACTCACCATGGCAGCTGCAGTCGCTGCTGCCTGGGCAGCTGCAGCTTGGTTAACCTGGTACTGGGCAGCCTTGATCTTGGCTTGCAGATGTGCAGGAGGGTGAAAATATTTGCACTTTTCCCGTGAGCATCTCCCTTTGATGTAATCCATGCAGACAGTGACCGTGTTGTCATTGGTGTCGATCATCGCGCTGTCGGCAGGGTGAGCAAACCGGCAGTCATTCTCTCCCCTGTTGCAGTTGCCACGCTGGTACTCTCGACATACCTGCAACACCAGGAAAAGAAAATCGCTTAATTTCTGAACATCTACGAGGGCACTGCAAGGATGAGCGCCTGGCCCCAGGAGAAGCAGAGTGGTGGTGGGACAGTGGGCTTGGCTCCCTGGCAGCAGGGACCTGGCTTCTCTAAAGCCACTTCTGATGTCAAAGAGCATCAAAACCCACCAGGATCAAGAGCCAAGCACACAGCAGGTTTTATTTTGGCTCCCGCTTAGCCGCCCACAGGGCTTTTTCTGTTTTCTGAAGAAACTTGCTGTGGCTAGCTCTCAGAGATCACCCCAAGCACCATGGTGTTCAGACACGGTCGTGCTCCACTGTGATCTGGCTGTGCCTGAGTTAGCAACACTTGATGCATTAATTAAGGTGACTGGCCACAGGTGCCAGGAGGATGACTGCATGGCTGCCCCTGAGCAGCCCCACCAGACGGGCCCTTCGTGCCCATGCCAGAGAGTGAGCTGCACCCGCCGGGGCATGTGGCGCTGCACCATCCCCCACGATCCAGGCATCTGCCACGAGAGGGCAATCCAAAACCCGCAGTGGCAGTGGCTGCCTCTCCCGCGCTGCCCAGCAATTGCCCTGCAGATCAGCAGAAGGTGGGCCCCGTTGGGAAAGAGCAGAGGCTGCAGCCAGAGCGGTCACCAGTCCCACTGTCACACTGCCACTGCGTGACAGCAGCCAAAGCAAGCTGAAGGAATCAGAAACTGCAGGAAGAAACCTGCTTGGCTGGAGGGCATCCCCCTGCAGCATCCCCTCTGCTGGTATGCGGGCTCCAGCCCAGGCCTGAGCTGGCACAGGCCCCTCCCGGACCTCCAGCCACCGCCAGTGGTGCAGACACTAACTTCGCCACCAGTGCGACAAGCATTGGCTCCCTCTTCACACACCTTGCAAACCCTGTATTTAAAAAAATGACGTGTGTTCTTTTCATGGTCAACTCTTCACAAACCGCAAACAAAAATGTGTTTGTCATTTTAGTTTTTCAAAGGCTATAGGAAACAGAAAGGGACAAAAGCAACCAAGTTTGTATAAAAATAAAACCACTTTAGTAGATGGAATTTCCTTTTAAAGGTGGGTGCCCATGAGCTTGGATCATCAGTATTTCCTCAAGGACCTTGGCTCTGATCCCTGCAACAAGCCAAATTTGGTTGTTATTTGGTTTCCATCCATGCTAGTGCTCTAGCTGCTTTTTAACCCCTGTGCTGCTTCAAGTACCAGCTGCCCATCATCTAAGACTTATGAAATGACACCCCCGAATGACAAGAGCAATGCCATTTGTGAATCTGCTTGCAGGAAACATCCATTTCCCCAGGGTCATTCCAGCATGACCCTATTTATAGTCTTTTTCCATGCGGTGACAGACTCTGGATGTACATTTGCAGCAGAGCCAAATGAGCCAGTTTAGGCACTTCCCTTGCTCTCGTTCATCCCTGTGGCCCTACTGCTCATAGCTCGGTGCTTGCAGAACTGTTTCTGCAGCACACATGAAACAGGCTGGGCAAATTCCTCAGCTGGAAAATAATCACTTGCCTGCTAGGTAATTCTTCAGCCAGATCTGTTCCCTGGTCTAGTCCCCATGAAGTGGCACGGACCACTTTGCCAGCCAGCATGACACAGGGAGTGACTGGGGAAGGAGGCGGCGCCTGTTTAAGCCATCAAAAAATACAAGTCTGCTTCTGGCATCTGTTGCGTGCTAGCACCATCCCTGCTCACACGAGACTCCTTGGTCTCTCTCCCCCCTCACTCTGAAGCATACACCAAATGGAGCTGGCATATTATTCCTTCTCCAAGAGAGCTGTGTTGGGTTGGTCAGCCCCACCACCTGCGTTGCAACTTGCTCTCTTTCATCATCTAGGAATACTTTCTGGGCCATGAACCAGTGTCTTCTACCCAAACACAGGCCTCCCAAATAGACAAAAATGGATAACTTCCTTTGATTGTTTGTTTGCAGTCTAGAAGTAAACTGAAGTCTTTTCCTCTGAAGATAAAGAAAAGGATGCAACTAATGTCAGTTGACTGTCTTTGCTCTTTGTCTTGTATTGGTGATCCACAAAACTGAGGTCTCAAAACCACTCCACATGTAAACAAGAACTACTCCATTAATAACACAAAGATGATACACACAAATTCATATATAAGTATATATATATAAAAGTATCTGTATACACAGAGAGAAAGAAAACGCATCCACAGATAAGCTAATTTTATCATAGTTAAAAATCAAAGAAGAATGACCAGAAAACTGAAACAGTTAGGCAGATAATCTTTGGCATGTCCTGAGCAAATTTTCACAGAGCTGTCATGCAGTAGCTGAGATAGGCAATGAATGGCTCGCTCTCGGTGCTCCTTAACAGATCTCTGAATGATGGTTTACAGCAGTCAGACACAAACCATGATACTGCTAGTCCTTTTAATTAGTGTGACCAGCAATGGCTTTTCAACCACTGTGACGGTAGCCAAGAAAGTTTCCAATTCTTGTTTATTTAAAAGCAAGCATTGAGAACGGTGTTTTTTGTCACAGGCAGGCAGTAATATATCATTCATCTGCTTGAGTAAAGAGCGGCACAGAAGCATGATATGTTGTCTGGTCTTTCAGATCTGGAGAGCTTTTATTTAGTTATTTATTAATAGCCCTGTAATTAGTATCGTAATTTTCAACTCAGTATGTTAAGAAACATAAACAAAAGAGGCACCTGTACATCTCTAGCCTGTCTGCAAAAATGCTGAGTTATTGCTGCAATATTACTGATTTATCGTAATTCACTTAACTTGTTCTAACTTTGGGCTGAGTTTATTTTGATCGCTCTGCTGGGATTCAAGTTGCCCACCCTGGTGGGGAGACAACCACTGCGTCACCTCAGCTACAGCAGAGGTCCCACGCTGCCCACCCAAAAGCGGGCAGAGGTTTGGCTGGAGGGACATGGACAGCAGAGCTGAGATCCCTGCCCTTCCTTGAGCAAATCACATCTCCTGTCTTCTTCTCTGCATTGAAGAGAATTTATCAAAATGGGCATATTGTTATCCAGTACATTCTGAATGTTTAAACAAACAGCACCGCTAGGTCAGATTTCCTGATTACCCAAGATCTGAAAATCTCCAAGAACTTCTATGCTGCTTCTTTCTGGCAGAAGATGGTATATATGAAGAAAGCAGGAAACAGCAGCTTGGCTGTGGTCATTCTTGATTCTTGAATACTTCTAATAGAAAATGATGGCATTCAAATGGAAACACATGCGTTTTACACAAAATGGTTAGGCAATTCCTTTCTCTCTCACTTCCCTGTCCTTCTCGCTTCTCTTCTAGTTCACTTGAAGAGCCACACTTTTGTTCAAGATATTTCTGGCAGGAGAGGAGTGTGAGGAAAGCTGTAGGAAAAGCCTTAACCCATGAAATTTCCACCCTGAGACCCAGATTCCTTATGGGAGTGACTGAACGCACTGGACACCCAAACACCTGCATGCTATCTGTACAGGTAACACGGTCCAAATATGTATGAAATTAATCCTACTGCTAGTTAACAGTCACTGACCTTATCTTACGAATATTCATATTAATTCAGAAGACTAGGCACACTGCCTGACAGATTTGTGTTGTCTGCCTGCTTTCCTTAAAATCCCAGGTATACGTATTGAGAGCTTTTAGTTGTGGAACAGCCCGATTCAGTATCCCAGAACACGTGTGCTAACTTAATTAACGCCACAGTACATCATTCTTGAAAATAAGTATTTAAAATTCTAAGCAGAACAAATCATATTCCAAGATTAGATGCTAACATTATAGCGGTTATTTTTCTCGAGGACAGTTCATTCCAAGGGAGAGCGAGCTAAGCCTTATAAAGCCCTCTAATCATGTCATAACAAATGACAATACCGACAGCAATAAGCTCACTTAAAGAGCAGGCAGATATCAGACAGTGCCACATCTTTCAAATCAGTTCTGCATTTCTGTAATCTATAAAGTACATTAAAATGTTTTGCTGTTCATAAAAATGATGTGCTTATTTGGTATTTGTGTACTAAATTTGGATACACCAATATACTGGAAAGCACTGGCAAATTATCTTCTCACCTACTTAAACTATTTAAACTGCATCTGCTGAAGGGAAAAAAAGAGGAGGAAAAGACACCCCCCACCCAACAGATACTAATTTTGTACAACAGCAGCGTGGTGTGGAATTTGCAGAGTCGGTGGCTCAACCTGGATGTACTCTTGATCCCAGTCAAAATAAAAAGCAAAACTTAAACAGTTTAAAGGGTAGAAGAAACTGGATTTCTTTAAAGTGATCTACATGGTGCAATGGCTAGGGCAGAGTGAAGGGAAGGGCCCTGTTAGGAAGGCTGGGCTGGGACAGCCCTCCTCCAAGGACGACACCTCTCGAGCGGTGCCTACTGAGATGCAATTACAGCAGAGAAGGCTGCTGGGTGCTGACTGAGCTGGGATGTTAAGTCAACTGGAGAACATGGCTAAGAAGTAGGTGTCCTGCTTGACCACGTTCTGGCTGTGAGCTGAGCCCACGGGAGGGTGGTGGTGCCTCCCCAGCACTGCAGAGGGCTCTCCCTGGTGCAGGGTGCTGCCTCGTGGGAGCTCGGCCAGCGTGCAGGGACCTGGCACGCTCTTGCACTGCCAGTTTTTCCTGCAGCGAACGAAGTCTGCTCCTGGAGGAATCCCCGCACCGTGCCATTTCACCAGGAAAGGTGACAAAAGAGGCACTCCTCTAAGTCTCTGCACTTATTTTCAGGGGTTTCCAACTTGGCCATCATCTTCCTTTCCATACAAGTTCAAAGCAAAACCATTCAGCCTTTTTTTTAAATTTTACTGATTTCAGATGCTTTTGCTGGCTTTTCCTAATTGATAAAAATGTTTTTTACTGCAGACTGTGCCCCTGGGTGTTTTGTGAGAGTAACACTCTCACAACTCCCTCTTGTGCAGAGGAGTTTGGCTCAGCAGTGTATCACTTCTCTAAATAGCTATATAAAGAGAACGCAAGCATCCAGAGGATCAAATCCTGCATGTTGAAGTCCCACATTTCATTAGCTTCCCATGCACGTTGGTCACAGTCTGCCAGACAGCACAAGCTCTGCCCCAGAGGCTCCACATGAAGAGGTGCCCCTGCGCAGCCCCTCTCAGGCTCCCACTGATGTACACGCTTCCCTGGCCGTGGGCAGAGCTGGTGCTTGGGGACTTCGGGTACATCCTGCTCCTGCTTACTTGAGCCCACAAGTCCCCAACATCACTGACCAGTGCCGTGGCCTCTACATGGGTGGAAGCACAATCAAACACAGCAGCTGACCTCGGTGCTGCAACCCAAAGGGCTCTCCGCCATCGGCATCCTCCTCTCGGTACTCATTTCCAAATCTAGCATGATTTATTTATGAATTTATCTAATTGCATTTTGGTTTTAATCCACCTCTGGCAGGTATCCACCGTGAAATAGAGTCCTCAAAGGAAAAACATGTCTTAGTGATTCCAAACAGCCACCCGTGCGCCAGCTCTCAGCTCAGTGCGGCTGCCTCTCCTGTAACCTGACCATGCTTTGGGGAATGCCTTCCTCGGAGAAAACATCTCTAAAAAGGGAAATGATGTGATCCCGCAGAAGGGGAACCTGTGATGACGTCAGCTCTGAGAATAGCGACAGTGGGAAACACTCACTGCCAGAGGACCCTCCACACTCCTCCCAGCTTGCAGCCTCTGAGCAGCAGCTTGTCAGTCAGAGATGCAACTAAGAAAAAGGAATTAATTTTCCTTGTAAGGAGAATTAATCCCTGTTAATGCAGATGCATGGGCAGAAACAAAAGCATTACAATTACAATTGGCTGCATTTTAAAACAGAGATCCTTCTTGCTCCTCCCATCATGCTCCCTGAGTTCAGGGACCATATCCAAGAGCAGATCAACCCATCCACCCCCCACACCCTCAAGCCTTCACACCCTCCCCACGCAGAGGAGATGTTGCAGTACCAGGATCTCTGAGACCTGCCACTGCACTAATGCTACAGGAGCGCTAGTGCTGAGCACTGGCCACCGGGGTGGGGGCTGAGGGCAGAGCAGGAGGGCTGTGGCTGCAGGGATGGGTCATGGCACAACTCAGCCCCCCCCACCGCTGATCAAAGCTGCTGTCGGCTGCTGCACGGTGCCGGAGAGGGAGAGCACCACCAGCCGTGCTACAGGGAGAGCGGACCTCTTGCAGGCAGTGCATGCCCTAACACACAGCTGTGTCCAACAGACAAACGGGGTGACAGCAGATCACCCTGCCTGCTCAGCCTCTCCCATCGCCGCCTTTTAACCACCAGACCTGACCGGGGCTGTGGAGCGCCTGCACACAGGCTGTGCTCGCAGGCTGTGCTCGCAGGCACGCCCCAAGTGTGCAGCAGCCGGCAGCACATTGCTGGCTCACTGCCCACGCTGCCGCAGCACCGATAAGGTGCCGAAAACACTGTCAGGCCTTTCAGATAAAAAAGATTCAGGGCAAGGGAGAGTACCAGCTAGAGTGCACTAACACTTGTCAGGGTTGTAGCAAGGTTGATAAGCCGGGCGCGGGAGGCCGGTGGGGGAGTGCTGGCACCATCTGTCCAGAGCGAAAGTGAGAGGCTGAAAGCCATCTTTTACCCAGGTAGCTGAAGCTCTGCCGTTACACCCGCCCCTGGTGCTCACTACCCGTGCCTGTACAACCCTCACATTAACACCTTCTGGGCACACACAAACAGTTTCAAGGTGCTCTTGCTGCTGCCACAATTATTGTCATTCCTAAAAGGTCTCAGTATTTCCATTTTTTTCTGCAACGGAGGGTCAGAAGCAGAACCACAAGCATTAACTTACTATATTATCACTCAGTCACTCCCTGTCCTTACTCGTCACCAAGATACGACATTATCAGCTGAAGCAAAACCTGCATTATTTTCTTTCACAAGAAAAATGTTTTATATCTAGGAGACATAAGTGATACAACTTGTGAGAGTAAGTTACACATATCAGCTCCTACCTCCAGCCTGTCTGTCCTCATTAGCTTTTGGGCAGCAGCGGCGGCAGCGGCAGGAACCGGGACACCAGGGTTCCCTGTCACCAGCATCGGGGCGGTGGGCAGGATCTCTGCTGGGACCAGGCCTGGGGAGACAGGCCCCAGGTAGGGGTTGAAGGCGGCTGATGCGTTGGTGGCTAAGCTTGGTGCAACGGAAAACATCGGCTGCAATCAGAGAAAAGAAGAAGAAAGACACTTTAAATATTTATACTTGCCATGCCATCAGCATAATAACTTTTTGGCTATCATCTTGAGCACAATGGTGGTGAGTTTCTGTTACTAATGGGAAAGAAGCATTTGTCGTGTCTGTGGGACGTGAAGAACACCCGTGCAAACATTGCACACGAGCAAGACCATGAGGACAGGCATCCCCTGCCAGCCTCCGCTGGTTCTCCTGCTCAAGCTTCCAACACGTGGCAGCTCTTGGAGCAAACTCTCATTTGATCTGCACTTGAGGAATGCCATCATTAACGAGCACGCCTCACAGCCACAGGAGAAAGTCGGAGGCTCTTGGCGGCACACGTCCAAAATGTGTACAAACATCCGCTCTTGGGAAAAAAGGCATCTGCGTGAGAGCCCCAACACACCATCAAACCACACTCAACTTCAGACACAGATAAATACATTTCTGACCCTGATGACAGCCAGCTCTGGTTCAGAAATTACAGGAGTTTAATACAGGAACAAGACCAGACAATCATAATCATTTATTTTTACAAAATTAAACAGGCTGTCCACGCAGATATTCAGAAAGAAATATACTGCATCAAGGATATGCTTTATTTATACTAAAACATTAAGCCAGAGAGAGAGAGCATGCAAATACCAGGGGGTTTTGTTTGTTTGCTTGTTTTAAAAAAAGAGTCAGATGCCCTTGTAGGCTGTCACATGTTGTGAAGATAATTGGATGTAGAAGACCAAATAATGCTGCAAGACCCAATGCGGAGCTGTTACACTGCAGTAAAGATTAAATAACTCTTCTGCCCCACTGAATGCAAAGGCACTGCGCTACCAGTGTAATTGCCAAATAAAATTTCATCTGGAGTGTTTACCTTTAGTATCTAAATAAAGTAGTTACTCAAGGCATTTAAATTTTTTTTCCAAACTAATTGCTAGAGGGAAAAACAACTATGGAGTTAACACAACTCTTTTTCTCTGTTTCATATCTGTTTCAGCCAGACAGCATATAACACCACATGTTTTTGTATTCCTGAGGAAATGACTGAACTGTTTGGAAGCAAGGAACAGGTCCATTTGAAACACTGGAGAAAAACACATGCAAAGATTACTGAAGAAAAAAGACCGAAAGTTGTGTAAATGGGAACAATTTCTTTAAAGTCTCTGGTTCTTCATCAATGTGAATGAAAAACAAACAGGCAAATTTTACAGGAAATAAAATATTACTATTAAATACACAATTAATGGCACTTTTCATTACTGTGTTATCAGCTATGTAATAATGAACATTGAAAATAAAACTATGAACCAGTCTGTTAGTGTGTAACTTAAGAGATACCAATGTCTGATTTCAGCCCAATATAGTCACTGTATAAAAGACTATTCCATTTATTTTCTACTGAGAACATTTTATACTACTATAAATATCCTGCAGCCTTTAGACCATTGCAAAATAATAGCATATTTTATCACAGCCACTGCATATTATTCTGAAACTCACAGGTATTTCGCAATGTGCTGTACACATGTAAATTAGGAGATAAAAAACTATCTTACAGTCGTATCAGCCCAGACTCGGAGCCACGTTGCTGGCAGAAAGAGACCATGAAGTGGTGAAACCTGGGCAGCACACAACCACTTTCGGTAGCAGACCAGGGCACAAAGCCACCCGAACACTCCTGCACCAAGGAAAAATTTCTGGCAATACAGTGGCCCCAGAGGACACATGGCACAGACTGGATCTGCCCAGGGACCATCCCCAGCCCTGACCCAAGGCTCGGGTGGCTGTGGGACGGGGAGGAGCGGGACACCAGTGCACTGCTCCCTCTGCCGCAAGGGTCACCCCAAGCACGGCCCTGCCATCCATGAGCATCAGCCGAGGGTCAGCCTGTAACTGCAAACTGGTCAGAACTGGGACCCTGATGCCACGCAGGAAAGGAGAGACAGGGGGGGAGGCTCCAGGTCAGTCCGAGCCACTGGGCTCGTCTCTGCTGCTTACTGCTCACTTGTTTTCCAGCAAGCTTTCACTTCTTCATCTCTAGAAGCAGAGGTAGTATTTCTTTATCACCACGACCAAACCATACAACTACTTACTGGCCTTGCAGTTAGGGCCCTACCATGCAGAGAGAACAGAGGTGAAGGAGGACATAGCCTTGGATGCTGCTTTGTGCTGCCAGATGCCCCAGAATCCACATCATCCCATATACTGAATAATTCTGCTCTAAAAATGCCTGTGCACAACCAACGTGAACCTCACCAGTGGGTCTGATCTCCACAGCTCTGCCTTTCAAAGGCACTGCTCACTAATGGGGTCTATCGATTGGGAAGGAGACACGGGGGCACCTTTGGAAATTGGCCTCTGCATCGCAGCAGAGCCACAGCTCCTCCCTGGACAGACAGACAGACGGGCTTTCTGCCAGCGCCCCAGCTCGCCATCCCCGCAGGACCGGCTGCCCGCAGGGAAGGAGCTGGACTCATTTAATGCATCTTTAAGAGTCATCTACCAAGCACCTGCCGTGCCAAGGAAAGCACAAGAATGTACCACATACACAGAGAGAAACACTGACAATCTACAGCTACTTGTGAATTACAAACACACCTGCAGGAAGGTCTGGGACCTTGCTCTGCTGCGGATTTGCACCGGCAGTGTGCAGCTGATCGCCTCTGGAGCGCCAGCGCTCTGCAGAAATGCATGCCTGACTAAGAGCCCCGCGGTTCAGGCCTGTATAGAGCAAGCAGCCTCGGGGTTCCTCGTGCTCCCAGCGCTCCACATGGCCCTGGAGGCGAGGAATGGCCCCAGCGTCTCCAGCCACATTCGTGGTCCATCTCTGCTCTTCTGGTCTCACATCTGCATCTTCCTGCTTCTGTTCAGCATTTTTCACACTCTTCCACACTGGAAAAGGCAAATCCAGGGTCTGATATTGCTATTGTGCAGCAGCACAGCATCACCCATTGATGTGCTAGTATCAACTGATGTGCTAATACCAACTGATGCTCTAGTACTAAAGCATTAGTCTAGTTGAGCCCAACTCCCCCTAAACCAGTTTACAAGCAAGGAGGGCAGAACCAATTCGAGCAGGCAGAGCTCTTCCTCAGGATCTCTGTGCTTGCAGTCAGCAGGACACGCAATCCCCGCTCACCATCTGAAATCCCCTCCCTCAAGTGCCAGCTAAAGACAGATAAAAGAGTGAACTAAAAAGGAAAGATGGGAAAAGTCCACAGACATTACTTGCAACTAAGATAAAACATTTATCAAACACAAATATGAGTGAAAGGATCCTACTGCTTTGCTTACCAAATTAGAGTCTCTTGTTCAGTTAGTTCACTTACTTTTATTAAAGCATAGACTTGATTTTTGTAAAACAAAACAGACTGACTGAAGCATCGTTAGATGGGATGATATAAATCACTTGCTAGAACACCCTGAAATAACATCCATTTCAACTGTGCTAAAAAATAAAGTAATTTTAAGGCCAAATTAGTAGGATGACATCCTACTAATGGAAACACTATTGCTGGGACAGCCAACGGCCCTTGCTATGAAACCTCATATTCAATGAGACTGAATTCTGAAAATACACAGTCTGTCATGTCTGAACTCAAGTGTTGTACACAGAAATTACCCAGGCACGGGTAGAAGGTTTGTGCTGCACTTCAAAATATACTGACTTAAATTTTGCTCGTTAGGGACAGTGTGAGTGTAGCATAAAGGAGAATTTAAATTTTATTTAAATGTTATCCTCACACTAGCCTGTTTTTACAGAACGTTAATCCAAAGGACTGCATTAGTATTTTTTTTCATGTTTACCCAAATGTTGGTGTGTGCCTACACACTGCTTTGTATAAACCCGAGCATGCCGTATTTGGTTACAATTCATGAAACAAACAAACAAACAGGTTAACAGAGAAGAATATTTTAAGCAATGGTTCTTACTGTTGGCTGCCTTTTGACTTAAGCTTTCTCAGAGTCCCAAATATGAATTTGCTGGTACTAAGGCTGTATCACTGTACTAAAATCAGGAAATAAAAGTAAAATTGTGCCATGTGCACACGTCTGTTTTGAGCTGTTGAAATTGAAAAATCATTTTGAGGTTGCTCTGGAGTTAAAGCACGTAAAGTACAGACTGCTTTTGAGCTGTCTAGCTGTACAGACACTTAATTTTGTTTCTGATCTGAAAGCCATCAGCAGCGGGCACCAGCCCACAGGCAGCCACATTTCTCCTGCAAGACAGGAGTAAGGAGCAGGCTGCACTGCGCAGTGTTAGGACATCCCCTGAAGCACTGCGGTGCCACAGCATTTGGTGTCTGTGCACTGATGCTGCCTCAGCTCATCTCCTTGCCCAGGTGATACAGACAATTTTACTTAAAGAAAAGCCAATCAAAAGAGAGAAAACAAAACGTGGTATCTTCTCACACTGTGCTAACAGGTACTAAAGTCAATTTACTGTGAAAATCCTACCACAACATTTTCTGCTTTTCTCCCCCACACACCCTTTTTCTTGAAACAGCTGAGGCATAAAGCTCTGTGGAAGAATAACAGTTATATAAACTGAATCAAATAAGCTACAACATATTTACTGGTATTCTGTACACCCACAAAACAGGGGGCCAAATAACCATTTGGCACAAGTATGAGAGTCCTTCCTGCTGAGATGATTTTTCCTAAGGATTTAGCTATATTTTGAGGAGTATTAATTGTCAGTATGTTTTTTGAAATAAAAGTTGAAGAACTCATCTAACAGAGTGAATATAGGTTTCCTAACGGAACGTATCTGGAATTAAACTCCCTAAATTCTACCTTTGCCAGCAAGAAAGGAACAAAAGAATTGTCAGAGAAGTGGTAATGCAGATGTATTTATTTTATATATATATTTCAACTTATTTTTTCCTTTGCTGCCATTTTACCCATTGAAGGAGAGAGCTTCAGCCAGGGGAGCATTATTTGCCTTTTTATGTAGAATATACCAGCCTTGCTCATACATTAATCAGCGCCAGTCTCGCTCATACATTAATCAGTACCCTCTAATATCTGAACTAGAAATTTATATCAAAAGGGTTCTGGGCCAAATTTATCCATAGGTTAGCTCAAATGACCTCTCTGGATTGCATTAGAGAGGGATCTGGCACAGGGTGTTCAGCTCCCAAATGTGTATGTGCATGGCGGGTTGATGCCAGTCATCTTTACATTTGCTGAAACGAGGGATTATTGCAGAGCAAGAAACTCAGCCATGGCGTTCGACTTTGTGGAAAACTGCACTGCGCTTACTTACTAAGGTATAAGAGAAACAGATATGATGTAATATATGATCACATTTTACTGTGACCAGATGAGAGATTTTTGATAGATTCTCCTTCCCCCACACCTTGATTTTTTGTAGAAGGTATGATTATCTGTACTTCTTCTTCCTGCCAAGCCTGAGCTGTGGATCGTGCAGGTCAGACTGACATGCACCATACATCACTCAGGGCAAGCTTTCTGCTCTGCCTGACAACGTGCTGTAAAAACCAAAGTCCAATTCCAGCAAGTAATTCCCTGAGAAGGTTCCCCTGAGTGAATGGAAAACATCCAGTGGGAATCTTCTCAAACCCAGGAATTTCCTAGAGCACATGAAACTGCAAAGGAAACGTCTATTTATGAAAATCCCACACAGATAATTCACTTTCTTAGTTTTAAGAAACAAGTTGCAAAAAATTAATTAAATTAACAAAAGATTAACAAAATTAATTAGATTAACAAAATTACTTCAGGCAACAGAGAGTTAAGCAGTACAAAGACATACAGACCAGCATTTCATTGTATTTGATTTCTCCACCAGTTACCAACGTTTGTGGCATTTTACAGGCACGTAAGCACACCTACTAACTTACTTCAACTACAACTCATTGTACTCATTGATCGAAACAAGAAGTGTACATACCACAGGCTGCAACGGGGCACCAGGCATCATGGCATTGGCAAGCTGCATCTGCTGGGCCAGCATGGCCATATTCTTCTGCTGAATCAGGTTATTGCGTCCATTTATCTCCAGCTGTGTTTTTAAGTGTGGTGGTGGGTGAAGGTATTTGCAGTTTTCCCTTGAACATCGACCCTGAGGAAGAGAATTCACACAATTGCCTTAGAAGCTATAGGCGTATCTTCATTCCTTATGTCATCAGCTAAAACAAACACAACACACGCTACAGACCTAGGAGGAAAGCCCCTGGCTACTTCTCTAGGCTATCACATACTGACCAGAGCAACTTGACAATTCTAGTATCAGCTGCTTCCTTTGCTTTTCTAAACTATGTATTTCTGTAGTACGACTCCAAAAAATACTGTTTCTTTAAAAAGCTGCTGAAGGCAAGCAAATACCAGTTGTTTTGAAAGTAGAGCATGCCCATCCTCTACGGGCACACGTTTTTGCTCAGTGAAAGCTATGCCCATTGGGACTCAGAATGGCTCCCCCCTCCCCATAGAGCTGCCTCCAGGAAGCAAGCGGCTGCGGAGCCAGAAACCCAACAAAAGAAATGTGGTCTGGCTGCAGCAGTGAGCCTGCAAAAGCTCACGTGCAACTCTGAAAATGTTAAAGGCTCACTTCTCTCTCTGCTGTGCAGGGGCACAAGAAGCACTGAGCGCACAGCAAGACAGGTGGTCAAAGTAGCATTACCAGGAAAACAGCACCAGCTCTGCGCTTTCACTAGACCCGGAATACAGCATCTTTGAAGAAAACCTCTTACGTATGAGCCATTTTTGTTGCAATTGTGTAAACCAAACAAGAAAATCAGAATTAGCTTGTTTCTAAATTTTTTATTAAATTCAGATGTGGTAAACAACAAATTTCATGCACTAATTTTATTTGGATGAAAGGACATTCATCAATTTGACAACCATTCACATCAAGAAATAATAAAAAATAATTCTATGTACAATATATACCCAAACCCCACTGTTTGGGGGTTGTTAACAAGTTTGTAACAACTCCTTGTTACCACATAAACCAGCTTCGCACACAAGACAACCCTCCTTGGTTGAACTCTTTTAACACGGTCTCTTGCTCTGGGTGCACCCACCGGTAGGCTCCCACCTGGGAGCAGGGCAGCTGGTGCTCGGCAGCGCTGGGTGCTCAGCCGGCGGCTGGGGCACGGGGAGCTGGGCACGAACGTGACTTCTGAAAACTAGCCCCAAGTTCCCCCCAGCTGTAGCTCCACTGTAAAAACCTCTAAAATGAAAGGCACAGCCTGAGCAAAGGGCACTGCCTGCACAGCCGCTCAGCCACGGTGTGTGGCAGAGGGAGGTCAGGGAAGAGAAACCCCCTCTCCTGGGAAAGAGAATCCCCTCTTCTCATGGCATGTGAGCTGTGGTCTCGCATGCCATGAGACTTCAGAAAATACAAATTCATTAATATGGACGCTTTAGACACTAATTGTTCTTTAAAATTGTAACACTGGAGCCCATGCTTTCACTAAAGGGATGATAACAATAAAAAAACCCAAACTAAAAAGGAGAATTGAATGCTTTTCTGGAAAAAAACAGATTCCTTAAATTACATTTTTTTTCCTTTACTTATTCATCTTTGAAATAAATCCAAACAGGAACAATGACAAAGCAAAAGAGAGCCTTAATTTAAGTAAGAAACTGTTTTTATCAGGAAACAAATTAATTCAATATAGTTTGACCTTATACTGCAATTTTGCTCAGAAAGTTAAAATGTATTCTTGTTACAAGATCTGCCAGAAATCTAATTTGTTCAATGATTTTTGTCTCCCTTAAGGCTGGGATAAACGGTTTGCTGCTGCCCCCCTCCCAATCCATCTCTCCTGCTAGCAGTCCAAAGTTCTTAAAACTCATTTTCATAGTTATTCAATTGACATCTGAGTGATCCTTGCATAGGAAGATATACCTGATACAAAGAAAAATACGTAACGTTTTGTGGATATCTTTAGGCTACACACCAAGATTACAGAAAGCCCTATGTATATGAAGACCACTACTGTAATGAACGGCAAAGAAAGTTCATCTTTCAGAGCTTCCATTCATAATCCCTGAGCATATTTCCTTGAATGAAACGCTTTTTCCATCACATGATCCCGTCTACCTCCAGAGACAACACAGAAGAGCTGAGCGACTGCTGCCAGTCACAATGGGAAGGCGCAGACGAACAGAAACTGCAGCGCAGGCTGCCCCGGCGTTCGGCCGTGCTGTGCTCGCTGCCACCTTGCTGGCCGTGGGCCGCGGGGCTGCAGACATCAGTCTTCTCGTTTGTGGCAAGAGTCGGAGGGGTCCCCCAAGCCCTTTGGTGTGGGGCCTTCCCCTTACACAGCCCTGTGACAGGGCTCTCGCAGGCGTTTGCTCGTTGGTCTGAGGGGTGCTATGGGCTGTCCTCGGCAGAGCTGACACACAGAAAGGATCACTGAAGTCACTTGCAAGAAAATCTCCCTAATAACACAGCTCCAAATGTTGGAAAGCAATCAAGACAGGGGCCAGATAATGCACAAAAGCTAAAAGCACAACATCTATACTACAGATAAGATGGGGGAAAAAAACATGTGCAGCCTGAGAAAATATTTTTACAGGGGAATGGAGTTTCCTACTGCAAATAAAGATTAGGATACTTCAGTAACTAACAATTCATGAGTAGAAAAGACAAATTGATGGTGGCAACAGGAATTGGTGTTTATGGAGCATGAATTTTATACGTGTGTGTGTATATACACATATACATGCATGCATATATGCATCTGCTGGTTGCTGTTCCACCCATGGGAGCTCCCCAGGACACCTCGAGCACCGCACGGCGAGAGCAGCGGCGATCCCCCCGGTGGGGATCAAAGCCAGCACCTGACAGCCTGAAGCAGCGGCCAGACTGTGCAGGGGCCAGCACAGCCTGCGGTAGACTGGCTGAAACGACGTGTGGGACATCTCCCACCCGGCTTGTTTGTACGCTCGGGGGAAAGCACATTTTCAGCCTGGGGGGATGCTTTCAGACAAAATGACCCTTGGTTCTCTCCTTTAATGCCTTACTGACAACACAGTTCAGTATTTAAGCCATTTTGCACAAATAAACCAACGTCATTTCAGCACCCCACCCCCCAAAGCATTTCACAATTTTATGAAATGGTAGGTAAAAGGCAAGCACTTTGGAACAGCTTTATTTATGTCAATTTTTCTCTTGATACTAAAACCCATGTTAATTGTTGCTACCACTAAGTAACACAGGGCAAAATTACACATTTACTAGCTGCCTGGAAGATGATATCTTACATTAGCACAGTGTAAAATTCAGACTTAATTACTGCTAATGAGTAACATGAAACTACTACATGTGTTGCTGGAATCAGAGAGGAGCAATTAACAAACCTGATTCCAAAATGCAGATTAAACTCAATGTCCTTATTTCAGTGGTGAGGTCTAGGCTGCTCCACACCTCTCCAGACTGGATCATGACTGTTTAATGTACTTCATAGACTCAAATGCTTTAAGCCCAGAAGAAACCGTTCCAGTGATCTAATGCAATGTCCTCAGGCTCCTGGGAAACAAGGAGGCCCCTCCATTGTTGCCCCATCAAGGCCATCATTTCTCTTCGCTTAGCACCTGATCTTTAAGGAAGACAATTTACTCTGAGTTAAAAACTACAAGAATATACCACATACCCAAGTAAACTGTGCTTATGCTTAGTTATTATTAGCTACTCTCAAAAAGTTTACATCTTTCTTGTTTGTATGTTGCTTTGGAGTCTAGTGCAGCATTTAACTTTAAACCTTTTTGAATTTTCAGATCCTTGCAAATTTTCCAAAAGAAATGCAGACTTCTCTGTTTGGGAAATGGCTTTCTTGTCTTACTTATACTCCATGGACCTTCAGAAATGGTCCACAGAGCGCCCAGGAGTCAGAAACCGCAGGCTGAAAACTACTGTCAAAAATCTCAATCAAGAACACAGACTGCATTCATCTCCTTTATACTGTGAGCAAGTAGTTTCTTAATTACCTTTTCACTAGATTCTGGTAACTTCAGTCAACAAAGTTTAAGGCAGGTTTTCATCTCTCTGAACCTTTTCTGAACCCTTTCCTGTTTTTTTCAATCATAAAAAAAATGAATACTGTAAGTGAGTAAATTCAGAGAAGTGGAAGTCGAGCACACTGGCAGTGTCCTGAAACACTGTACCAGCACACTGGTAGAGTTTTACGAGAATCCTGCTGGACTAAAAGTTATTAAAAATGCTCCTGAGGCTCCTCAGGCACACTCTTCAGCAGAGGCCACCTGCAGATCTCTAGTCCCGAGACAAGCGGGACAGGGCCTCCCCCACAGGCAGAGCCAGCAGGGAAACTACGGGTGCACAGCATGGCGGGGGGGGGGGGGGGGGGGGGGAATCACTCACACAGCGATGTGATATTTGGGCAAAAACCTGTTGCCACGATCCCGTGTTTACTTCTGCACTCTGGACTCCTGCAGGAAGAAACCCGGCTCTCACTCACACTGCAGCCAACAGCTGGAGCGGCAGCTCCCCACCAGCAGCCATGAGGAGAAGAGGCTGGGCCAGGCCCAGGCGATGCTGCTAGAGCCAGGCATGGACATGGACCTGCTACGGCGCCCAGGGCGCACTGGCCTGAGCGAGCCACATTTTGTGGCCACGCTGTGGCTCTGCCACCAGCCTCCCGTGGGAAGCCAGGCCCGGGCGGCCTGAGTGGCCTGCAAGCCATGCAGGGCAGTGCCAGCGCCATCCCCACACATGTCCCTGCTAAGCAATCCTGCTGTCACTAACCAGCACCCATCAGGTACTACATTCCTGACAGCAGTGACACGGCAAGAACATGGCCCTGGGCGCCGTGATGAGCCTTTGTGCACACCCTGCTCACGAATACACCCTGCACAGCGAGGAAGAAGAGGGAGAGCTCGGCCTGTCAGCCGGGTGGCTCAGCGTCCTCCCAGCAGGAATGCCAGAGCAGGAGGACACGCAGGACACTCTCACATGATGTTTTTCTCCAGCTATCATATCAACAACCTTCAGGCAGAGAGCCCAGGCTGAACTAAACAGCGAGCCTGACTGTCATTAAATTAGGGCAGCATGATGTCTGCAGTATTTTAAGCTGTCTAGCCTTGGCAAAAGCAGGTGATGGGGACAGGGACAGGGAGGAGTGGGTGGCACTTGCCCGCCAGGGACCTGTGCGGGGCGCTAGGAGGCGCCCCCCTGCACCCCCCCGTGGTGCTAGGCGTGGGTCTGGCATTAGCTGCCCTGACAGGGCTGGGGGACCGAGGGTGTCATTCTTTGCTGGTAACGCCTCCTGCCTCGCTCTCCAGCGCTTCCCGTGCCCGTGTTAAATATTTACAGGTCACTGACCCGAGCACATGGCAAGCACACGCTGAGCTGCGGGGGGACCTGGCTGCCTCCTCAGCACCGTTTGGGGAGGCAGGAGGGATGGGGCCAGGGGGTCACCGGCCCAGCATCACCCCAGGGGCTCTGTCCATCCGTCTGCCCCCACTGCCTGCTGGATCAGGCCCACCTCTGAATACCTGCCTAATCTAAACGCCATGCAAACATCATGAAATGATGAGGGCTTGCAAGGGCGGTGACAAGAAAAGACATTTGTTTGCAAGCTGATCTACCTGCGCATTACCTTCTGCACCATTCCTCCTCCTAGCAGCGTCTGCAAGAGCCCTTCTCACACCTGTGTGTGATGCTGAGCTGGTGCAGCTCCTGTGTCCCCGTGTAGGCAGCTGGCCCTGACTGCGGGGACACACTGCACCTTCACCCAAAAATGCCCAGAGGTCCTCGTCTGCCACTCACTCCCTGCCACTAACAGCCAGGTCCCACGCTCGGAGGGCACTGACAGACTTGCCACTGGCTTCACAAGCGCTCAGCACACACCACTGGATGTGCCAGCGCTGCCAGATGGCATCGGCACCCGACGCTGCTCCAGGGAAGCTGGGTTTGCATCCCGGCCAAAACCACGGCAGTCGGGTAAGTGAAAAAAGCCAAACCAGGAGCAGCTGCAAAGACGGCAACTGCAGAAGAGCGGGAGCTGCCATGCTGCACGAGGAGCCAGCGCAGGGGTGAGCAACCCCAAATGGCCAGGGACACTGGGATGCTACACGGAAGCCATCAAACACGGCTTTTTCACCCTTCCACAGCTTCCTAAGAAATAAAAAACAGACCCCAAAACATACCTTAAAAAATTGGTTATTGCTAATCTCAATTTTTTGTTGACCTACACACCAAACCCTGCAATCTAGGTATTTTCCTGAAGATTACTGCGTTTTTGTAAAAACTGCTAGTCAGATTACTGTGCTGAGGAGTTTTTAATTGGAAATAGGAATTAATAAAAATGTGTCCATAAGAAAATATTTACTTTGTTTATTCATTTGTTGACAGAAAATGCCTGTTTTCTTTGAGTTTTCTATTTATTCTCCTAGACAGTAGCTCTGCCTCTCCGCATGCACCTTGCCTTCTCTGAGTGCCAGACAACAGCACTTGCCTTTATATTTGGCAAACCACTGCGACATGGAAGGGACAGAGTGAAGCGGGCAAACCTTTCCGTGTTATGTTACTGCTTCCCAACCACAGGGAAATGTGGTTTTCTTATTTTATTTTTCAAATTCTCTTACAGAAAAATCATTACTTATCGGGGCAGACACATTTTAGATGTGCAGATTTCTGTTTAAATGATTGGTAAAACACCATGAAGAAGTATAATCTTTCTAGCTGACAGCAGCTACTATACAAAGGCAGACTTTTAAGTCTTGTTTGAAATATGGGGGCAAGTACACATTTGCTTCTGCTCTCGTTACAGAAGTAAATCTTTTAAACTCATGCTGGCTCTCCATTTTTGTCTTAGTTTTTAATATACAAATTCATTTCCTATTCTGTACATTTCATTTTCATTGCTCAAAAATGCTGTAAAGAACAGTCCACTCCAGTCATGGGATCAGGATGCCCTGGCTGCAGTCTGGACACGTATGCCTGACCCCAGCAGTGTTCAGTCTCCTGTAATGCCTCATCGAGGTGCAGCATGGGGTTAATCAAGGTCTGGTGATCAGGAGTCAGGTTGGGAGTTTTTCTTCCCATTGCCTTCAGGGGAGCAGGGACACAGTACCTGTCCCCCAGGCAGCTTCCCACAGATGGCCAGAAGCACCTCCCACCTATGCAATTTGGTTTTATTCCCCACAAAGCGGGAGGCATTTCATGTGGATATTTGCAGAATTGTGGAAGAGAAAACATGCAAAACTCAGACAAAAAAGAAACCATAGTCAATCCTGTCTTGGAAAAATGACCCCAAAAATTCTGCATTCTGAAAATACAGTGTAAGTATTTCTACAAGACTTGGATCATCTGACAAACATGTTGGAATTTTATATTACACCTAGATATTTAAGACTTTCACATAGATGAGCAAGAAATTAGTCGATTTCTGTGAGGTCACTACTATGTTCTTCTCTACAACACCATTTTTCTGTGAAGTGCAGCACGTCCTGTTTTTCAGATCCCACACTAAATGTTAGAAATACAACAGCAATTCTTGCTCTCTGAAAATAATTTCCTTCCAGAAAACACCCTGATTGCATGTTTAATAATGAAAAAGTATTCTTGGGATTCACTTCTGGGATTGCAAGCTCCTTTATCCACTGCAGTTACGGCTTAGGTAATAATGGGTACTAAATTTTTACTTTTTTCTTGAGGGAATATTTAATGGAAATATCAGCAGAAGTCAATAACTAATTAACAAGAAGATAATTTGAGCTTAGTGTGCTGCAGAGCCCTCTGTGCAACTGCGCCACCACCCAGCAGAGAAGCGTGACCCACTGGCAGCCCTGAGGCATGCAGCGCGGTGCTGCGACAGCCCCGATGCTCACCCACAGCCATGGCGCAGCCCACAGCTTTGGGCAAAATCCTCCGTGCCCTGCAAATGCTCTTTCAAAGGCCAGAGGTGAGCCTTCCCCTCACCCACTGGAGCAGCAGAGTTCATGGCAGCAACCTCACTGCTGACACCAGGTGGGTTTACAAATTAATGGCACCCAAGTTGCTCTTATCCAACCACGCAATCTGCAGAGAAGATCTCAGGGTGGCCTTGGGTCCAGCTTTTGCACCCGTGGCCCTGGCGTCTCTGGCACGCCGATGCTGGTTTCTACCTCTGCTCCAGTAAGGTGCGTGTGAACCCCCAATCTCATGCACACTCAGGCCAAAGCATGCACACTTTGGGCAAGTATCTGCACCGAGGTCTGAAAAGCAGGTCCCTGAGTAGTTCGTGTTTTGAGTAGTTGCTATTAGGCCTTCAAAGCTGTTTTAAGAACTTGCAAACATCTACGGCTTCAGTACCCGCATAAACTTTAAACCAATTCAAATTACTTTCTAATACCTCTCCTTAGAAACACCATCTAATCTATCACACAAAGGAAGAACAGCAAACTCATCACCCTGGTGGACTTGGCTCCAGTCTAAAACTTTCTTGGAAAGCACAGCCTGGTGATGCAATAAATAACGTCTAATTAGCAAACTGCTCTCTCAAGGTCATTACTCCTCCAGGCGCAAGCCATCAGGACCCCATGGCGCCTGTGTGAAGGACCTGCAGAATCCCAGACAAGCCCCCGCGCAGGGGCATTGCCAAAGCCGAGACGCCCTGTCCTCAGAAACTCTGCGAGCAGGCAACAGGAGGTTTTCCACACCCAAGTCCTCGCAGGGTGCAGGAAGGCAGGGAGGACCCAGACCACCCCTCTGTGGCTTGGCACCCGCAGTGCCGTCACCCAGTGTGACACCCAACATGAACCCTCCTCTCCCAGAAGGAGCCCCGGGGAGCCCACCACATCTGCCGCCTCCAGTACACCCCTGAATTTCAGGCTGAGGTTCCTCAAAGCAGGGTTTACTCTGCGTTTGGTTACTTCCACAGGGACACTATTTGCAGTAACATAATGTGTAACTGTTGTCAGTGTTCCCTTTAGCCTCCGGACAGGTTCTGGACTGTGATGGCGCATGCACAGCCAAGAGGGACACTGCTTGGCACCACGTGGTTGCAACCAAACCCACGTAACAGGGGAGAGCAGCAGAGAGGTGACGCTGTGTTTGCATTTATATTTGCAATGTTACCGGCAATTAGACACACTGATAGTATTGGGATGCCTGCCGTTTTGGAGAGAGGGCATCCTTTGCAGAAGAGTTGATTTGGGAGGATCAGCAAACATCAGATTGGGCACAGCCAAAGTAGAAATACAGAATAATTTTGCATGGACAGAGACTAAATAAAGATCACAGTTACTGCTGTCATTTGATAAACACCAGAGAGTGCACACTGAGCACAGTGATCCTGCCATCGTTGTTTAAGGTTATCCTTCTGCAGCAGTATAAAACCAGAAAAAACAAACAGACCCAGCAAGCTGGTGTGTGCCATTGACTCTGTATGTCCCCGGAACGGCACTGTCCCCTTACTTCAGTCAGGGCAAGCCGCCTGACTCCACACGGAGCTTTTCTCTATGCTGCTGGAGTTAGGGTAACATTGGTCACCCTCTGCAAATGTGAAGTAAATACATCTGTACAGACAAGTTTCATAAATGCAGTTGGTCTGGGAAACTCTTAGAACTAAGCTGCGCCAGCCTGCTGGGTCTGTTTATTTATGCTATTTTTATACCACTGTGGTAGCACAACCCGAGTTACCGAGCACTTGCTACACCACTCTGTGCGTGTTTATACAAGAACTACTGCTCACAAAAGCAAACGGGAAAGCTTCTTGTTTTTCATCAATCCACCAACACCGTACCATTAAAATATCACCATAGAAGTCCAGGGGCAGAGGAGAACCAAGAGCACCACTTTGTGTGGAGATGTTACTAGAATAAACCCTGGCTCTTCCCCCAGGGTCCCTGGAATAAACCTCTTGCTCTCCCCCGAGGTGGCAGCGCCGGCCCCATCACTGCAGGGAGAGGCACAACGTCCAGCTGGCGTGGCTTGAGGAGGAGCATGGAGCCCTGCATGGTGCGGCGGGGACACCACTGGCCACGGATGCTAGGGCAGTTTGCTCACCCCAACCGCGAGCCGGCCACTCGCTTCAGAGCCACGACACTCACCTGCAGCCCCGCAGCGCTGCCCCACTGGGACCGCAGCTACCTCCCCTCACCCCCCTTAGCTAACAAAATATTTTAAAAAAGGGACTGTTATCTCTAAACACAGCATAAGTACAGGACTGATGCAACAACCTTTCAATTGAGATTTTTAGCATACGTTGCTGCTCAGGATGTCCTGGAGCCAAATTAATTCTCCAATTAAAAATTGTTGCTTAGCAACAGGGTTTGAGATGCAGGAGAGAAAAGCAGGGTGCCCGTGATGGCTGGCCATGGGTAGGCAGGATGGGAGTGAGAAGCCACCTCTGCTCCAGGGCGCACAGCCCACAGCTGGTGCCGGACCCCCGCCTCGATGGAGGTGTCCATGGGGCACCTTGTGTGCAACAGGTAAAAACAACTCTCCAGTGCCACAGGGAAGCACAAACTGCAGCCCAAACTCTGCTCCAAACTCTGCTCTTGCTTATTCCAAAACAAAACTGAAGTGAAAGAAACACCAGCCCTGGGGAGTTGTTCCAGGTTTTGAGCAAACATTGTTTCCTCGGGTGGTTTTGTGCAATTACGGTTAGATGTATTATCCTGCATGCAGCATTGCTGTTGTTGTTGCTACCATTAAATCAATGAGACAACCTCCATGCCACAGGATGCAAAGAACTCAGCTTTTAAACATAAAAGTGTCTACCAAAAACAGGCTTTAATCTCTGCTGATGGCCTTTGAAAGCTACCACAGCATTTAACCACCTGCAACGTTACGATGGACTCACCAAAGTGTTTCTGTGCCGTTAGTTACCAAATCCTGCTTTTCAAAATCAGACATATAACCCTCTAATATTTAACAGGCTATCTCCTAAAAACAAAAGAAAAAGCTTCTTGTGGCCAGCAGACACTCCTATGAGTGCTGCACATCCCATCTGCACTGCATGAACATTTACCACCCCATCACTATTTAACAATTATTAATGACTGACATAATTAAACCAATCACTTTCGGGTATTCCAAACGTGCCACAATACTGAATGGTAACAGCCACAGCTGAGGATGCTCTGCTGACATTTCCTCTCAGCTGGGGGGCTCTGCCGTCGCTGGCGCCTCCGCACCAGCGCTGCTGGTCCCCCCGTGCTGCAGGTACCCGACCTACTTGCATCTGGGTGAGCCAGATCTAGCAAACCAGCAGCCACGCTGAACGGCACAGCTGTAACAGATTAAATATTTTTGATCCAAAACAAACATGCAAACACCTCCCTCTTTTAGGGAGTATAAATTCCTTCCAACAGCAGAAAGCTTGGCACGTTAAAACCCAAGCAGGAAGATGGCTGTTACGTAAAATCCGAATATTGCCTGTAAATGGTAAAACTATTTATACCAATGCCCATGTGTTTTACAGGAAATCATTTAAGCTATGGTTTGCTTTTTAAAAATAAACTGTTTGCACTTGCTTTGTTGTAGCTGGCCTGCCAAGCACACATTCAGATAAACTTTTTTAATATTGAACAAGAAGAGTTACTGGACCTATTTTACTGACTTGAAGCATACAAACTGCAGTCCTGGTGAGTCAATGGCTACGCTTACGACTCTGAAGCCGGGCAGTGGTCCGGAGGCAGGACCATGATCGCTGAGGCACTACGCCACATTGATGTACAGCCCATTTTGAGACCCAGCCCAACATGCACCAGAGGAGGAGTGGCTGCACCTCAGCTCCTCCGCTGCCCTGGCTGCCCCGGAGCATGGTCAACGGCCCCCCATTGCTGTGGGACCACGGGTGCCTCTCCCCAGAGCCAGTCTGACACCATAACCAGCTGCTGGTTCACTGCCAAACCCACTGGCTGGGAGCAATGCGTGCTAACAAACCCCCAGGCAAATTGCCCATCCGTGCTTGCGGAGGCAGGCCCTGTGGCACACCCCACCGCAGCCAGGCCCCGGCTCACAGCCCGACAACCTGCCAAAGAGATGGCACAGGCTTGGATACTCCCAAATAATTTTCATATGCAACCAGAACGCCTGCTGGTGGCAAATGCACATCTGCAGAGGAAGGAGGTGAGAAGGAAGTGAGGGCACTGGCCCCGTGAAGACCCCTCAGCCCCCTCCAGTCCTGGGCCATGGCACGGGGACACCAATGGAAGCACAGGAGCTGGTGCTCACACCCTCTGCAGACACGCTTTTTCCACTTAAGGTGAAGCTGAAAATTCAGTTTTTTTCCAGGGGGAAACGGCTGTGATTGTTTTCTTTTGTCCAAAACCGCACACTCCAGATGTGTGAGGTTCTCATTTTTTGCTCCCCAAGAGGCATACAAGAGGGTATGGGCATCCTTCACCCTGATGCATCCCTGAGGTTCCTCCAGAGGCTGAGCCGGAGAAACCTGCTGCTGACTGAATGGTAACGAGGTATGCTTTGTCATTAGCCACTCACACAAGCCATGTGAGCACACAACCGCATGACGCAGCCCTTCACTAGGGACCAGATTACTGCAAGAGGTGCAGATCACACCCATTAGCAGCACTCCATCCCAGTGAGCACACAGGCTTCTAAACAAGAAGTACGTACTTAGCCGTCCCGGGATGGAAATACTTGATTTTATACTTTGCACAAACCATCCTGAGGATCTGTCCTTCAAAACACATGCTCTCTATTTTTTAAATTAGTCTGTTCCAAAACTCGTTAAAATCCAAGCAGTCGGTCCCGTCACCAGTGCCCCTCTGCCCTGTGCAGGCCCTGCAGGGCTGGCCCTCGGCACACACCACTCTTGACTTCAAACCAGTGACTTTCCTGACAGCGGAGGGATGAGGGGACTTGGGCTCCAGCCCAAAGTTCAATGCAGCATCTCAAAACAGGATCTGCCCGCAGCCTCACTGGTTCACACCTCCTGCACCACAGTGTTTTCACCTCGAGAGGATAAGCAGGGACGTTGTTGCGTTTTGCAGCCATTTGAGCAGTGCATTCCTTTGCCAGTTCCTCCGCAGCACTGGCACACCGAAGGAAAACGGACCAGCTCCAGAGTACCAGCAGAAGGGCAAATGCCAAGACAGGATAATCAATGCTTTGTGCCCGAGTAAAAAAGATTAAAAGCATCTGCATGTTTCTGTTTCTGTATGCGGTTTCAATGCATAAAATGAAATACACCATAGCACGGCAAAACCCAGCAGGCTCTTGTTTCTATGTACGATAACCACATTCCTGGCACCATCGTAGCTGGGCCACACCGCAAGCAAGCATGCTGGTACAGCTGCCTACAACAAACACATGGAGAATCAGGCAAGACAAACACCCCCACCTCAAAACGCACATTTCCCCGTTGAGTACAGTGAGCGGCCTGGCGACATGTGGAGCGTCAAGAGAACTGCAGGCGCAGAGGCCAGCAGTGATGGATGTGGCAGTTTATGTCTCTCCCCTCGTTAGCAGCTCAAGCTGCCCTTCAGACCTCATCTGTTTCCCCAATTATCACCACCACGCTTTGATCCGCCCAAGCACACTTCTCTGGTCTGGAAAATCATCCCTAAACGTCCCGCTGAGCGACAGCCCAATTCCACCTCCCTGCCAGCCCCACCTCCTGCTTCCAGCGGCCGCCAAGGCGAGCGGGCTGCCACCGGCCCCAGCTTTATAATACTAGCCTCAAGATAATTAAAGAAACTTGTAAGTAAGGTAGAATCCAACCTACAAACGAAGCACAGAGCTGCAGTGGTCAAGGTAAATCCATCCCGCAGCCATGGGGTGCGAGTGCTCAGCTCCGACAGCAGCCCGGGGACGGCACAGTGCCGAGCTGGTACGGCCACACAGAGACTGGCAGCCATGACACCCGCGGCAGAGTCCCTGCTCACAGAGGCAAAGCAGCAGAAAACATGATAAGGGGTTGATTAAACAGCAGCGGATGAGAATAAATATTGACAACAACTGCTGAATTTCTATTAAACAAAGGATTTCACATAAACACGCACCGGCCAGTCACAGCTGAATATTCCCATTATAAAACACCGAAGCTGAGGAGCATGGCACTGAGTGCACGGCCACAGCACCAAGTGACACCAGGAGAGGAACCGCATCCATGCTGCACGCGTGCCGAGACAAGCTTGCGGCGCACAGCCACCCAGCATACCCAGGCCGGTACGGCCCCAGGGCACTGGGGCACTGCTGTTGCCAGCCAGGGATAGAGAGACGATGTCCGACCACCCCCACCTCATCCCAGCAACTCATCAACCAAAATAACTGATGTTAGTAAATTAAGAATTTTATATTGCTTAAGTTAATCGCAAATGGAAAAAAGAAACAACAACAGGGAACCACTGGAAGATGCCACTCACACGCCTGCTCCCCTTCCTAATTAACTGCAACATTTTTGGCTCATTAATATTCCTACAAACCTCAATTTGCTTTGGCACCTGCTTTATGTATCCAGTTAGATTACATTTCACCATTTAATAATAATAAACAACAGGTTAATGACTTCCTTAGCACTTGGATAAATCAACCTCTTCAAAATACTGATGTGTTATAGACCACGTTTCACTCTCATGTCGCTGCCCCATACGAGCACTCCAGGAGGTGTCATGGGTGCCTTGACAAAAGGAGAAATCTGACTCATCTGAATTTGCTAAGACACTTTGTCTTAGCATCTTACCTTTGTGCATCTTTTCATATCCAATGTAGCCATAAAACACACTGAAGTGACCACTTAATGATGTCTTTGTGTGTGTACCTTGTAGACAGAAGTCTCAAACCCTCTAATTTATCACTTTGTCTTATACTGCTAATGGCACTTGTATGGGAAGAAATGCAGAGAGGCCGTCGAATTGCCATGAAATTCAACAGGCTTAAAAAAAAAAATGAAAAAAGAAAACAGAGTAAGCAGACTCCCAGCATGAACCCAGGAGGAAAGAAAACAGCACAGCAGCAAATCCCACCCCGCTGTTTCTGAAGTCTGCCAGGAGCTGCCCCGGGCTTTGCTGGGAGGGCTCAGCGCTCCTGCCAGCCCACGCATGGGGACCGAGGCAGGGGACACGCTCCGGGACTCGCCTGAGCCTCTCCCCCTGCCAGCAGCGTGCTGCTCCGGCCCGGCCAAGCCCTTGCCCTATCATCACCGGCAATTCAAACTGCACAACCCTGAGCAGGAGCAGACAGGGAGACGAAACAAGGGGAAACATAGAATGACCCCCAGCTCCAGAACAGCGGCACAGGGACAGGGATGGGGACAGGGATGGGGACATTCATGCTTGCACCACTTTGCTTTGCACCCTCCTCCTGCGCACCACCTGCAACAGCATCACCGAAACGTTCGTCCAGCTCAAGTCAGTCTGTAACCCAGGGGTAAGGTGGCTGCTCTCTACCAAACCACCCCAAATCTTTGCTTTGTAATAGCCATTGGCAAATGCATCAATAGCTTTCAGAAATATAAATATGTTTCTAATCCTTTAATACAATTTGGGATTGATATTCATATTATTACAAATATTTGTATATCCACATGTGTCTGTATATACACATTATATGTATCAATTTATCAATATTTATATTTACACCACCACAACTCCCAAGTCACACAAACTCTGTAGACTGAGATACAGTAACACTGGATTTCTTCCCAAGTAACCCTCCACCTGCCCCCCAACCAGCGCTGCACTGCAGGACAAGAGGGACTTGCATTTTTCCAGGCCTATACAGGAAAACCAAACACCTCCCCAGGAGTCGGTTATCTCCCAGGGGTTGCACATGGATAACGACAGTATTAGAAACTACGAAACGTTTCTAGCAAGGACTTTAGAACTGCTGTCTCTAAACTCCTAAAGCCATAAAATCCTGTTAGAGCAATCTCTAGTAATCCGTATGATCTTCACTCAAGCATATAATAACTAACATTTTAAGAGTAAAATGAATGACTTCATGTCAAGATCAAGTAAAACACACGCAAGAGTTAATCTATTTATCGTTACAGCTTCACGCAGTGCCAACCAGCAAGAGGCTATGAACAAAGCAGCGCTGTACAAAGCCTCGCCAGCTGCAGGTATTGAGCATTACTTTTATCAACATTTCTGTTCACAGTGTATAATCTCCCTGTAAATGACTTGGTCTGAAAAATGGTCCCTTTGCCATCTAGCCTCTGCGCTTAGGATCTCAGTAGTTCCAAGTAAATTACTAAAATGAGCAGTAAGCTGAAGATCCATTGGGTTCCACTGCAATTGTTTAATGGATGTACTGCAGCATAATTAATATTTAACAACATTTTCAGGCTTCTGATTTGTTTTGGTGTGGTATGACAGAAAACAGGCAAGTTGTCAAACGCTGCATCCAAACTGGGGGAACAAACAAAAAGGACACGGCCCTTGTTCAGCAGAGCTGCTGTAATAGGTCAGTGTTATTTACAGCAAATTTAAAAAGGGAATACCACAAGAGGAGTAACACCATGTATGTTATCATATACTTTTTACATAGTTGATGTATTTTAAAATTGTTTAGAAACCCGCCCTGGCTGTCTGCAGGGTGCTCCCACCATCCCAGCCCCAGCTCTGTTGCTGCTGCCCAGGGCGTTCGCTCTGCGCTGACTCCAGTGCCTGCCCGCACACTCTTTACAGTTCAGTTGACTCAAGCATAGTTTTCTTACTAGATATCAAACATAACTTTTAAGGTAGATATATGCACATGTAAAATACAAAAAAACCACCCCAGATGTAACTATCTTCATTCGTCTTTGCAGCACACTGACATTTTAAGTCTCTTCTACCTGGTGAAAAGGGGAGGTGGTTGGCGTGGTGATCTAAATTGGATAATTAGTGTCCTCACCCAAGTGTAAATACGTAGCAGAATTCTCCATTATAGATGCTATATTTAAAACTGAATTTCTGTAGTTTAAAATTAAATCTTGCTTTTGTGATTTCAAGAGAGAGAAATTGCCATCACCTGTTACATCTGCAAATGGACAGTAAGTTGAGGCCAAATACAATGAGCTCGCCAGCTGTGCCTCTGTGGCAGGAGCGACGCCAGTCTGATGCTCGATTTATAAAGCTCTTCCCTAAATTGCACAGGCACGACACAGAGCACTATTATGGCATCTTCATAATAAATTTAACCTAGAACATACAGAACAGACAGAGCAAACAAGCAGCACGAGAGGGGGCAAGGCACCATCACTGCACCGATCCTTCTGCACAGAGCCCAGGGACAGACTGGCCTGGCGGGGGGGCACCCGCTGCAGGAGGGACCCTCAACCCCGGCACCCTTGAAGGCTGCGTTTAGCTCCCACTGACACCCGCAGTCACAGTGAATCCCCAGCCTGGCATCCCCCCACCTGCCCTGCTCAGACAGGGCACCCAGCCCTTCCGACACACCGACGGGACCAGCATCCCCCCCACCAGCCTGCAGCTGGATGCGGCCAGAGACTGAAGGGCCCCTTTCAAGATGTGCATTGGGGTAAGCTCCAGAACAAGGACCAGGAGGGGAGTGGGGGAAAGTCTCTCCTCTTCCTACTAAATCACTTCCTTTAGAAAGGGGAAGCGCACTTTCCGCTGCTTTAAGCTCTGACGAGGCGTTATGGCGATCATACACCACTGCATTGCAATTATGGTGTCTGAGACATGAGCAACATTAACAGACTACAGCTGAAAATTGCCATGCTTCTTTCTAAACAGGAGTGATTTGATAACCAAGTCACAATATACCCACTGCAAAACCAAAAATATCCTTTAAAAAAGATATAAAATATTTTCAGAAAATTTCACTTTAATTATACGATTAATTTCCCTCTTTAAGCTCTGCATCTCATTTCCAGCATGTTGCTCCAACAGCTTTCCATGATGCTGTAGCTGCACTCACAGCTGTGCCTGCCTGCACTTCCACTGCTTCTGCAAAGTGCCCTTTTTTTTTTTAATAAGAGTAATTTGAAGGCAGTCCTTTATGTAATGAGGGAAGCAGCAGAAGCTGGTGAATCCTCAGCAATACAGCAGTATCTGGAGCTGCCCGCATTACACCTCACCACCACTGCTGAAATGCATCCCTGTTTTTCAAGGCACAAAACCAGCAAAGCACTGTAGACCTGTGGGACTAATTTAAAAACAAAGATAAAACCAAGAGCTGATAACAGGCTGCCACAACACTCAAACAAGACACAATGTGGAGGTGCATTCAGAAAAGGAAAGCCTGAACGCAGGTGTTCAGGTACAGCCATGAAGACACTGCAAAGGGGAGCCGGTCCCAGACAGTCAGACAGTGACAAAAAGGACGTTCCCCACCCCTACTCTCCTGTATTAAAGTAATCTCACCAGTTTTGTTTGGATGTCCAAAATCCTCATTGCTAAATCTCTTCTGTAACGTCCTACAACCATCAGACTTATTCTGAAGGCTCATTCTGTATTTACTCCATTAAGAGAAGTGATCCCTACACTCTTTCATGCAATATTACCCCTTACAATGCACATTACTTTTGCTAGTATACTTTTGCAGTGGCAGTGTTTAATTTCTCCTGAAACCTCCTCATGCTGGGTCCCTTGTAGGGTTAGGTTTTAAGCAAATGGCATATTGTATTATGCAAGTAGTGAAACCTGGGAGGTGTCTAATCTGCCTCCATCCTAACTAATAACTTGGCTGTTGAGGGATGAAGCCCCCGATGAAATGAGGACACAGACTGCAATGCTCTGCTGTGCTGGGTGAGACGTCAGTGGCCGAGCAGCCTGCCAACGCCGTGCCGCCTCTTCTCGCATTTATAGTTAAGGTCATTGCTGAGTAACAAAAAAAGTAACGTCATATCAATAAATTGTTCTCCACTTTCCAACAGTACACCAACAGCCCTCCTTTAGCAATCTGAAGGTCAATTGCTGTCATTATTTTTTGTCTGGATTTTTATTGAAGGGAGGTTGATTTAAATGCATTGGTGAAAACTGCAGCCCCACACCACCGACGCTGTAAATCACTGCTGGAATTGTAACCTGAAAATGCCAACACATTGACATGTTTGGGGTTTTTTATTGACATGGTTTACATAAGAATTACACATTTCTCTATTTTCTTGCTATCCCTTTTGTAGTATTTTTCCTTGTTCTTAGCAAATACAGCATCTTGACACGTTATTTTAAATACAATTAGAATAAATTTGTCAGGCAAATATTTTGATTGAAAAATAATGAATATGGATTGGCTGAAATTATTCCTAAACTTGACTAAAAATTACCTAACAAAATTAGTGGGGAAAATAATTTTTAAAATACTATTTTATTCAAGTGAAGTTAAATGATGAATTCTGATTGAAATATGGAAAATTATTAAACTTAATTTCAAAATAGAATTTGACTTTACAACTGAGCACAACTGAAACAAAGCTTTCCAAGCCTGTATTTTGTGCGGCCACAGCATCCAAACAGAGAACCCCACTATTTGCTTTCTGATGGTGAGACCTCCCAGCAGCGTTTCCAGCACCCCAGGTGCAGCGGACACACCCCACCGCATGGGCCCCGTACGGTTGCTCCACCATGGGTCCTGTGCCCGCGCTGGGCATCTCGGTGCACCGGCAGCCGTGCTCCACGCACCCTGTCCTGTTTGGGTGTCCGTGCCGTACCACCCTTCTGTGATTTTGATTTCTTCTGCTGGCAAAGTCTCTCTCTCAACCAGATTCCTTCCCCAAGCAAATCCAAATATAAGATGAGTCTGTTCAGATCCACTTCTGCAGCAGAACTACCCTACCGCAGCCTGGGCTGCCTCACCACTGCGTACCCTCTGCTTCAAGCTTGCCAAGTCAGAGGTGAATGGATCTGCCAAAGGGTTAATTAGAGGCTTGAAGTACCAGAACTGTGATTCTTACCCAAAACACAGGCAGCTCACAGAGGACCTTCTCTAACAACTCTTTCGTGACAGCAGAGACCCACTGACTTGGGATTAATCAAAGGAGCACTGGGCAAGGTCAGCTCCCCTCCGGGGATGCTACCAGCCCCAAATGTTTACTGAAATTACTGGAAGCTGCGGGCTTTCAGTGCCCTGCAGGAGACGCTCAATATTTGGCAAGACTTGCCTGCATCACTCCTGCTGGTCTCCGTCCTTTGGAAGGGACTACACTGGGTATGGGATAATTTCAGCTGATTTTGGTATCTCAAACCTGTGCTGAAAAATTATCTTAGATTTCAGTCAAATACTGAAAATCTGTACTCCAAATTTTAAACATCTAAATGGTCACTTCCACCACTAAAAGGCAGATAAGGTCTCAGCTGGGAGGACCAGCAGTTCTCCTGTGACCAGGCAGACTTGCTCAGAGAACAAAAGAGATGTCTGAGCATGCACCGACAGCGAAGAGCTAAATGATGCCTTCTCCCTGCTTATACGATCGGTTTAGGGGGAGAGGACCGGTTTCTGGGGAAAGGAAAAAGACAGAATGTGAAATTTGCCAGGACTTGAGGTACTCCTTACAAATATGAAAATTATTTTCAGATAAATAAAACATTTCCCTGAAACCAAGGTCAGCCACTCAAATGGGAACTGTTCTGTGAATCAATACCAAAGCCCGCGGAAATGATTTCAAATGCATCCACTGAGCTCTGCTCCGAGATGCCACTTTCATTTGAATGTGAAAAGCAGAAAGTGAATCTTCACCAAGCGAACACCAAACATGGGGCTCTAATGAATCTTTACACATGTAACGAAGAGCAGGTTAGCGGCACTATGGGAAGCAACTGCTATTTTTACCTGGAAAAGTGAATAGCTACTTTCTCAGCGCTAACATCTTTTTTCCAAAAGTTTGCAAAGGATAACCATTTTGAATTATGCTCTGCTTCTCTGGGCAGTTCTGTAAGAGCTCGCTGGCATTTTTAGTCAAACCAGACAAAATAAACCCAGCACATTTCGCTTGCTAGGAAAAGCCACTAACTGCAGGGCATGGCCATCCATTGAAAGTCTCTGAAAGGAGGCACGGAGAAGTGACCTGATTTTCAGGAATGCAAACAGCTCTCCGGTCCCTAATCCCAACACGTGCAAGACATTTTACAATACAGTAAACTTTCTTAGATGGAAACATATTGCTTCAATAACATCCAAACATTTCTACTTAATTACTGCACATACCCAGCACTGCCAAAATAAACCGAGAGCAGTAGCTATGGAGGGGAAAGGGGAGAGACGTCAGGGGTCTGCAACAGAGACTCTCTCAGGCATTACAGCAAATAACAGCATTTTTACAGCTGCGGGGACACCTGTGTGGGTGCCGCTCGGGCAGAGGTATGCAACAGCAGAGGACAGGCTGCCTTTGGCAGCTGACACTGAGTTCTGACTTTGGCAACACCGAAAACTTAAAACTTCTGGCCCTTTTTGTACAGTTTGGTTATATAGTAATCAAATTAAGGCCATTCAGTCTACTCATTAAAAAAAAAAAAAAAAAAAAGAGAGAGACTGAAATAAAACACACAGCCACACAAGAAAAGCCTATACAGGAGGCATGGTTCACATTTACCCCTAATTGCACTGGATTTCAAAACTGGTTTAGTCTAATGTCACTACACCACAAAACATTAAGCTCTGAGATGTAATTTCCACGGGGGCTTCAGCTCTGAGGTACGTGAGGATGCCAGGGCTGATGGACCACTTACATGCATCACAGCAGGCAAAAACTGGACATTGCGACCCTTAGAGTAATGGTGTGAGGTCCCACGTACAAACCCGAGCTGATCTGCTGCACCAGTCAGGGGGTGACTCACAGTTTAACAGTGCAGGTTTGCTTCTGGGTCATGGTTGCCACCACCATGGTACCACTGACGGAGGCACATGGAGAACCGACCAAGTGCCACCCAGCCTTGCAAACCCCAGCGGTGCCAGCCCGGCTTGCTGCTCCACGGGGCTGGGTGATGCTGAGACACTGCTGTGCCACACCGCTCAGGGACCACTGGTGGCTGCTGCTCAGGGCATTCTCTGCTGCAGGAGGAAGGATGCACCTTTCATCTGTGCCCGGCTGCCAAAGGTCCAGCTAATCCCTGTGCCAGGCACAAGACAAAGTCCAGCAAGTCAGCGCAGGACAATGAAATGGCACAATGGAGACTGACCTTATGGGGTTGTTTAAAAAGAGACACAAAAGAGAAAAGAAAAACTTCACATACATAGAAAAGGAAGGAAAAACGCTTAAAGCTTCCAGTAACGAGAGACGTCGGGCCAGAGGACGTCCCTCTTCTAGACAGCATCATTGCTGCAACCGAAAGGACAAAACCACAAACATACTTGAGTAAAGCAGAAAATACTTTCCCTGTCCAACAAGAACTTCAGAAACTAATAAAAGCTGAAGAATTTCTGTTCTGAAAAAACAAAAAATTATGAGTACCATGTGATGCCCCGAGGCATCTGATTATTTATTGCACTGATGGAGCTGGAGCTGTCAGAAGCTGCTGTAAGCAGAAGTACACTAAACAAAGTGGTAATTAATGTGCAATCATGCACCACCACAGGACAAGGCCAGCTGTCCAAGTGTCAGCGTGAAATACAGCTCCTCACCACATCTCACCACGCTGCCTGTGCTGCAATTAGACAACTACAAAGTTTCCCGTAGCTTGACATTACTACACTTAACAAGTTATCAATGGCAATGAAATTTTGCAAGACTTAATCAGTAGTTCAAGAGGAATTAATGAACCCAGCAGCATGCACCTATGAGCAAGGACAACACACAGACTTCAAGCCTAAAAGCATCCACAGATCAGCAACAGCTCCTGAAACCTGGTGTGCCACCCACCCACAGGGCACTGCCATGTTCCCACACCTCTCCTCTTGATTTCTGTCGGCTAGCAACTGAATATCCCCATCCCTTTGAAATTTTTCTTTTAAAGCTTAATTCTGTCTTTTTTGAAGTGAAAATCAAAGAACAATCATTAAAAGATAAAGATTAGGCTGACATAAAATTAGATTTGCATTTTTCCTTAAATGTGCAAGACACAACAAACACTGCTCTTCTCTTTTTCCTCTCTACTGCATCATAATTATAACATAAGTAAAATTGTTAGCTTTGGCCGTAGCTGAACTTTATATTCCACCAAAGAGTGAAATCTTTCTCCTAGACTGATTACTAGAAATCATATATAAGAAGTTTTATGTAAAGAAATAGTAAACACACTTCAAAAGGAAACAGGGGAAGGGCTGGTTATATGGCACACAACTCTCATGCAAACTTCTCTGATTAAAAAAAAATAAATAAATTGCCCATCTGCCACAGGGTAAGGCAGGGGATACTTTCTGTTGCTCTTCGCAACTCCTTCTCACTCTCCTTGCTGTCTGCTGGGTGTAGAAGGAAAGGAGGTGTTTGAAGAGCAGAAGGTTTGGTGGAAATGAGAGATCACACATGAAATTTGTCAGACAGCAGGTACTGAAACACAAGGGAGATGCACTAAGTCGAGTTTTTAAGACACCTGGAGGCCAGCTCTAGGAAATGTGCCAGGAATAGCTGGTGACAGAAAGAGATGCCCTCAGGACAGGTAAGCAAAGCTCTGGAGAACTGTCAAAATCAGTGCCATTACAAAAAAAAAGGGCAGGGAATAAAAGAGAAAATAGAAACAATTGACTTTGATAGGTAAGACAAAAGACCATGAGGAAAAAGCACTGCAGAGAGCACACCACCACAAGGCAAGTGAGTGGAAAGGAGAGGAGAGGGGTGGAGGAGGAGGACTGAAGAGGAGGAGAAAAAACAACTTTGCAAGACGAAGACGGGAAAGCCCAGAGGCTCAGGCTCTGCCCACACCACGACAGCAGCACCTGGACAGGGCTGTGGAGGGAAGGTCACATCTCTGGTCCCAAGGCACTGAACATGGACTGCAGGCAGAGCGCAGGCAGAAGTCTCTGTAACAGCTCACAGTTCACCATGTACATGGTATCACGTGTCCTGACTGTGGCTATGGCCACAGGCCAGGCGAATTCGCCATGCTGTCCCACCTTCCTTTAAACTTTCCCCAGGCCAGCACTCATTAAATCCTCTCTGCTCGTTAATATCCACTTGTTACCCCTGTTCCTTACCTTCAACAAAGAGCAGAAGGCTTCCTCTCATTCTGGTAGAGATCCAGAAGACACCCATAATTCACGTCCCAGTGTCTGCAATACTAGAAGCTGCAGAGAACGCTGAGTCAGCGCCTGCGGGGAGGCAGCGGGAGCCAAGCCAGGGCAGCTTTGGAAGCAGCCCCCTGCCAAATGCTAGCCAAAGCACTCGCACCACCAGGTACACGCGGGCAGCTATTTATATGGTTGCAAATAAACAACGAGGACTTGCACAGATACCTTTTATAGTCAAAAAGAGGTGTTTCCTTCCACACACATCTAATGACTGCTCAGGCGGCCCTTTGGCCAAACCAGCCAGGGCAGCTGCCTGCACCTGCCGGTGCCGCAGATGGCCTGGCAACCAGCACGGCATCCAACAGTGCTCTTCCCCGGCCATGGAGAGAGCGTGTCCAGTGCAAATGATATATCTGTGTAAGTAAAACAGGGATAACATTAAATCTAAAATACGGGCTCTGATACAAGCACTTATGGCACGCTTAAAGCCTTGCCTGCTCTTGTAGAAGAAAACCTCTAGAAGTGGATAGGGAGAAAGTCTACAGAAATGAGGAGTGCTTTGTTATATGGTCATTGCTCATCAACATCAAACCTATGGAGCCTAACTGGGAATGGGTACTGTTCCATATAATTTAGTAATTGACAGAATTCAGCACATGCAAATTAAAACAATTAAAATTAATACCTTTTACAGTGGTACAGTGCCATCAAAAAGAAAAAAAAAAGAGGGAGATGCTCTCCCCTGCGCAGCCAGGCCTCCTGTAGTCTGTAGGTGACAAGCATTTTAATTCTAAATGAGAGAAACTATTTTCCATTCTGTGTTATTTTTCATGCCAAATTTCTGCTGGGAGCTATTAATTTTCTATCAGCTTTATCTCTATTAACTTTTAGGAAATGTTTCTCTGAAGGAAAGCACAATCTTAAAACTTGTCCCAAGAGAACGTATCACCGCAGCGTCCTGCAACGCAACTGGAGAAGCGGGGAGGGGAGGTCGTAGTCAGCTCCGTTAACTTTGCAAAACAGGCTCTTTTCCTTCCATTTAACTGCGCCAGCAGCATTTCAAATATTACTAGTTAAAGAATTTAGGTATAAATTTCAGATTTTTTTATAAATCGGCTGATTTTCAGAAAGACTGAGTGCTTTGCATCCCTCATAGTTTGTTGAAACGCCAGTGTAATTAATGGCAGCCCAGGCACAAACACCACCAGAACGGGCAGCGGCTCCGGCAGGAGAAGCCTGTCTTGCTGCAGGACCTCCGGACCTGGCACTTGGATGCCCACTCCTCCAAGATGCAGCAGCATTGCCTGGCAGCTGGTGGCCCCTTCCGGGGCACTGACACCCCCCCTGTGCCCCACTGGCCCCCATCCTGCCTTCTGAAAAACAGGGGAAACACCTCAAGTTGTTTCTAAATGCTCGGGATGTCTGAGTAAGCCCTCAGTGGCAGAGCAAGGCGAGGCCCTGAGTCAGTTACACATGGCCACCCCTAATATACAAAAATAACTTGTTTATTCCTCCTGATGTGTTATTTTTACACCGGCAGCTCCGGGTATCTGTGGCAGTTTGCTGCCACTGGTCCCAGCAAAGGCATGCGGCAGAGGCTGGGCGAGTGAGCCCTGCAGGGTGCCAGATAGGGGACGTCTCTGTCCGGCCCAGCCGGCCTGCCTTGGTGCAGAGGGCTGCCCTGCGGGGTTGGGAGAGGTCCTTGTACCCAGGGGGGGTCTAAGAGAAATACCTTCAGCCACTGTCCACCCTGCCAACTGTGCCGGGCACCCGGGGAGAGCCATCCTCCACTTCCACCCGGCATCGGCCAGTGCCTCCACGCTGCCCTCAGAGCTCCAGAAAGAAAGCCTTCACCTGAGCTGCTGCTGCCGGAGAAGAAACGTTTCATTTCCAATCGTCTGGAGGAAAGCCCTTCTAAATCAAAATGTTTCCACAGTTTCCAGCGAGGCAGAAACAATTCCTTCATACACACAAGCAGCATTTATCAGCTCAGGATAGCTGAGGACAACTTAACAATGCCCACTCTAGCTGCACCGATACTGTTGCAACTTTCCCTTCTGCAGACTGAACGTTGGTTCACAGTGCATTCCTGGAGTAACTAGTTAAAGCTCTTCCGGGGTTGACTTCTCTTTATAAATACTGGTTTTGGTGGATACAAGTCCAACTGAGTGAATGTGAACATCCGTAAGGGCTGCTAATAACAAAGCGTGGCTGGTGAAAGGTACGTGGGAACACAACAGAGCCGGAGCAGGACAGTGGCAGAGGAAGCTGCTGCAAGTAAATACTGCTCAACACGACACCAGTATTGGGGAAAAACTGACAGAGTGGAAAAACAGGAAGCTTAGTCACTTCTGGACAAAAAAATCAAAGCGTATGATAGAGGGGCGGGCGGGGAGCTGAGCAGCAGGCCGGAGTGGCGAGGCTGGGAAGGCCCAGAGAGCGGAGCTCAGCTTGCAGGACAGGCAGGCACGGGCAGGGGACATGCTCTGCCACGGACGCCGGACTGGCTGGAGGAGGAGGGCTGTCCTGCCTGGATGCCCCCAGGGAGTGCCAGGCCGGAGCGACGGGCAGCCCTGCTACAGCAAACCCTTTGCGAATACAGCAGGATCTGCTGCACAGGCTCCTCTCATCCCCAGGGGACTTCAGCTAATGACTTGTGCTAATGACTGAAGTTAAACTGTGACCTAGTTAAACCACATCCCTAGCTTCTCCTCCACCTTCCTAAGCATCGTGAGCACCACAACTGCTCAGCTTGGGGGCAGATAAGAAAATACTAGGGGAGGCCAAGAAGGGCTGAAATACAGCAGTTAGAATTTAAGGATATATTTAATTTCAAACAATTACCATTATCATTCAAACCTACCGCAGAACAGCTTCAGGAGGTGAGTCAAGTATGACCGATGCAGCACAGGACACCTGCCACCTTTCACAGACAGTGATTGCTTGCTCCCATTAGGAACCACCACAGAAACAGTGTTGGAGATGACTAGCAGCTGCATGGGAGTGTGTGAACCACAACTGACGAAAGGACCCAGGAGGGCAGACCACGGACCATCACACCGAAGTGTAACCCTGGAGAACATTTTGCTGGTGTATAGAATTAGCACATTTCTGGCAGCTCTCAAGCAATATGGTATTCAGACTGTAAGGGTACTTTGCAGAAGCCTCGGAAGTGGGGAGAAAAGTTGAAAAGAAGATTAGATTTCCCTGATGGCAATCTTCCACATCGAAAAGTACTCATTACCCATAAAATACAGTCTGCACTGCTCAGTGATGAAGGGATAACAGCACTGGATGTTAGTAAAGGGACTATGTTAGAAAAACACAAATCCAAAATTTTACTACATCATTTGGAAGGGCATGCATAGCAAGAGAGAAAGACAAATTTAAAATAATTAGAGGCTAGATAAAGAAAGCAACCAAACCATGCCAAAATGAAGACAAGCTTGATTAATAAAGTTTTTGACTGCTTAGGCAAATGAGGGAAGAAAAGGATGTAATGACCAAACGGTTCAGCAGCAGAGAAATAAAAAAACTTAACCAAGTTTATGGATTAAAAATTACTACAATGAAGATCTGTCTATATGTAATTCAAATTTCAGTGGTAAAAAAAGAGAACCAGTTGATATATTTTATATCGGGAGGAAAAGGGAGAGTTAAAAGTTTTTAGTAAAGAACAAGTTTAAGCAAGCAAGGGTAGCAAAGGAAAAGTGTCGTGGGCAAATAAAGGCTGATACATTAGTTTGTTTTACCTAGCAAGTGTGTGCTAAGGCACAATAAAAGCTTCCTAACCAAATAAACAACCTTCCAGTCCCTGCAGGGTAACTGCAGCTGTGGCAAAATCAAGCAACTGGGTGTACGGCTGGAGGCCTGGGCCAGTGAATCCAAGCAGTGGAGCAACACTGAGACCTCACATAAAGCACTGCTTCACAATACATTTTGGGATGCACTTGTCATGTTTATTTAAAAAAACCAAAACCAAACACAACCCTGAAGTGGCATAACAGCTACATGGAAAAATGAAAAGCATGAGGAAGACACTAATCTTAGCCTCTGGGAAGCTTGCATTGCCTCGTTAGAAATGTGCACGTTACGGACACACCACACACATGGCGTGGCAGGGAGGGGCTGTGAGGGAGAGCACAACAGAGCACATGTGTGGAGGACACCCCAGCAGCCAGCGCGCAGCTCGAGCGTCCCGGGCAGCGCGGGACAAGCCCAGCACCATGGCAGGAGTGCTGCCGGGTGCCACAGCATGGCCCTGCAGACGTGCAGGCGGAGGGCAAAGAGCCGGCCAGCGGGCACCTGAGTGAGGTTGGCTGAGCAGAGCCGGCATTGCCTTTGCAAATCTCACCCGGCGGACACCGTGCACAGTCCATGCTCATGGCATGACAGGCACGGAGCAGCCCTCCACAGACCAAAGGACCAGGGAGTGCCGCAGACGTTGGCCCCTTTGGGTCTCCGCTGCTGGTACCGTCCCAGCTGGACAGCCAGGGCTGGCCAGCAGCACAGGAAAGCTCTGGAAGGGGCTCCCTGGCCACAGGCAGCACAGGACGGCGGCAGAGCCGCGGACGAAACAGCAGGGCTCAGCAGGGGATGGAGCAGGGTGGGTGAGCCAGGCTGCACTGGGTCCACCAGCCCAGCCTGTTTCTGCCCAGCTCCGGAGGGGGTCACCCAATGCCACAAGTAAAGTTTTGTTTAATTTCTAATTTGTGGTGGCCAGCTGCGGCTTGCCTTCACCACACAATAACAAAACAACACCCGGGGCACAGGCTCAGTCCAGTGTCCAGCCACTGCGCCCTCAGGTCAGCATCTGGCTCCACCACTGACACACATGATCCAATAATCATTAACACTGGGACACAGAAATGCTAACGAAAATTGAAAGTTTCAACCCATACCAATGAAGAAGTTCTTGCTCAGAGCTCTGTACTGCACTGCCTGAAGCGGAGGGGAATGGCAGGACGCTGCTGACACGGCAGCAAAGCTGGACTCAACAGGCCCTGTATTGGTCACAGATTATTTTTTTCATACAGCTTGGGAATAATTTCCTGCACTAAGTGCTTTCCAGGCCTCATAACACTGATATTGTAGATCAATATTTTACAAAGACAAAGCTGCATGATGGATGTATGCACTAATTAAACCATATCTAACAAGCAGTGCTGCTGTAATCACACACTCTGTATCCCTTTTAGCTTTTACACCAGAGGTTTGGCCTTGCTCACTTTCTACATAAAACAAAATGACAACAAAACGACAGAACAAAAGACCCACTGTAAGTCACAGTGTGCAAATAAAGATAGTATCTACATTGTCCGTACCAGTGCAGTGCAAATATAATTAAGGCTACGAGAAAACATCACTTGCTCTCAGGAGCTCTCTATCTTCCCTCTGTTAAAGTCCCTGTATAGGCTTCACTTTTAAAAATGCAACTCTAATTAGAGCAAATACATACATACATAGCATAGATCCGCACTGTTAGAACAAGTCCGATGGTTCTCACACTTGAGGAGCTGGGGGGACTCCGTACGGCCCCAGACAAAGCTGGTAACACACGGACCACACACTGTAGCACTGTCACGGAGTGGGCTGGGAGCTCTCGGCGCAGCCGGGGATGGTGCCAGTCCATCCCCCTCGACTGCAGGCACATCCCCGCATCCCCCACCCGTTCCCGAGGGCAGGCTGCTCGCTGGCCTTGGCACCAGCCGACAGCCCCCGTACGATTTTAAGATGCACACATTGTTCTCTTTGGAAAGGACCCAGGTAGAAGCCCATGTGTGTTCAGAAACGTGGCTGCAGGATGAATATTTGGCATCAAAGCCTTGAAAAGCTGAACTCTGTCGAAGTCACGTATTGGAGGGAAAAAAGGCAATGATAGCTCAGAAAAGCTTATGAAATATGTGACAATGACATTAGAGGAGCAGAAAGTACATATAAACAGAAGAAACTTTTTCAGCATCTGTAAGGTCTTACAGAGCATCTGGGCTCTGAAGGAATAAAGAGGTGAAGATTAATCTGCCCTTGTTATTTTGCTTGAGTTGTTGAATAGAGGAGGTCAATGGACATGAATTAGTGGGAAAAACAGATGGCAGACTTTATTTTTCTAAAGTTAAATAATCACAAAATATGCCAAAATACTGCTTTGTGGTCAGAATTCCCCTTAATTGTTTATTTTAACATGGGCACTGACAATTGAAATGTCCTGTCACAAAAGCAAACTGTGTAGACAGAAGCAGCAGCTTTCCCCTGGATGGAAGTTCAGTTCCCAGGTCCTTTCAGTGCCTGGGCTGCAGGAGAAGGCTGCCCCAGGGGCTGGGCAGAGGGTCCCACCCACCAGGAGGAAGGTACAAAAACCTGAATGCAATGGTGAAAAGGGGCAGGGGGGAGTATTTGTTTTAGCAATCTTTCTGTAGGAAGTGGCCTTTGTACTAATGGCAGTTTAAGTTCGTTATAAGACATTTCAACAGTTCACTACCTTTCCCGTATACACTGAGAAAAAGAAAATATAACCTCTGCAGATATTATCTGTAGTGCGTATGAGCTCAAAAACATGCCTATGACCTGAAGACTTGAATGCTCTCACTTGAAGTGTTCAGCCACATAGCTGGTGGGAAATTAAAAATTTTCCATGTGTGGGAGCCAACTGAACTGATGAAACAAAAAGTAACATTCAGAAGGAAGACCAGCATATCATGATCTCATTTGAGAAGCACTTTTTCCCTAAGTTCAGCACATGTAAGGCAGAATCAAAGTCACAGAGATGAGAGCATCGGCCTCAGGGCTGGGCTGGAGAGCTGTGTTACAGGTGTTTGTTCTTCAAGAACCTAAATTCTCCTTTAATATATTTCACACAGATCTATGAGGGAGGAAACAACTCGTTTCTGAGAATTAAAAGGAAATAAAAACACCATTAAATTCCCCTCTTTTCCCCCACCTTTTTTTTTTTTTTTAAAGTGAGACCAGATTGGCTCCAAAAGTAGTAAAACAAGAAAGAAGTGAAATAACAAATAAGAACTTTCTACACTATAACCTCCCTACAATAAAACAAGTTCAAGCTGAAAGGTTTGCCCACCACTACTGCCAAGCCCTAAAAGCCCCAGCAAGGTATTTCACAGGATCAGGAGATGCGCTGCTCCCAACAGCTGGTGCTGTCCCCTGCGCTGCCCCAGCACTCACATCCCGCTCCGCTGCGGCGCCTCCAAGGGCGATGCCGAAGGACAAGACACGGCTTCACCGACACATACCTCCCTCCTTTTCCTCTGCATGGATGAAGCCACTTAACGTCAGGCTTCTCAGCAGTGCTGGCAAAATTAATTTTCCCACTCCAAGAATGAGGGCTGGAGGCTGTCCGCTCCTGCCACAGACACAGGAGGAGGATGGAGAAGAGGAGGCAGGAGAGATGGGACCAGAAGCCAAGACAAAAAGAAAGGAGCGAGAAGGCTGGAGGGAGAACTGGTGTTGCTGCCCATGGTTGCTCCCACCGCTGTTCCAGGCAATGCTACACCATGCACCATCCTCCTCCTCCTCTTCCTCCTCAGGCTTCACAGTAATGACAGCAAGATCAGAGAGCAAGGAGGACCCTAACTGCTGATGCCTTCATGCACTCCCGGACTTGGCCCTATCAACAATATCTGAACTTGTATTAGGCAGGCCCTTAGAAAGAGTTCCCCGTCCTCCACCGCGTGGCTCAGCACTGAGTGTTTCTGCCTGGGAATACAGGTCCCAGCTTCCAGCAGATAAATCACCTCCCAACCATCAGAGCACTCGAAGCGACACAGCAATACCACCACCACTGGAAATCGCTGCCTTTCTCAGCTCCCGAGGGCTAAGACATTTTTTAAACAAAGTTAAGGAGCAGAAGCTGAACTGAGTAATTTGTCAGGTGATCAAAACAGAACTTAAGTAGTCACTTAATAACACTTAACTACTTGTCATTTAAATAGAACAGAGAGAAAAGAATGAAGCAACTATGGATGGTGCTGGACAAGTGACCTTTTGCTGTACTCCAGACAACAATAAAATCCAGCAATGCTTTCCAAATTTTAAAAATTAAATACGGGTGTATTTTTAGCAACTGCTATTTTAAATTTGTTTAAGCACAAAGCAGAGTTTCTTAATTCACAAAAGGCCTTTCCAGCTGCTGAAGGCTCCTTTTTACATACAAAACCAAAGTCAATATACAAAACAGCAGTCTGAAAAAAACTTGGAGGAGCCACCTGGCACCAGTTGCTGCAATTGCTGGAATAATCCATAGAAAGGCCAAGAATTCAAGAGACATGGGACAAAATTGCTGGTGTCTAAGGATGCCGCCCCAGTGATCCATGGCCACTTTATCTCCTTGCTACAGGCAGGGTCACAGGGTGTATCACGATGATAACAACTCTGTCGTCCCAAACTACCGACCTCCCACCCCGTGGGAAATCCCCACTTATGTCCCCAGCGAGACTGCCAGTCTGTACCCACCTGCCCAACGCCACACCAAGCAGCGACACATCACGCAGTATTTTGGAGGCCAAGGGCTGTGCACTCCTGCTAAATCTTAGCAGTAACACCCTACATTGTCAGTCTGCCAGCTCACACCATGAGGTGGCTTCTGGGTGTCAGAAAGGCGTCACTGTTGCACCTTCCAAAAGACTGATGGCAGTTCTCTCCAGTCTCAAGCAATGTATATGGGGAACGAAATTTGGAAAACATTACTTTTCAAAAAGTATTAAAAACAAACCATCAATGTACTGCAAAAATACATGCAGCAGTAATACCTGTCCATATGTACAAACTAAGGAAACCCACCACAACCAACCATAACTTTATCAGAACACATACACACAGAAACAGAAAAAAGTCAGACAGGAAAGGGATATTTCAGCTCCAGAGCCCTTCTGGAATCAGCAGTAGATGAAGTGTAAAACCGAGAAAGTAATTTTGACAGTTTAATTTACATCATAAAGTTTAATTTTTAAAAACTGTCATATGAAATAAAATAGATTAATGCCAAGCTCTGGTATTTTTCAAACCAGTGCATATAATAAGGAAGAAGAACATAAATAGAAATAAAAATCAAATTACTTTCAGGGTCTTTTTTTTCCCCCTTTGAGTAACAGTAGGTACATGAGACAGACTGCAAGGTGAGACTAGCCTTACAGCAGGGAGATCAAAGAGCTGGTTTGAATACTGCCCTGATTTACCTGGAGTGCAGCGGGCTCGCTACGTCTGTGTTTTCCATCCACAATGTAGTTGTCAGTTCTGTGCTATTTCAGCAGACTGTCTGTTGGTCCAGCAGACCTCCAGCACCAAACAGCCACACGCCGGGAGAGCTGTACTGGGGTGCTGACCTAAACACCCGGCGTCGCCCCAAGCAGACAGTCTGACTCTGAATTACAGTGGGCTGCCCTCACCACCGGGGCATGACCCACACCCCTGGAGCACCCAGACATGCCATGCGGGTGCAGACTACCGCAGCCAGCAGAGCCCGTCCTGCTCACCACGTGCAGTGACCGCGTCGGCAGCTCCAGAGGGGAAGCGCAAGGGAGCACAGCAGTGCACTGAGTCTACCCTAGCCGTGCAGGGCCAGAGTGGGTAAAAACTCTTCTCCTCATCAGCTTTCCACCAGCAAATGCCACAGACACAGGAATGAGACACGCTTGGGGACCTGCCAATCCTGCCAAAACTTCTGGTTCCCAACGCCTGCGGCGTTGCCGGCAAGCCATGCTCATCAAGCCCAGTCCCAGCATATTGGAGACACTGCCTTTTCCCCAGCCTCAACTCGAAGGAAGAAGGGGATGTCTTGCAGTGGGGTATGAAAGGAAAACACTGACTAAGCCTTAGCTTTCTTTTCCCTAAAAATTTTTTTATGTTTCAAATACTTCACTGTAAAAGTTTTATTTACAGATTTTGACAATCTAGAGTTTAAGACAGGTGTTTTAAAAAACTAAATAAATAGTTCGTCTGTTGCATTTCCTGTACTTTACTAAGTCTTTAAGCTTTATCACTGAAAAAAAATAGTCAGCAGGTGTCTAATCCTACTCAGGTCCCTTGGTGTTTCCCTCCTGTCTTTGGAGGGAAACTTACCCCAAAGCCCTGCTTCTGTTAAACATAACGAGAGCACTTCCCCTGCCTTTCACCCACATGTTCTGGGGGGAGCTCTCTTGGTTTCCTGCACACTAGTCAACTGACGCCAAAAAGAAAGCAAGTACAAAAGAATTTTGAAAAACAGCCTGACTTAAAAAATTATACATTAGATAGATAGCTAGAATGCCAGAAGAAAGCAATGCACTATGATTAGTAAATCATGTAACAGTTGGAATACCTCTTGCTATCTACATTATGCCAATACACAACACAGGTATTACAAATAACTATTGCTGATGTGTGTACACACACACACATGCGTGTGCCTGCTCCCAAGTACCACAAGCCTGTCTGCTTGCAGCTAATTAATGAACGACAACACCTCTCCATGCCTGGGTGCCAAATGCTTTCATCAGAATCCAAACCCATCGCTGGAACCTCAGAGCAATTTTGATAACAGATCTACTTAAATTTCATGGTCCTTTCCAGCATTTGCCTGGATCTAAAGCCAGTCGGCTTGCACGCAAATTATAAGAGAGCCATGTTGTGTAGGCAGGGCCAGGAAGCACCTCGCAGCTCAGCCCCTGCGGCGCAAGGCTGGGCTTCATTGCAGGCGGCACTGGAAGTACCAGGGCACGCACAGCCACCCTGGGGAAATGAAAACTGAGCATCTCCTGAAAGCTGCTCCCGCTAGCACAGGGCCTCCCCGCACCTCACACCGTTGGGACAGCAGTGATCAGCCCCGACAAACTCCCAAAAGCAACACAGCTCTAAAAGTTTACACCTGCTGTCCCTCACCTGACTTCAGTGAACCTTGCTTTGTGTTATTTTCTGTCATTAATCTGTGATGTTCATATACATACAGACATATATAAAATATATATAGTATATACTGAGAATATATATACAAATAGTATACAGTGTGTATATACGCATATATGTATAGCACAGAGTAAAACACTTAGTTGAAAGCTTTATAACAAGTAACTTTAAACTTTCACTGTAGCCACTTTTTCAGTGTCTAACCACTTAGGTATTTACACATCTAAAATCACCAGAAACATCTAGACAATAAATGTGTGACAAACACCATGTAAAAAATATTTTACATTGTTACAGACATTAAAAATATCTTCAGCTAATGGCCTGAAAGATTAAGAGGCAGCCTCTGCTTCCCTTCGTATTTTCAGTGCCTTAAGCCAAATGTTAGAAGTTTCCAACAAGGCAAAATTAGGTGCACTTTCCTCCATATTAAAAAAAAAAAATCCATCAACAAGTATTGTTGATGTATCAACAAGTTTTCTCTTCAGCTATATTTAAAATCACACCAGTAACCATGCTTGCAACTAAGTACAAAAAACTGTCTTGCAAAGAGCTGACAAACTGAGAACAAACACATTTTCTCAAGGAATTTAAGAGCCTTTCTGTATGCTACATCCAACTGATGCATTGCCCTGAACAGTTTAGTTCTCGACGTCTCTTGTGTTTTACTCTTTCTTCCTCTTCCCCTTCTGTCTGCTGACACTTTTAAAAGAGTCCTTTCTCCCTTGGTATCTTTCAGGTGGTGTTACAGCATCTGATCTCCTTCAACCTCATGCCTTTTTTCTGTCTTCTGTCTCTCGTCTTAATTTCTTTCTTTCTTCTGCTTTGTCATCTTCTCTAGTTAGAGATTTAATCACCTCCTTATACATTTTATTTCTGTAAGCTGAAGAACGCTCGTGGTCATCACCTCCTCTTCCCCTTTGACTACTTTCTTTTTTCACTTCCTTCTGATGATCTCCATTTCTGTGCACGTTGAACACGCCCTCTCACTGATGCCCTGCGCCATCTCACCTACGAGCGCCTTCCCTGGGACCCGGCTCAGCCCCGAGGCGAGGAGGGGCAGCTGAGCCTGGCCGCCACCACCACGGTCCGTTCTCTGCTCAGGGCCTCAACCATGGTGCAGTGGCCAAGAGGAGCCCAGCAGCGTGGGGGTCACTGTCCCGTGCAGACCACGGCCCCCATGCAGACCCCCTGTGCCGTGCTTGTCAGACAGGGGTAAAGCTGGGAAGCTAACAGCACCATGATTTACCTCAGTGCAGGGGTACGCCAGCGCTGAGCCCCGCACACGGAGGCAGCAGTGGTGACGCTCCCCTGGCCATGCTGGTGCCTGTCTGCGGTTTTGGTGAGGCAGTGGGTGCAGCAGAGGCGGCCGTGCCTCCTGCAGTTCCTGCTCGCAGCTGCAGCTGGGCTCCCACTCCCAGGGCCAACCGTCACAGCAGCTGTGGCAGGTTTCTGCAGGAGCCCAGCCATGGCAGGGGCCATGCTCAGAGGTCTGGGCCCGGCTGGGCAGCAACACCCAGCCCTGGCCCTGCTCCCACCCCAGGGCAACCGCTACCCCACGTGGGCTGTGGAGCGGGGTTAGCGATCCCCACGCTCTTGCCCCCACCAAGACAAAGCCCAGAGGAAAAGGCACCTTCGGGGGCAGGAGGACCCGTCCCACCATTATGAGGGGTTGCCTGGCACCGACCAGCACCCTGCCTGGTGAATTGGAGAACGTCGAACCCACCCATCGCTACCAGCCGGAGCCAGCCACCCTTTGGATAGCTGCAGCTTTCCATCTGAACAGGGTTTTATCCTCCAATGTGTGAAGTGAAAATACACATGCAAAAAAGGGGTGAGGGACCAGCATGCAGCCCGCTCTGCTGATCCACTCAGCCCCGCAGCAGCTCCTCCTCCTGTCCTCCAGCTCTCCTCCAAAACCCAATACATGAATACGCTATCTGCTTTCACTTACAGCCAAATGTATTGTAAAAAATGAGGGACAATGGCATTAATGATGTACCAGTTCCTTAGCTAGCTGTGATAAGGCCATTTACATAAAAATTTTAGCACCCAAACATCTTTGTTCTTCCAGCCTTGAATTAAAACAAACCAACCAACCCCCTCCTTACGGAACTTCCTGCAAAAATATGTCTTTAATGTACTAAAGCAAATAAAAATAGACCAAAGAAAATTGGTTGAATTTCTTATATAACAAATAGAATGAGATTAAAGAAACTTCTGATTTCAAGAAATACTTTAAAAAGGAAGAAGTGCAGTAGCTCCATTCAAAATCTTGCATACAGCAACTAAAATGATATTCTTCCTTCTACACACAGTTGTACATATTTTTAAAGAAACTACTTGTAACACATTTTGTTCATCTAAATATTCATGGCTCCCATCCTGTCAACACTTACGTACTTGAAAAACACCGGCGAGTTACCCCAGAGAGATAAGCGAACAGACTTCAGGGCACTCCAGCAGGAACACACGCACCTGCTCAGCGCCTGCAGGCACAAAGCCCATGACCTGACTGGGCATTACCCTAACCAACCTGTGTGATGAGGGCAAATGAACCACCCTGCCATCCACACTTCTGACCAGGTCCTAAGTGGGGTCAGTAACATGATGATAGTTAAATGAATATTAATTATGATTAACCACTTCATGATATGTCTGCTCCAGATCATTTTGGTATGAGATATTTGAGTTTATACTCAATAAAGTAATTTCTTTCTATTTCTCCCTTCTTTTTTTTTTCCTAAGTATAAAATCAAGCTATCCATAGTTCAAATAGGAGATGTGATATAAAAAAGCAGCCAGAAATTCTAGTATTCCAGACCTTAACTAGTAAAACTGGCACACCTCCTTAGGAAGAGCTGTTTACTTCAACATAAAGAAGCCATTATCAACTTATACCTGCAGTGGATAATTAAAAAAGAAACCAAACAAAAAAATCCCCAGCACTTCAAGGAGGTTTTAAAACCAAATGAGAAATAATTCCCGAGTCAGTTTTTTCTGCATTTTTGAAATCAGCATTTGAATTAATGCATGATTCAAAACTTTTTTTAAAGGTAAAATGAGCAACACTGCATACAACTTGCACTTTGGAATGCTCATCTCTATTCAAAGGAAGCAGGCACATAAAAAACCTTAATCGTTTACAGCTATTTTAATTAATGCCTTTTAGTGGTACCGACTATAGGAAAAGGCAATTGTTGGCTCTGACAACTAACCGACGGATCTCTCCCCAGTCACAGCTGCTACGAGCATCTCCAACAGGCTGAACTCTACACTCATCTCTGAGCTGAGGGCTGCAAGGTCCTGCTCCACTGAAATTTAACTGAAGAGGGCAGCTTAATGATTGCAAGATAACATGAATCACTGTAAGACCTCTGAAGAAGGCAGAGTATATAAACCAGACTTTGACTCTGTGTATAATTTAAGCTTATTTCAGTCAATTTCCAGACTTTAGGAAAGTAATGTTCCAGGAAAACTTTAAACACAGTAATCCATGATCTAATAAACTGAATACAGTTGCCAAAAAGCTGGTATTTCTGCCTTCTGACAATGGCGTTCTTACCTTTGCCAATTCGTTTATTTTAATGATACAAGCAGCTGTACCACTGACAAAAGTTGGCTACATCACACTGTGCAGGCATTTAAATTTTGGTTTATATATAATCACTGTGCCCTTCTCTCTCACGTACGTATCTAGATATTTCTGAAAAATTATGCAGGCTATTTATATGTCTGGTCTTATTTTCCAATTTATGTGATAGTACCCATTCTTCTCTCATTCGAGTCACTAGGAAAACTGCTGATTTAAAAAAAAAAGATTACATGTGTTTCTACTTGTCTCCCTTCAGTTTTACTCATGATGCTTCAGATTGGGTCCTCTCACTGTGTTAGCAAATGGCCAGTTCAGTGTGCTGCATCTTACAGGGTTGCCATTTAAGTATTTTTTAAATCCGTTTACCTGGGCTGACTGAGGTCTGCCACAAGCGCTCCTGAGAGCAAGGCAACCCCTGGCCGCAAGCTGGCAGCCACATCAGGGGCCAAGTCCAAGCCCAGAGACCATAATACGGAGGGTTTATTTCACTCCACACTCCACACCAGCTGACAGATCCCAAGCCCGGCTGCCGGGTTGCACTGGCAGCCTTTCCATCTTGCCCTTCCCCTTGTTTCAGTCCTCGAGTAATACTTTCTTCTACGTTTTGAAAACGGTCCTTGCTTAGCGCATCAATTTCCTTATATTGAACACATATTTTAGTTGATTTGTTGCCATTAGGCTTATTTAACAATTGCATGCAGAAAAGTGAATTTCTCACCAACTTTATCAAATTTTTATATGCCTTTAGGTTTATTCTTCCTAGAGAGTTCAATAAGCTTCCTTGCAAATTTATCTCCCCTCAGCACAAACACTGCTCCACATATTGTGCGCTTTCACAGGGGAGAGAGCAGAAATCACACCCGTGTGTTCACTGCTCTGTTTGCACATCAATGAAATCAACACTAAGAATGTATTCTGAACACAAAATACAACTTGCAAATAAGTTGTTACAAGTAAGTTAGTGGGGGGGAACATTTAAATACTTCTAAACACTTTTTCCAGCAATATTTTAACTATCATCCAATCCTATATTGATACTACCTTTGCTAGTACCAGTAGGAAAGTGCAGGTAGTTTTACTTTCAATGCAATGAAAAGCTGAGTTGACTTTACAGTCTGGAGACTCTTTTAACTAGTGCTCTCAAGAGTTTATAATAATTTCCAAAAAAGCCAGTTTTAACTGAAGCTGCATGGTACTCCTGCTCTAAAATCCCTTTTTTCCTCCTGTTCAGTCCAGCCACAGAAAAAGATTAAAACACTTAGTTCTGGTTACAGTGTGCTTACTGTTTCACTGCAGGTATATTTTACCAGCTTGCAGCTCCATGCACATTCACGTCTGTGCAACAAACGCTTGCCCCTTGGCCAAGTGAGAAATTCCCCTGACCAACAAAACTCACCACCATTCCCCCCAGCATCAACTGGAAATATTTAAATCACAAATTACTTTTTTTTTCTATGAAACAATTCCTCACACTCCACTATCAAAAAGAACTTCGCATTTTAAGCCACCTGGCTTTGAAATAAAGCTGCCATATATATCCATGGGTATCCATCCATCCATCCATTACCTGCATGCCCTGTGCAAGGGAAACATCTTGCTCTGCTCCATAAAACACCAGGTGCAGCCTCAGTGTTCAATAAACAACAGGAATAAATAACAATGTATTAAATACAAAGAACTGACTCTTCTGTTTTCTTCTGGGAGCGTCTAGTTTGAGTGTGAAATCTTTAATCATGCAGTTTGCTCATCAGGGTTTTTCCTAACTTGCTTGTATTTCTGTTTGGTTGCAATCACTGCATAAATCCTAGTTGTCTCTTAACTCAGTTCATTGCAGGGAAGATTTTACCAGGGTACTGGACAAGCAAGGATATGTTAATGCAAATGATCTTTTGAACGCCAGTCAAGGCTGGAAAGACTTCTCTCAAAATAAACGTGCAGCCTCTCACTCGCCCAGTATAGAAGACTAGCACCGAAATCGCACAGGATTTTAGACTGAATCCTGTCAGGATAAAGACATTGACTTCTGCAATGGATTATCAGTCTGTGCTCGTAGAGTGTAACCACTGTTATAAATTCATCATGGAACTCTGCTTGCTCACTTGCACACTTTTACACATGGTTATTCCTTAGATTTCTCTCCAGCATGTATAAAGCATGCACTAGTCAAATTTGTTAAAATTCACTCGTGTCTTGCAATCTTAACCTAGTAATGTTTATAATCAGCTCATATTTGTGCTTTCAAGACTGAGGATGTTTTTAAAAGGACGTACATCTAGCAAAAGGACAGGGAAAGGGAAAACAACACTGGAAAAGCTGGGAATTGAAGAAGCATTAATATTGCTAGGGGCTAAAATGCCATAGGGCTTCCGATGTCCCTGAAGTTCAGCAGGTGGGTACTTCCCTTGGACAGCAATTCAATCTATCACCAGGAAACAGGAAAGACTAAGAGCAGAAAGCAATGACCTTTACTCCTGCAAAGTGGTGGTTACCTACTACACCTACAGCTACCCCGGGTTGGCGTGGCTGCTCCTGGATTGTGTTTTTTTCAGCATGTCCACAAACAAACGATCCTGCTCCCCAGGTATACTGCAGATCCCCTTGTACCTCAGCCAACTCTTGCCCATGATCTGCCCCAGCCATAAACTGCCATCTTCCATCTCGGGTTCAACAGAGTGTTTGGTCCTACTGGTCCCACAGGCATCTCCCCCAATGGAGGTGGCCTCAGAGCCACCCACCTCCCGCGTCCCCACAGCCCCCTCTCTACGTTGTGATCTAAAATATGTCCCCACAGTCTCCTCTCTACGTTGGCCGCTTCCTGACCCCTTGGGCACATAAGGACACAGGCCTTCCCGTGCAGCCGGCACGGCAGGATGGACAGTGTGCACATACGTGAAGGACAATTTCCATACTTTGCCATTCCTCTTTTTCAAATTTAAATCTCAATCTTACAATTATTTATGTTCATATTTAGGCCTGGAAACCATCCTATTCAACTTCAGTGAAATCATGCCGACAAAAAGCGAACGGCTTTGTTTTCTCAGAGCTGCTCCTTTCTTCAAATAGTACTCTCTTCCTTTTTTACTAACTCTCTGTACTATTTCACCAAGTTAGGAATGGTCCAAAGGAATCTGGAGCCGGAAAGAGTCTTTCCAGGAACTTCACAGGACTTGAAGTGCTCTCGAGAGGCAAGCTCAATCCAAACTCACTACCCCAGCCGGCCCCTTCAAACCCTCCTGCTAAAGCACCACTGCTCTTCAGCAGCCTTTGAGCAAATTTCCAAAGTATCAGCATTTTCCCATCGGAGCAGCAGTAGTGTTCCCAGCATCCTGTCTCTGAAAAGCAAGAGGACTTTTCAGGATCTCCAGGGTTGAGAGCTGGCAGTCAAAGTGCATTGGGGTGCAAAAGGCTGCTGAGTTTAGCACTTTTATCAACTGGGAAGTTTATGCAGTGACTGAGATATAAAAAAAAAAAAAATGCAATCTGAGGAAACAGATCCTGTTTACCACATCAATGTATCTGCTACATCCAGGAATGCCTCTACTCACTCTGAAGCAGGGACACCACCTCTTAAGGCAGTGCCCATGACACGCAGCTCCGTTTCTCTGTGATGGAGCAGATCTCGGCTCCAGGCTGGGCACACAGACACCCGGAGGGGGCAATGCCCCCAATGGCACTCATCAGTTCTGCCACAGTGCTGCCCCTCGGGAAACCCTGCTGCCCACCTGCGGACAGATGACAGCACCAGACCGCTCTGTCGCGACCCTGCCAGCCCCTCATCCCTGCAGGGGTGGCGCGGGGGCAGCTCCCAACAGGGATGCACCAGAGCTCCCGGAGCTCAAACCAGCGTTGCCTGGGTATGCGACTAGTTTCCAGCACAGCTTCTGGTGGGATCACGTGAAGCAGCGGTCCCTTGAGGTCTCCTACGTTGCTGCTACTAACACAGCAGGAGCTCACGAAGCTGCTGCGTCCCACAGCTTGCCATTGCTGGTGTGAAGCACTCCAGCACCACTACACCCTGCAGATGAAGTAGCTGGATTTATTATTCCTCTTTAAAAAGTCCACTTTATCAGATGTTAATACTTTCCTCTATTTGATCAAAATCTTGGAGTTGTTTCCAACTACCTCAACTAGTATTTTGTACCAGTTAAATAATTAGATATTCCCTAACGAAGAGGGTATGTCATTAAGTATTTCAATAAATTCAAACGTGAACCCCAGAAAGGTTTTCTTGTTTGCATAATCCTGTGTTTCAGTATATTACAATTCAGTGTTTACTTAAATCTTATTTTAATAGCAGTAGTCCTTCAAGTGGCACTGTGCAAATTAAGGAAAAAGACAGAACTCTGGATCAGAATAAAAGCATCTCTTTTGTTATTTTGTACAGGAACTAATTTAAGTGCTGCTGTGCAGCCCTGGATGAAGAAACTAAAAGCCTGGATCCCCCAGCCATCGCATGGGGCTCACAGAGTCAGGCGAGCAGGGACCAGCTGCCACTGTAGTGCTTGAGGGCAGATTCACCTGTACAAGTGCAGTCCCTCGTGATTAAGGCTGCCAGCAAGCACGCCAATTAGCACAGCTGGCAAGACAGTGAGGTGGCTTCATATCCTTTAACGACTAGAAAGATCACCCTGTTTCTCCCAAGCATTGTAACACAATTCCGGTGGGAGGAAACACACAGCGAGGCAAATCAGTGGACAAAATCAAGCAATTAGTGTCACTGAAATTGTGTGTTCTCTGGGATCCTGGTCCTCGGAACGAGAGAGCTGATCTGGCCGCAGGCAGTGCTCCCCCCTTGAAGGTGCTCCAGCCGGCACCGGACTCTGCTTTCTCCGCCTTTTGTTCCCTTTGAAAGCAACACAGAGCAGGGGAAAGATGTAGGATATACAGGAATACTTTTTAATTGCTCTTCACCAAAGCCTTCTCTACCCCAAGCCTGTGCTTGAGCATGGAGCACTGCTGCCCTCCCCAAGTCTGGACCCCGACCAGCAGCAGGACCGTGCAGGGACAGTGCCGAGACGGTGCTGGGAGCTGGTTCCCAGGGCGAGAACCACTGCTGCGAAACAGGGAGAGCAGGCGCTTGGCTCTCCACCGAGCCCAGCCCCATGCATCCATCACCAACCCATGGGGAAAAACAACGCGGCACAGAAGGAAGCACAAGAAAACAGGGAGAGGATTAAAGAGGTGTCCATTACTAATCATCCCCAAAACAATGTTGTTTTTTCTCTTAACAGGGTTTTCACAATCTGACTGAATCAGTAGGAGGGCGGCAGACTTGCCTTGGCTTTGAGACTTCTTCTCTAGAAGACTGGCCATTCTCAGACATTAGACACAGCCCTGACACGGGAGCTATTCCTGATGTGAAGCACAGACTTCTAAGAAGCACCCAGGGCAGTATTTCCTAAATGGTATCCTGTTGGGCTAACAAGGCTACATAGTCCCAATGAAGAAACGTTAATGCTTCTCCAAAGTCAGAAACCAGATGTGATCATTCGGTCTCGAATGTAATTTGTTGCTTCCAACAAATTTTAAAGTGAACCTTGGCAACGAGGCATCTGTATTCAGAAAAACACAGCAACAGAGGCTTGGGGTCATCCCAGGAAGGAGAGAGGCCTCACAGGCTGCTTTTGACCCTCATTTGAAGACTTGGGACAAATGACTGAATATTCTTGACACAAGGTTTTCTTATTTTATGCCTCTTTAAATTTTCCCTGCAAATTAGTTCAGAATGTTACTGATTTTGACTGTACACAGCAGAGTTCCTGACCATACGTTAACAGAAACCCACGCTGGTTTCTGTTATGTACAGCCTCTAAAAAAATGACAGTGCAAATGCTGCAATGCAATGTTTTTTGTTTTATTTCTTCCTGCAGATGTAGAGCTGAAACTATAACATGAACTCTGAACACCGTAGTGAGCCATAACTCTTTTGTTTGAATATCCGATAAGATTTCAAAATGCCATTTATATTCCCACAGAGGAACACGCACAGTTTCGATTGTTTGTTTTTTTAATGGACTATTTGCCACTCAGCCTAACAATTGCACCATTTTCCCAATGCATTTGCCACTATCCCTTTGCTTCCTCTTCTGGAGCTCAGCCTACTGGCAGACGCACAGGCTGAAGAGGAGAAAAATGGCAAATCAGATCTCAGGAATTTGAACACTGTTTATATTTTCATTTTTTTCTAAGGGTTACTGCCTTACGAGTTTCCTTGGAATCAGACGTGTGTCCATCTGCCTCCCGGCCCCCGAGCCAAACCGAACCTCTGCATCCTGAATGCTGTTATTGCCTCACACTCAAGTGATGCCGTACACCCGAAAGTTAAAATTACTGAAGAGTCACCTGCTAAAGTGTTCTGTAACTATGTTTCTGGATTTTTTCTTCTGCCTTAATTAAAGGACTGACAGAGCCAATGATCTGCCATTCTCACGTTATTAGTGAAATACGCTTACCATGATTTTCTTTTCTTTGTATTAAAATAAATAAATAAGGTCCTTATTCTACACCCTTAGGTAAGTGTAACACGAAGGGGGATGACAAGTCAAAAAATCATTATTTTTTGAAGCAGTGATGAAGTAGAGAGATTTGAACAATTAACAATTACATCTCTGACGCGGTAGAAATAAGGTGCTCACTGAGTTAATCTATAATAATAATAATGCATTTATATATTTTTAAGGCTTCTCGGTAAAAAGTGGCATGTCACTTTTACAGAGTTCAGGAGTTTAATTTTTAAAAAATAAGTACTTCTGCAACAGAAGATAAAATACTAACATACTATGTATTGGTGGATCTTGGACACAAAGCACCAGAGCTTCAAACTCAGATACCATCAGTGAAAAGACTTGAACTTCTAGTCTCTAGCTTTTTCTTAGAATTTCAAAAAAGCAGAGAAATGTGGAAGTTCAAGAGTTTTCAGCTGTTGAAAAGATTAGGAAAAAGCTTTTACACTTCATTGGGACATCCAACTCGGGCATGAAGTAGCTGCCTTAGTAGAAGCATAACTTGAGAGCAAAAATTTATTTTAAAGTTCCAGTGCCCATAGTGAACATTAGCTCTCAAGGGATAAACTGTGATGCAGCCCAAATCCTGCACTGTTTACTGAGTCCACTGAAATCAAGTGAAGTTCAAACCAGTTAGAACCAGCATGTTTTGGATCACAACAGTTTGCATCCCGTAGAAAGCCCGCTGACTACAGTGGAGAAGCGCCGCCTAACAGCAGCGCTGACCACAACCACGCAGCACTACAGAAAAGAGAGTGAGTCCACATCACCCTTTCTCCGCTTTCTTCCTCATTGTTTTTATACTTTCAAAAATATATGGCTAGGAAAGACACTGTGGCAGCCAAAGGATGTGGCGTGCACAGACAAGCTGCAGGCAGGGTGACAGCGTGTCCTCAGCGCATCTGCAGCCTCCCACAAGATTTGCATTTGACATCCATCTCCCCATTGTTAAGACATCTTTATCTCAGTTTTCAGGAAACGTCAGATGACTCATCTATCGGAACATCTGATGAAGTTAATGTAATTTCAAAAATGAATCCTACTTAGGCGTATTTTTCCAAGCAAAAAATGAAGAAAAATGTTTTAAAATTATGCTAAAAATCTAATTCTGTTGCAAACCAGTTTCCTGATTTAGGAACACAAGAGCTTATTTTTTCTGTAGACAGTTTAACAGGCTTTTAGGCATCCAAATTTAGGAAAAAAATCCTACGGCATTTAAACAATGCAGAGCCAGAGCTGGAGCTGACTCAGCCACTCAAGCGCACAATTTGAATATACTACATAATCATTCTTGTTTTAAAATTATCCTCCTAATATCTAAGGGCTACATTATCCCACACACATTTATCTTGATTAATGCACTACCCTAAGGACAGCCTTGCAGATTTCATTAGGACTAATTATGAAGCAGGGTATTCAACAGCAGGATGATAAAATCTTGCTCTGATTGACATGACCCTGACCTCTTCCTTGCACTACCTCATCGAGGTCACAGAAATGTATGTGTCTTCCTTTTTCTCCTCCAAACTTCTAATTAACATGTAACAACTGCTGTTTGTTACTGATTCAGACTTAAGAAAGAACCCATAAGGTGCACACACAGGACATGCTTCCCAACAAATGACACGTGCCCCAAGATCAACGCTGCAGTGCCACAGTTCTACAAGCAGCCCCTGCAAACCCCGACACAGTACCTGCGGGTGGCAACACAACATGGAGGAGAGATTCACAGGAGTAGATGCCCCTCTTATTTTCGCTCTACACCTACATACACAGTTTTTGCTTTCATTTCACAGGGAGAAAAAACAAACAAAGTATTTTACCCAAGCTGAAAGTTCCACTTCTGAAATCTATTTTTACCTCTTATGAGCAGACTAGATGAGTCGTACTTGCTTGCGGCTGGCTGTGAGCTCCGTGCACTCCGTCCCTGCACAACATCTACGGAGGACACCTGGGACGGAGGCCAAAGTCTGCCAGGCAGAGCTGAAGGGTACTGCCATTTCACGGGGTCCCCTCAGAAAGTATTTGCTTTGCCTGTTTATGTTCTAAATATAGCAGAGCACACCGGCCATCTCCAGCTCATGAGCAAGTATCGCTATCAGGGGCTGCAGCTCTCTGCAGCACTAACACACACCTGCGTGATGTCAGCTAATATAAAGCATTTTTTCTAAGACACACTAATTCATGGGAGCGCTATGAGTGAAAGATGCATTCATAGTTTGTAAAGAAAAATTCAGTGACTAAATATCTGTCTTATGTCCAAGAGACAATGCAAGAGTAGCTGTTAATACTAATATTACATACATTTATAAGACATCAAGTATTTTAATATTAAGGTCAATTTTTAGGTGTACTGCTATTTTAGTAAAGAGCAAGGACATCCACACTGAATTATTGAAAAATTAAAAATTACTTCTGAATGTCCTAATCAAAAATCTTTTTTTTTTCTTTGGTAAACTATTAACTGACCTTACAGGGTCTAGACAAATCTGGTATAACATTTCCCTAAATTGTTTTTGTGTAACATCTAAAGTTTGTGATATTGCAGAAAATGTAACAAAATAACTAGTTCTTGTTTAACTTAGCACACACAAAAATTGACAAAGATGTGAAACAAAACCAAAACTGAGTAACTGCTTTTCTACCACGTGGATTGGACAGGGAATTCAGTGAAGAGATATTCCATTTTCTGATTACCAAAGTTATTTTCATAGATTATAGAAGCTATTTAACTAAAAAAAAAAGAAAGAAAAAAAAGCACGCTCAGGAGCAAGCAGCTCTCCTTATGCTGGAGGCAGCAGCAACACGACCCGGCCCTGCTCCCCAGGCTGCAGTGAGGGGATCCACTGGATCCCCTGGGAGCCTCTCCAGGACACAGCACATGGAGGAAGCACCTCAGCCACACGTAGACCTTTTAAGCATGAACACCAGTAAACATATCTGGTAAGCAGTGTATTTTTAAACAGCAGATTCCTTCCCAGCTTACAACTCGGCTACTGCGTTGACTTTACATGGGCAACGGAAGACTCTCTTCGACAGGGTATTTTGAAGCAATGTCATAATGCTGTAATGTTACCTACAGTTATTATCCATGGACCTTGCAGCTCTTTACAAAGGTGATAATTATCTCCTTCATTAAAAAAGGAAACGGAAGAGCCCTACTGACGGCAACACAAGAGCCAGCCATGCCGCCGGGGACAAGGAAGCCTGGCCAGTCCCCAGTTTGTCTCTCATCCAGATACAAGCCCAAGCTGCCGCTCTGGCTCCAGCGCCACTGGTCTCCTCATCCAGCACCAAGATTTTAAGGCACTTCCAATGACCACGGATGTCAGAAATCTGAGTGGAGGACACTGATGTACAGCAAACTCAGGTGATGCCTCCCATAGCGAAGGAGATTCACATCCAATTAACTCTGGCGTCTTGTTTCAACCTTTTCGGTTGTATCCTCGCTCTGAAAAGCGCAAGGCCAGAGGAGTAAGGCCGCTGCAACTGCACTGCGCCGTGCGATCGAATACCAGTTCAGTGGGAAATTAAACCGGGGGATACTGCAGGTACTATTTTACATCTTCACTCTCACACCCTCTCACACAGAGGCAGGTTTAAGTCTCCAAGGCCAGGCCCGTGTTTCCGGCAGGTATGCCACTGTGGGTGCAGCGCTGCAGCACAGCTGTCCCCGCTGCGGCAGGCCGTGCAGCCTCTGACACTGCCAACACACCGGCGGGGCGGCTGTGGTGGCGCCCGCGGCGCAGCATCCTCGAAGCAGCAGCTGACCTGCACCATACCACACTACGCCATGCCTCGCCATGAAGAGGAAGCACCAGGCGGGCTCGCTGCCACCCAGGGGCGGTGGCCGCGGCGGGCAGAGGCACTGGGCCACTCCTCCACCAAGGGCGATGCCTCAAGGCCAAGACTCCCCATCGGCGCTGGTGGCGCCCAGCACTGCTCCTAACTCCAATGCTTTTTTAATGCATAGAAACACTTTATTTCCATGTTTTTAAATGAATTTTTCTCTCCCCCCATGCATTATGATTACTGTAATTTTAAAATAAATTTGAACAACACAAACAAAAACGTTTCAATATCCGTAAGTTAAAACATGGCTGGGGGTGGTGGGGTTGGGTATTTCGGGCCTGAGAGCATTTTAAAGGTTCACCATCTACCCTGTTCTGCAACAAGACACATTTTTAAACTCAGGAGCATTGCAGGATTTATATAAAACCGCTATTAACCCACTTCCTGCCCAGCTCCCGCTGCGATCGGGGCCTGGCTGCACAAGCGACCTGCAGTAGCTGGTTACAGCTACAACTCCCTCCCCAGAGCATGTCTCTGCCATGAGGCAACTCCACGCACTCGGGCTCTGCTCCGCTTCCCGGGATTTGGTCCCAGGAAGAGAAAATTATACTGTAGAAAAAACTGACAGACATATTTCATAAAAAAATTAAAAGTTGGGAAACGGACTCTACTGAATTAATTCTGTACTGTTTGTGGGATGAGTATTTTAAATGTTAAGATTATTTAATTCATAAAAATTGAAGGGAAGGCGCTGGGATCCACACGTTTAACACCTATTGCTGAAACTACAGCTACAGTAAAACAGCAGCCATACATTTGCAGCACCTAACTCGGATATGCCTCCTAAAAATCACAGTGAGGCTGTACACTCTCTGCTACAGCCCTGCTTGCACGTCTAGAGGCACCTTGCCTTCTGCTAAGCATTGTCCTTCCCTTAAGCAAGTGTGTTTGTGAAAAAGACAGGATAACCACAGCAGTCCCAAACACAGAAATACAAGCAGGGTGCACACAGACACCCAAATAACCTAGGGAGGAAAACACTCTTCTAAGATTCACCATCAGCTGTCCAGAGACACCAACAACCCGCTGGTAGTTACGAGATGGAAACAAATCCTCATATTGCTTACGTGGTTTGTGCTATTAAAAACAAAGAATCCTTACAGTGACTTTGCTGTTTCTACGTGAAGTGCCCTTTATTCCAGCTACAGGCAGAGAGTAATTTGGAGGCAAAGAACCAGTCACTGTAGCCATACTGGAGGATTTGAGCCCTGCCAGGCATATTTTCCCTTCATTCCCCCTATCCTTCCCCTTCCCCTGAGGAAAACAGCAAAACAAATCAACAAGCATCAATAAAATAAAAGCAGCAAAACATCCCACTGCTGGCAGCCAGCAACTGCTCCCTTTTGGGCTGCAGGGTTTCTCTGGCTACAACTGCTTCTTTCATTAACTGTATATCCTTGAAAATAATATAATATTTACTCACTTTCAATGAATCAAAGCAGGCGATTACGCGTCCGTTTTCAACTTGGCAGCTTTTCGATGGGTGTGCAAATTTACATTCCGTGTCTGGTCGTGAGCAAGTCCCCCTTTGGAACTCCCTACACACTTCCAGCGTTAGCCATTTTGTGTCCCGAATCGGCGTGACACTAACAGCCATCTTTAGATTTTACAGGTAGTTAAAATTTCCAATAAAACGGACAAACAAGTAGCTGAATGATAAACTGGAAACGATGAAAGCGCCACCTCCAGAATACTTTTTTTCCCCCACTCCCTATTTTAAAAGTACATGTAAAATTGGGTGGCCGCAATGTCAAAGAAAAGATGTGCCACCAGGAGTTCACAGTGTGACACTGTTAATCGACAGAGGTTTCGTACTTAGAGAAATGCTAGGATTACCAGCAAGGTGAATGTTAAAAAGTGTGGCCCGGACTAGCCTCGTGCGCTCAGTAACCCATCCTGAGTGCCAACCGGAGCCCACAATGCAAGCATGAAAACGTGGCAGACCCTCTGACACGGGATTTCCAAGCTGCTTTCAGTAAAGTTGTCTGAAAAGTAATCTCCACGCAGCTGAATTTGCAACGGGGTTTTGTGGTGCAATCAGTATCGATTAGTTTGGCATAGACAGATGCAGCAGTTTAGAGCAACGATCGAGATTGGATTTTTTTTTTTTCTCCTCTCCTTGATTTTCGGGCAGAAGATATCTGACCTTCTCAGCAAACTTTTATTTTTACAGTAAAGCAGCCTACGGCAAGGCCCGATAGCGCCTTTCTCTCGGTTTTGGGTGGCAGTGGGGGTGTCTGGCTAGAGGTGGCGGGCGGATGCGCTGTCGTCGCAGTCTAGCTGGCAGCAAGCAAGGCAAAAAGCAGCGGCTGCTCTAGAAGCGGTCCCAAGCAGCAGAGACGTCAGGAAAGGCACTTCTTAGTACCAACCTGTAGAGAGAAGAGACACGTTACAATTCACCGGGCGGCATTTCGGGGGTGTCCCGCGGAGCCGCCGCCGCCGCCCCGCGCAGGGCACTCACGCCAGCCGCCGCCGGGCTGCGAGGAGAGGGGCCGCTTCCCCGTGCGGAGCCAGGCATGATCGGGAGCGAGCCAATCGCAGATAGCGTTGCAGCGATATTCCGGGCAGGAAGCCAATGGCGGGGGCCGTCTTATGAAAGGTCGCGCCTGTCAGACGCTGGCTGCGCTGCCCCGAGCGCCGAGCGCGCCCGCCCGACGGGGCTCGCCCGGCCGCCGGAGGACGAGCGTGTGGGCCCGGGCTCTACCCGACATGCAGCGAGGGGGACGGACCATCGCGGCGCCGCCGCCGGAGCGCCCACGCGCGGCGCGGGGAATGGTACCGTCCGCTGACCCGCCCGCCTGCGCGCCGCCGCCGCCCCGCCCCGTCGAGACACTCGCCTCGCCTCGCTTCCCCCCGCCCCGCGCCTCTCCGGCCGCGGCCCGCAGGTACGGGCTCCCCGCACGGAAGCGGCGCGGCTTAACGGACGCAGAAAGCCGGGCCCGCCGTCCCGCCGGGAGCCCGTTACAACGCAGCGTTACCGTGCGGTCGTTACCGCCCGGGGTCAGGCAGCGGCACCACCCCTCCGCTCCCGCGGGCGCCGGTACTTGCTTCTCTTAAGGACAGACCCAAAATGCCGCTCATTCACAAGACCGGCTCGGCTCTGGTGCAACAGCTGACTGCCTGAGACAACAACCGTGCACTCTTATGTAACCCTAGTCGCTAATATATAGTCATTTTGGGGTCACCACAAACTAGCCTGGATCTGTATTCATCTAAGACCTCAGGAAATAATGTGCCTGCACGTGTGCGACTGCCCCTTCCAGAAGAGAATGATTACTTGGCACTCTTTTTCCTCCCATTAATGTATTGCAGGTGAACTACAAGCTTAGTGACAAACATCATTCACTTAAAAAAAACCCACCCAGGCATTTAACATCCAGAAATGAGAGGGTAAACCTTTCCCCTCAGATGCCAAGGTGGAACAGGTGTTTCTTTGAGACAAGTTTCAGATGCCCAGCTTTGCCACAGAAGTCTGGTGCCATGTGTAAATTTAACTCCATAATAAATTGTAACTTGTCCCAGCCTGGAGATCTCAAAAGAGCAGCCTGGACTACAGAGCAGAGGGGCCCTCACGACAGTGCCCACAGCACGCTGCGGCACACCGGAGCCCACAGGCAACACCAACAACGGGACTTCTGCCAGCACTGCAACCCCCAGCAGCATCCTGCCCGCCTGCGTTTAGGGGGAAGGTTGTTCCCATCCCTGTCTTTCTAGAGACACTGCTCCATAATCTTCATATTTCCCACCACCACCACCACCCCCCCAAAGCAGCATCACTGACACTGTCATCAAAAACACATCTTGGGAAGTGATGCTGGTCAGCGTGGATGCAAACCAATAGATGAGGAAAAATCTACGAGGCGTCTTTTCCCAGGGACTAAGTGATTAGAACAACAAACTACAGGAGAAGTAAAGCACACCTAATACAGCTAATAAGATTGTAACAGGCACCATGGTTTCCTTGCCAGGACACTTCTAATCGTGCCCACATTTTTAATCCCTGCTAGCAGGAGACAAACAACTATGCATAACTACTTGCAAGCACAAGTTAACAGCTAGGTGTCTTCTTGGTAAACACAGATATTCATTTGCTTCAGCTGCCTAAAATTCAGAAGTCAGTCATCCCATGCCAGCAGTCACTACTGCTCAGCCCTTGGGGATACAGCAGAGACTTGGGTCTTGAAAACTCATTCCGTAACAAGTGCTCAGGCAAACACGTTTGGTTCTCCCACCTGTGCCACACTACTCAGCCACGATGGGTTAGCACCAAGAGATTTGAAAGAACCAAACAATATGCTGGGACCTCACGATGCCACCTGGCCACAGCCGCACACCAGCAGGCCCACCTGGGTGCCCTGCTGGGATGGGCTCCAGGCATCCCCAGCCACCTTGTGTGGGACTGCCCTTCACATCAGAGAGCTTTTGGAATCCTAAAACACATCACCCGGCCTCCAGCCAAGGTGTACTGCAACTCACCCTGTCCTCCGCAGATACAGATAATAGATGTATCCACTTCCTCCCACCATTGCTCTTGCACAGCACAAAATGATGACTTCTGAGTGTTATTTTGTTATGAACGTTTATTCCCTGTGAGACCCTCAGGAGAGGGTGGTGCCGATGCAGGCAGTAAGAGCTCTCTACAACAAAGTTCTGAAACAGCTCTAAGTGTGGATTTTCTCCTGTTCATCAGTTTGGTATACAATCCATACCAAGCATTGATTTTTCCAAACAACAAGAAGAGTTAGAGCAGCAATTGATATATTTTACATGCTAAAGCCAAAGCAAGTTAAAGGCCACGTTTTCAAAACAAGATACTTAATTTCAGTCTCATTGCACGAGTAGTCACCCCTTACGAAGAAAGATAGCATAAAGGCAACATACAAAATGAAAACAAATGAAAACTATCTTTTGTGCTCACGTGTAGTGAAAGGAGTAATCTTCCCGGTAAAACTCAAGAAACTGTGTTTTATTCCTAGCTTTGTAGTAAGTTTTCTATTTGGCGTCAGACTAGCCACTTGCAGCGAAATCCTGCTCCTGTTGAGGTCAGTGATATATCTGTAACTGCGTTAAACAAGGCTGAATTTCACCCTTCGTTCTTCAGGCTGCCAACTGCAAAAAGAAAAGTATTACTCTGAGGAGCTGCGATGCCTCAGAGGTAAATCTTCTGAATGTGAAGAAATGCTAGATGCATATTTTGTCTGCACAGTTACTTGAAGAAAAATTGTTTTGTCAGAATTTGTTACCTACCTGAAAACATAGCCAGAAATATCAGCTTTAAAAATAGCCTTCTAGCAAAAATAGACTGACTTCAGACCAGAGGTATGTCCTCAATATCTTCACTAAATAAAGGAAGATGTTAGCACAGAATCTTTTTTTTTTTATCTGCATAAACTATTTTCCCCTCACTTTGAAATTCACTTGTGATATTCCACGTCAATAAGGAGTCCTCAATAAGCCTCAAATACTAAAGGACACCACTGTCTGCAAAAAACCCCAGCAGATATATGTGATGTGTCTCTTTGGGCTGTCTCTGATAAGCTAGGAAAGACCGCAACAAATCCAGAGGGAGGAACCATAGTGAGAGGACAGGAAAGGGGTTGGGTTGATTTTTAATATTTTTTTATTTATTTAATTAAAATTTATTTGGGGGCTGACAGTTTCCAGACTCCACCTAGTAGGCCATTCAGTACTAAAGGCTGTTCTTAATCCACAGGTAGTTTTCAAAGTTCACCTTTTGAAATTTGAAAGTATTTGCTACTTGTCTTGGGACTGTTGCAACATTGGTTGGACAAAGCGTAGCTTTGCCTTCACTGATTATTTGGAATACAAGGAAAATGAAGCTAAAAATATTGAAAGCAAATTAAAAAGTTATTCTCAGAAAAGATAAAAGAGAGAAACAACACTGAGAAGTCATTCCTTAGGAGGGTAAGAGAGATGACTCAGTTGTCTGCTGAGCTGGGTCAATTCAAACAATTAAGAAACAACTTCACAAATCAGTGGAAAGGTTATCTGAAAACGCCCAAGAAAGTGAAACTAACACACAAAGGACCATGTGATTACAGTTTCTAAGTTCTGATTAAATATGTTCCATTTTTATTACTTCCCATTATTGCTATAAAGAAATGTTGTACAGCCAGGTTAATGACATGTTTTTCCTCCTCTTCTCATTACAGTCTTTGACACAAAAATAAGGTATCTGAACAGGAGTGTCTCACTGCGCTGGGAACTGTTCCCGAGGAGCCATTGTTTTCACTCTTCCTGTAACTGGGTTTGCTGGACGTTCCTTTTTTCTCTATCTCAATTCACACACATCTCTTGGAAAGAAAGATGTATAAAGCTGGACAGGCAAAAAGCACAACACTAAAGAAGAACACGGCAGTGAAGAATGCTATTTTTATGCTCAGAGAAAGTGGAAGCTGAAAACGCCAGTCTCAATGACATGAGAACTGTCAGCAAGAACAGATAATTACACAACGTGAATTCATCCTCATGACAATGACTCTAATGAGATAGGAAATGGAATAAAATCAATATTCTATTTACATTGACAGTACAGTCTCAAAGCTTGAAATTGCCAAATGGCTGTCTTTTAAATAAATACAAAAATTACTGACCGCCTTACAGTATTTTCAAAACACCTCTGCCAATTCAAAGTTACCAATAACATATCTCAACATAGAATTTGGAAAAGATACAGCAATTACTTCATGGCACAATTGATGGATATAATTATAGCACTGTCACAAAATTAAGCAGAAACAATGAGCTAATTAACATCTTGGCCACATAACAGTGAAGGATTGGTTAAAGAAAAATATTCTTTAGTAAACTACTGCTGAACAAACCAAATTGGTCTTGTACTCTAGCTCTGTAGGAACTGTACCTACTACACCGATGTGACAGCACGTAAAAGCAAATAGACCCCTCTCTCAATTTGGTACTTTTGCATATATTGGGGAAAAAGTAGAGCGCAAAGGCAGCGGCACAGAACAGCCAGCTCTGAAGTGGGAATGCCCTGATACTGTACCATTTAAGATGTACGTCATAGCCCTCCACAGCCCAGCAACTTGTGACATAAACAGAGCTTGGTAAAACTACAAGCACATATTAGCATTGAACTACTACGCAAGTCCCACACCGGATTTGTAAAAAAACTGCCAACACTTCTTCTATGACCCAGATATTTTGCATAATATACATAGTTTTAGTAGTAGCAGTACTAGTAGTAGTGCTTTAAAGGTTATTTCTGTACTGTTTTAGCTCTGACAGAGTTGCTTGGGAAGACAGTGCAACCTCCCACTGACTTCAATGGGCTTCTCAGGCAGATCCTCATCAGACGTGTTTTTATCTTGAGTATATTTCACAGTTTCTAAAACGGTTTTAGCAGAAACACCTAACTGTGACATTACATCTGAATTTAACACATCCAAGTGTACTCAGTTCATGAAAACTGGATAAATAATGAAAAAAGAGGCAACGTCATAAAGTAAGCCCCCCCAATTGCACACACATTACTGCAGTGTGCAGAAATAAGGTATTTCCTTGAAATCAGTTCTCCAAGATTTATGTCCCTAATCAAACTGTGAACCAATTTCTAACAACAGTGTAATGGCACTGACGTACAAATCCCATAGCCCAATCCTTTCTTATTTTAGATTAGAGTAATGCTATTTTCAAGTCAGAAAGTTATACTGCAAATTCCATAAACCCTCTCTCCTTTAAAGAGTATACGGTTATGAATTAACCATTATTACTGTAATTAAAAAAAACTTTAAAGTCAAGAAATATGCCTGTTGAAATTTTTCTTTTTTTATAACCTATGTATGGTATATATCAATCTCCTTTACAAAATTTGGGACTTCAGAGACATGCAGAATTCTCATTACCTGACAGCATTAGATGGATGTGTATTTATAAACTAAAATAGGGAAAGGTCAGTGACTGTCTCTAGACCAGGAAATGTGTCTACTGGCTACTTATTCTCTTTCAACTGGTAACCCAGAGACACAAAATGGAAGGAAGGACTACTCTACATTTCATCCATTTTACCGTTAATTTATGTATTACAAAGCATTCACATATCCACCCACACCACTGAAGTTGCAAATATTGTTTCTGGTAGTAAAAACATAGCCATACTATAATCCTTTACCGTAACATTTACAGAATGTATTTCAGAAATAGAAGTTCTGCATTATCCTGACATAGGGGAATTTCAACCATAAAATAAGTGACATTTCCCACGCAAGTCTAAAAAGAAGTTGTTTATCTTTAAAAATAACAGTAATCTCACGATTTAACTTAAAACTCCTAGGTTTTTTTAAAAAGAAAACAAACTGAACTGAAATAACCAAAAGCTCTTTTATTAAAATCAGTCTTATGTGCTTGTTCTAATGAATATTAATTTTAAACACTGAGTTTCTATACAAAGACATTTAAGAGGCCATAATTATACATAAACAACTATGTATCCTTCTAAAAAGCAGAAAGCTATTTATTAATCACTCTTGCACATTAAAGACATTTTGTTTGATTAACTACAAATGCACGTAAGCCAAGTGATGCAGGAGAGGAGCGAGATGACCTACGTCAATGGCATCACACCAAGATCAGTCTCCCACAAACCCAGCGTCTCCTCTGGGGCAGCATGGGCTGTGTGAGCACAGCTGGCCCGACAGGTCGGTCACGCCAAATTGTCCGCCCCACACTGTCCCCTGCCACTAGAAAGGCACATTTCACGTGTAAAATGTTTCCTACTCTCTCCTGCATCATGCACGCATGACATTATATTACGTGTCACTTCTCCTGCTTGTTTCAGTGGGAGCAGGCTGCAGTGCCTGTTGATTATGCAGCCAAATATTAATAAAGAATGCCCCGCATGCAGCAGTTTCTCGGTGTTTTCCTCAAGAACACAGCCACATACCGAACCTCAGGACAAGTCCCACAACTAAGACTCAAAACTGGGAGGTACCTGTAACAGTGACAAAAAGGATAGCTACACATCACTGAAAAACACTCCCATATTGACAGGTGATTTCTAACTGTACATGTGTGTATATATAGAAAATATTATATATATATAGACGTGATTATTAGCATCATCCATGATAACAACTACTACAGAAAAAAACAATGGCCATGACTCAGCAAGGGAAGCAACCGCTTCCCTCTAGCATCGAATTCAGCTGATGTCAATGGTTTCAGGGAGGAAAAGTGACCCAGAGGAGCTCTCACTTGTGTGAGATGCAGCAGACACCCAGCCTAGCTTCTTGCAGGTCAGATGCCTTAACGTCTACTTTATAGCAAGGGAAAATATACTGGCACCTTATTACTACTAAGGTTCTAAATTAAATCTACATGTGACCTCTAGAAAGGTTCCCAATTTTAAAAATCAGATACATCGTTTTTCACTTCCTAAAGCAGCTGCCACATGGCCTTGGTTACAAAGGGCGGCTTTCTCCTTCCCCAGAAATGGCTGGATCCCAGCAGTGTGTAAACTGAGTCTTGGGAGACCACTCTGGTGAGCACCTGATGGATTACAGCATATACATGGTCAGTACTAACATTATTATTAATTTACTACTAATAGCATTTGCTCCAGGCAACAAGCTCCTCCACTTAGCTTTGCTAACCTGCCCCAGTCCGGGCACCCCCTCCCACATTTGCCCCCATCACCAAACTCTAGATTTCAAAGCTCTCGCCCATTTGCATGATGATTGCTTTGTTATGTGAATAATTATGAACTAGGAGTCTGGATGCAGCCACCACACCCTTGCACACATCAAATTAATTGGCAAGATTAAATCCAAACTTAATTACCAGAAACAGAAGAGGTCGTTCATGTCACCTGCTCTGAACCGGCACGTCATCCCACTCCCAGTCACACCCCGCCATCCCACTCCCCTGAACTGCCACGCACCCTGGCTCACCCTGCGGAGAGGCAGACCGGCGCAGCAACGCCTGCCAGGGAAGACTGTGGCATCTTCAGCAAAATTCAGTGTGGGGCACCTTACCACTAACTGCCTGCTGCATAAACGGGCATGCTCCTAGCGAGGCCAATCAGAAGTTATAATTACATGCATTGCTTCATCTTGCATCTGACTTGAGGGCAAACAAAAAGGGACATGAATACAGATAATGAGGAACACGTTATACAGAGTTCCGCTTTCGACAGCAAGTTAGAACTCAGGTTTCGATGGCCTGGTCACTTCAGCTCAGTAACGGTGAGCTGTGGCAATGCTGTGACAATCACATGCTTCTCTCAAGGATGAGAAAATCATGTGGGAATGGGTGAAAATGGGGTCACCGATGCGGTAGGGACTGAAGGAGAGCAGCACTCCCCTGGACAGACCCATGGCAGCACCAAGCCGGCACCCCAGCACCGCCCCGGCACCACAGCACCGCCAAGCGCACCACCATGCAGCACCTCCCGAGTAAGGGCCCAGGGGACCCGCGCCTCTGAAATCACCCCAGTCTCCAACAATCACAGCACTGCCACGCCAGGGACACCCAGAGCAGTGAAGCATCGTGAGCTTAGTGCGAGGGTATAACTGCCTGACTCCCGTTAACATTAACATGACTCACAAGGCAACGACAGTACTGGAAAACTACTCCAGCATCTGTTGCAAGGCAGGAGATAAAGCCGACTGCGTTTCAGTTCAAAGCTTTCTGTTTCTTAAAGACTCTTAAATCCAAAATAGAGTATTTTCTAAGTTTTAATACATTCTGGCCTTACATTTAATTTATATTCATCAGTCATATCCTTCCAGGATAGTAAAAACTTACACGACTTATCAGAAAATACAATGAATCTAAAGTAATTTCTTTTCATTATGTATGAATCTAAATCCTAGAGAATGGGGTTTTTAACTCTCTATGCTCTGTCACCATCCAAGGTATCAGAGATAATTGTTATGCACTAATGTAAGAGTAAAATGATTCTTCTATTTACAGCAAAACTAATCAAGTTTAAGAGACACTTTCCTTGACTTAACAGAGATCAGTACACATACAGTGCTCAGCAGCACAGAAACACTTACTGATGCGATTAATTTTGCATCGTGAACAATCTCACCCAAGCTAAATATGTGTCTTCAGACATCAAGGAAAAGCTCCAAATCAGTATTAAAAAGAAATAATAAAACCTGAATGACTACGCTTTATTTTAGGAAAGAAGTGAAAAATGTCTTTGAGACCTTTTTTTAATCAGTATTTGCTATAATTTATTATTATGCTTGTTCATCTTGAATCATGAGACTTACGTAGCTAACAATAATCATGAAAAACAACCCACTGACAGCCCCTGTTTGGAGCAGCTTCTTCTGCACAAAACCTCAGCCAGAAGAAACGCCACGACTGATGGACGTGAATTACGAAGGGACTTCTTAGCAAGGCTGTTCCCAGCGTGCGAGACGGCAGCGATGCAGTTAATGGGGATACCCTCCCAGTGCAGCGGTGCACTGCGCACAGGATTTAAGCCTAGCCTTCCTCCCCAGCTCCGGAGGCTATGACTAGTCAGAAGGAAAAGCAGCTCCTGCATTGTAGCCTTCCCAAGATCAGGCTCTCTGATTTCCTGGGAGCAGTCAGGCTCTGGGAATGACATCAAGAGCTGGCTTTGGTGATGAATTTTGCTAACACTCATTTTGTTCATGGATTCCCCAATGTCTGAATGACCCAGCTGGTGTAACGCTGCTTCAGTGCATGCTTGCATACAACTTTTCTCTTGTTTTTAGCCTTTTGCTGTGGGTAATAAAGATGAAATCGGGGGAGGATGAAAAAGAGATTTCTGGTTACTTCAGCGCCTAGAAGGTGGCCCTTCCAGAAGGTCTGTGCTCATATGGGAGGGAGCTGCAACGCCGTCACACCTGCAGCCCTGCAGACAGCGCGGCAACAGAAATCCCAGCCAGCGCAGGGTCCTGGGGTGTTCCTAGGGCCACTGAGCGAAAACTGCTTCAGGGACACCATTGGTGTAACACACAGAGGCACACAAGATCACCCACAGGCTGTTATCATCTGAGGTCGCTAAACTTATATTAAAAAAAAAAAAAATAAAAAGAGCAAGCAGCAGCCCCGCTGGAAGGTGCAGTGAGCGCGGTGGCACTGTCTTCGGCATCACCACAAATGGTAGCTACAGGGGGTTTCCAGCTCGGCCAGTCAGATCTTTAATAATTTTTGTTTCTGGGTTATGGATCGGGTCATAACCCACTACCTTGCTAAGTTTTTATTCACAGCTGTTGCCTGGCTGAGCTATTTGAACTATTTCTGAGCTCCCATCTTCCATGGAATAATCAAGGAATGTCTCTGAGGCAGAATGAATGTGGACCCTTCATTACACTCTTGCATCCTTGTATTCCTCGTGGTCTCATGTTGTAATAGCTGCCGGATTGCTCTTGTTCCAACAACACATGCCTGCGATTCGCTCTCTCAGGCTGCTCTCTGCTTAGGTCAGGCCAAGGCAGCAGCATTTCCCACCGCTCTAGCAAAGCCCTGCATACAAGGCTCACAGCCTGGTCTCCAATACAATCTCCTTCGTGAGCAAGGAAAAGTGAACTGTGTCCTTTTTGCTCACTCTGTAGGAAAACTTTTTTATGCTCAACTGGTGCCAAATCCCAAACACATAACCTTCAAATTCCCATTAATTCTTCTTGCAGAAGAAACGGCCTCTATATCTTCATGCAACATAAAAATGGATCACTTTCCCCAAAAAGCCTGCTACAACAGAATAAAAATACCAGTGTTAATATGTCAAAGGACCACAGGTGTGGACCAAAGATTTTAGACAATTTTTAAGCGTCTAAAAGATTCAGGTTATACCCCTGCCATTAGAGTTGCTTTAAACATTCTTATTCCTTAAACGATCCAAAATAACAGCTTGAAGAATGATGCCATAGGAAAATCCAATTCAAAAAAGTGCTCAAGCCCATTTAATGGTGCCACTCACGTGCTGAGCGCTCATTCTGCAGCTCCTTGTCTATCTTCTTTCTAAAGAAGAGCTGTGGCAGAGGTCCCCCGGCCAAGCAGACGGTGAGGGTGTGAGCCCACGTGCTCGGGGAGCTCGTGCAGGCAGAACAGCTGAGCCACCCCTCAGCCTCCAGGGACGAGAACACCCAGTGATTCTGCACTGACCCCTGCGAGCCCCCCAGCACTGTTCCAATTAATGCTCTCAGCACTGCACAGCAAGTGTAGAGGCTTACATAATACCCAAATGATTTATCCTAACTGTCTACCTCCACTATTTTTATCTGCTTTCCCAAAGTATTTCTCACATGGAAGATTCCTCCCTATCCTCTACTTGAGTTCTCCTCAATCTGTCTCCTTTTTCATTAATGTACCTGTGCAAGCTACCCAAACTGAACAACACAGTGAAGGAATTTTGGAAAAAGCTCAAAGGATTACCATTTTCCTTGTATTCTCACTCTTACCTCTAAAAAGCCATTTAAAAAAAACGAATATGAAAGTTTAAAATTCTAGTCTTATACAAAAAAATATGGAATATTTGGAAAATAGCTTCTGAAAAGATTTCAGAAAAGCAATTTTTATAAAAATGGTGATTAAAGACAGAATGCTTAGAAGTTGTAGAAAACAAAACAAACAAACCCAAAACAATAATTTTGTCAGTCATGCAGAAAAATGAGTGAAAGAAGTTCCAATTCTTGTATTTTAGTTGCCACCATTAGCTGTATTTAATTAGAAGAATTGAACAGAGCTGCGTCTACTTTTCACAAAAAATCACATCATTAAAGATTTATTTATGGAATATATTTGCACATAAATACAGGAGCTCAATAAAATGCTGATAAGCAGCAAGGCAAGATATTTTCCCAGGGACTTTTTCTAAGCAGTTTCCAAAGCTAAGTCATAGCAGCAAGTGTCTGCGCTCCCAGAAGAACATTTTTAACCGTTGCACACCAAAAAGCTGAAAAGCACATAATTACATTATCAGCATCACAGACTCACTACCTTTGATTTTTCACTGCTTGTGAAAGAAGTCTCAAAGTCAGTTTAAGTTTTGCCTACATATTGAGCACTGAAGGATTCCCATAAAAAATTACATATGGAAAGGATTTCACTGAAAACCGAAAGTGATCACATGAAGTCAAGAATGCTGCCCAGGCACTAAAAGTCTCCCAAACACTGGAAGAAACATTTTTTGTTTGGATTTTGTTTCTTCCAGCCTCAGAGCGCCACAGAAAAATTAGAATTTATTTCTCACAAGTAAATCATGCTGTGTTTATCAGTATGTGCAGTTGACAGAACCTTTCTTCCATGGAATCCAGATGGCACAAGCAACACCGAAATAGCCAGTGTCAGTTGGGACGGCAAACACCGACCCTGGGGGATTGGCAAGGAGGAGGAAGGGCGGGCAGTTCTGCACAGCCAGCCCCAGAGCAGCCGCCATCCTGCCTGCACCTCTGCAAGCAAACTCAGCAGATGTTGGAGCACTGGCTCTCAGGCGCCTGCGCACACAGAGACATGTATTTTCTATGGTGAATCCAGGCCTAATTACTGCTGCCTTCAGCTTGGCAACCTGCTCGGAAAACCTGACACATCTGCCTGGTTCAGCGAGCTCCTGGAGCCTGCACACTCCTCCATGGTGCCCCCAGGGAGCACGGAGTTTAAAAGCTCAAGACCTGTGGTACATCTAGACCCAATTAATACAGCAAACTTCATTTTCTCCTACAGCAATTTACTTAAATTTAAAAGAAAAGCTTATTTCCTTGAACACCGTGTAGGTGTCACTGCAGTGGAGGTAACGTCACTGCAATGCCAGAGCTAACGTGGTCTCAGGGGCGAGCTCCTGTCCCACACGCCCCGCTGCAGGCTGACCCATGGTGGGCTTTGGCCATGCACCTGTGGACCATCTCCTCCCCGTGCAAAGGGGGAGCTTGGGGTTAAAGGACTACCGAGAGAGGAGCGCTGAGGGCTTTGCAGAACCAAGCTGACGAGCTCTGATTGCTCTCCCTTTTTTAGAAGGAAAAATTCCCAGTAACTTCTCTGGAAGCAGGATTGGGCCCAGAGCCCAAACATGCTCTGGGTTCTCAAGTCCTTACTCACCACTCACAGTCAGACTCACTTGCGCGGGAGCCAGCAGCGCAGCAGGAATGTGCGGAGCTGCTCCAGGCAGAGCAGGCAGCAACGGCTGCAGGAGCCCGGGGTCTGGCACCACGCTGCCCTCCACTCCTCCAGCCTGCACTGCTGCCATCTTCACCCCAGCTCAGCCAGAGGAACAATTTCGTGCTTTGTACTTGCTGCACTAAATACCATACATGTACCTTATAAATGCTGTCCCTCTGTATCTGTATAGAGTGAATGCAGACGCCGTCAACTGAGCTTCCCATGCAGGCTCTTCAGGCAAACTTGAACTTACAGCCACCCAAGTCAGGACACATTATTTATAATGCTTTCGACATTTTACTTTTCTCTCCAAAAAATACCTGCTCCAAGTTCAAGCCCAAGCCATATTTTGCCTTGCCAGATGATCTGCGACCGTCTCATGACTTATTACACTGTTATCATCACTAAGCTTAGCAAACAGGGCTGCTAAGTCTATTAATCTTCTGAAACACAGTCTGAAACTGTAGAAACAAAACACCTCACTACAAGATATATAAAATGTGGTATAGTGAGATAAGGGGAAAATTCAGTGCACGCTCTGTTAATTTTTTTCTGTGCCACTGCAAGCAAGACTGATGCACTTTTGTAAGAAGCAACTCTGAATGTAATGGTAATGACAAGTACATAAGTGAAAAAAAATTCCTTTTACAACACCAGCCTCCCTGAGCAGCAGACAGCAAGGTATGCTTCCAATAGGAAAACCTGGACTATATGTAGAAATTCAAACTCCCACCTGTACATTCAAACAAAGAACTGATAAAATGAGTCAAATACAGCTGGCCTGCAATGGAGGGCTATGTGAAAGCTCACTTCTCAAAATGCCAAATGACTAAACATATTTTAAATAAGTACTAGACAGGTTCTTTTTATTGTGCTGAAATTCATTCCGATTCAGCCACCGATATACAGCTTACATATTTACGTCCCAAAATATTTTTCTGTGAAAACAAATACTTGGCATATTTGCCAAAAGCATAAGGTCTTAAGAGCAACACAGGCACTTGCACACTTTCTGATAGCGCTCAAATAAGGGCTGAAAGTTGTTTCTCTCTGAGACTTCTTGCCAGCTGCGACCGGCAGCTCCAGGAGGTAGCGGGGCTGCAGAAGGACACACAGACCTGGGGGACTGAGCTGGCACACGGGCTGCGTGGCAGCGGGGAGGCAGCACGGCCCCGTGCCCCCGCGCTAGGTTAATGCTGATTATACACTTGGCTCATGGAAATGATAATCTGGCTACACAAAACTCACAGCCAAGCTTGGCTTCCTTGGTTTTCCTGTGCAATCTGTAGATTCAAACAAAAATGAACTCTGAGCACACTGTTTAGCATCCTACTGACAGAAGTATACTTTTACCTTTTAAACTGCTGCTGATATTTCTAATTAATACCAAATACCAATCATCCCATTGAAAATTCAGGCTGCATTTAGTGAGAAATTAAGTTAGACTTTAGTGAGGACAGATTACACCTATTGCAAACTTTGACTTTTTTTCTTTATAGTACATTAAAAGAGTTTTCCCAGCTGCCTAAAATAAACATATTTTGGATAAAAATATTCTTCTATAACAATGCATCATATGCACATAATTTGAAACATGGACTATTTCACAGGGTGGTAGCTGACAGCAAGCAGACATTTTAAAAAAAATAATTGATCCCAGAGGAAAAGCAATTCTCCTGATACATAGCTGGATTTCATCCCGAGGTCAGCACACATCAAACCCTCACACAGTCATCAAACAGCCCAATGGGCACAGACAGCCTCGTGTGCGTCGACCTACACCAGCTCAGCACTGCTGCTGTCGCTCTCCTGTTGCATCCACTGAAGCTATGGAAGAAATTTCAGATCAGCCTCAGAGCAGGAAAATTTACTGCTGGTTCTGAATGCACATAACAGTGTAAAACAACATTTGTCACTGGCTTTATTCTCCAAACGAAGCAATGACTAAGACATTCACCCTGCACAAACTGCTGAAGTTAGAACGGGAAAGGGTGACATTGACTGCTCGCTTGAACATCCTTACCAGGAACCACGCTCCATTATAAAATGCCACATGCAAAACCTTCACCTCTCAACTTTTAATATTAAATGTGTATTTTTTTTTTATCTTGGGATGTATTCAAGTTTCATCACAACTGTGATACAGTTCTAATGGTCCCTTCTCTTTCCTTGTTAATTGCTCTGAACTCTCATTGACACTAATGGGAATTACAATTGCACATACGCACAGCAGAACAGACTCCAAATGTCACCGAGGATAGCAATGAAAAACCATTCACGTGTTTATCTTTTCGGTAAATAATTATGGGGTAGTAGGAAGGAAATGTTGTTTACTTTGCTGCATTACTTGGGAAACTAAGTTTACAATATATAATTGTTAATAAAATAAAAAACCTAATAATAATCATAGGCAACTGCTCTAATCCCTAAGGAACACAAACAGTGGAGACCACCACATGTGTAGGCAAAGGAAAGCCCTGAGCCTTTGCCTGCCCTGGGTCCTCCTGCCACCCCTCTGCCCTGTGTGAGGCTGAAAACAGCAGAACAGATTTGAACATAGGAGTCCCTAGGGAAGCGATCAAACCCAGCCAGATTCCACACCTTACAGTCGTTAGGTGTATAAAGCACATTAATCTACACATCCGAGCTTTGCTCGCACTCCAGCAGATCTCTGAGCCCTCTGGCAGCACCTGCACGTTTGTGTGCAGGATTATTCTGCCACCGCTTACAAACAAACGACAGTACAAAACCAGATCATTTCAGGCAACACCTGATAGCTGACATCAGTGTCTTTCCTTGCTCATACTGGAAAACCATCATAAAAATATATAAATTACAACCACAGTAAAATTCCTTCTGGACAGGAGCAGTTGCAGGATTTTTTTGACAAATATTCATAGTTACAGAAGTTATCCTCAGCATGGACAAAAATCATAAAAACGTGACAACAAAAGGGAACAGAACTTTTTTTTCAGTTTTATCTTAATGAGCTGGTCTTTGTTAACAGCAAAATCACCTCTTCATAGCATTTGCATTTAAAATGTGCATAAGGCAAAGGAAAACTCATATTAAGCCTTTGAAGGTAATGAATAGCTGCTGCAAGGCGTCTTTTATAATCCAACACGTGTGACTTCCTCGATGTTAGCACTGTTAGAAATATGATGGTTGCAGTTTATACATGTGGTTCCTAAGTAGCAATCATCCTCTATTCTGGACATCAAGAGGTGCTAAGGCTCATCCTCCTAATTACAGGCATTCCTGTGTCATTACCACCTCTGCATTAAATCTAAAGCAGCAGAATAAAACAAGTACTTAAAGGAAATAAAAACAGAGGGGAAAGCGTATGTTTTAATCTGAACGGGCCACGAGATCTTCATCTATACCACATGTGTAAGAACCTTTACTGTGGCCACATAACCCATCCTGGACAATACGGTAAAAACCATGCAGCTTTAACGGTCTGTCTCCTCTGAGCAGCCAAAAGAGTGGCCCTGTGGAGCAACACTCTTTTGACCATTTAATGTTTGTTTCAGCTGTTTGGTGTGATGCATCACCATCTCTTGTACTTCAAATTTATTTTCCAGGTTTCCAATACACCTAGGCTCCAAGTTCAGGAAAGTCAGATTTGCACGTGATGCAGGGATGCAAAGCGATGCAGCTCGGGCATTGTGCAAAGGCCACAGAATAGTCCATTTACCAGTCTTCTAAAATTCCCTTGGAGGACAGACTGCAGCAAATTACGTTATGGGTTCTTTTCAATCTTATCCTCCTTGCTTATGAAATTTTGGAAAGTAGCATTTTCAGTGCTCCCGAGACATGCAAACTGGACAAGCACCAGAAACCTCCATGCAAAACAGGTTTTAAAAGAAAGCAACAGCAGCACCTGCTACTTTCAAATGTTTGTCGGTGTGTGGTATTTGTCATGGAGGCGTCTGTAATTATTACCAAGTAATACTAGTAAATGATGAACACCATCTGAGACTTAGTGAAGCAATAGAGTACTAGAATTCAAGAGGTGGAATAAAGCAAAACAAAAGCAAAACAAAATTAACCTTTCTCCAACACTGAAAATGAACATCTTTATTTAAGGCTTGAAGCAGCTTGATTCATGCTTATTTATTTCTGATTATATTGTTGAACTTCCCAAAGCAGAATGAACTAAGAGCATTTCCAGTCTAAAGAAAAATCAGCAAAACCCCCTGAAATTTTTACATGCCCACCCAGGCATGCCACCACTGGCAGCAGCAGAGGGCTGCGTGCCCGTCTGACTGCAGCCCAGCACAGAGCCTTACCCGCACCCCCAGCCTTTCCGAGGCGCCCGTGCTGTGGCTGCTGTGATGGCGAGGTACTCCAGGAACCAGCACAGTACCCTACTAAACCCCCATTCCAGTATCTTGCTTAGGATTATGCTTTCACAATCTCCTAAGTCTCACCAGGATTAACTGGGCTGAAAGCCCCTCACAACACTGTACAGCGACTGCAGCGAGTCAGTGAAAGAATACCTTCTTGGCCCTGATTGCCTACAGAAAAACCTTTGAGTAAAGACTATTCTGAATAATGATTATGGTTACTTCCACAATTAGATAATACTATACCAGAGAAATTTTAAATTAAAATTCTCTGCTTCCACTAACTAAACTCTTTTGTTGATACTCCTTAAGATAGATACTATCCATTGCCTTGTTAATCTACTAGATCCAAAACTCTAACGTCTTCTGCCACGAGGGTGAAGAACGTGGGTCAGATATCTGCCTAGGAGGGTCTGAGCTGTAGGCAGTTGTTGGATACATCTGAACTGGCGATTTCCCATGTTTGCAATACAGCTTTCAGCCCAGAAAAACACGAAGCTCGTGCCGATCCAGCACATGGCACAGCTGAGCTTCACAACACTTCTGAGACAGCAAGCACAAAGGAGGATTTTGTGGGTAAATGAAAAGAAATCACAAAGCCAGGCTGTTCCCACTGCAGGGAACGCCAGTGCTGTGCCGTGGATGTATGGAAACCATACCCTCCGCAGCTGAGGGGAGTTTTCACAGGACAGCTCTGACGTTGCTTCCTGACTCAAGTGAACTACAAATTGCTCACATAACACTCCAATTTTGCCAATTGATTCAACTGCCTCATAGTACAACTAAGCATCCTTGGACTCAGACCCTTGCCTGCCATTCAAAATAAATTTAATCCAATGATGGCTTTAAAGAAATGGGACAATAAATATGCCCTGTCACTTTCTCTCTCCCATATTAGACAAAGAAATCTGTTGCCTGCGTGTCTTTCCTCAGTAGGCCGAGTAAATAACTGCACAATCCTGTACTTTTAGGTGTCACGTAAACTAGGCAGACTCCACAATTACCATTAATTCATACATACAACATACAGGGTAATAAGTTTTCAAAATTTTCTCAAGTTGGGAGACTAACTGGTTATAAAACTTAGAATGTTCAGTCATCGCCATTGCTCTTCTATTTAAACATCATCTGTTTCAACTAAGCTTAAAGAAGTTTTGTAGCTCAGAAGCCCAACCTTTAAGTCCAGGGAAGTCCAATTCCATTTTACAATGTTCTAGTCTACACCTGATCCGACACAAGCTGAGGAAAGCAGAGTGACACGGGCCTCACAAAATTTAAATTGCAAAAACACACGCTGGAACCGCAGAGCTCAGCTAAGCATACACCCAGCATCCCCGTCCCCTCCAGATGGGAGTGTCGGGGTGCTCCACTCCGCAGAAAACCTCACAGGCAGCACTCCCAGCTCAGCCCGCATTGCCCTGCAAGCGGACAGACTCCCGACACCTTGGGTTTCTGCACTGGTACTTCCCAACCTTCCATGTCCAGCAGTTTTGTCACCCATTTCAGTGAAACCGGGGATGCCAAGCCTTTAATTTCTTTCTCTTTTATCTACTTTAAATTGTCATAATATTGTTATATGTCCGCAGGTCTGGCAAGGGTCAGCACCAAACAAAAACAGACAGAGCCCATGCGCCCTGGTGGGAGCCTGCAACCCATCACCGCTTCCAAGTGCCCAACCTCAGGCTCTCACCCTCAAACTTCCCCTGCAGTAATAAGTACCATTGGTTAATTGTTCATTATGCAAATTATTTCCTTGTTGTCACTTTGGAACATGCTGTCATTTCATTAGAACCTTTTTTCGTAGTGCTAAAGATACAGTCCAGCTACTTATTCAATGTTGTTATCCATTATTTACATACCTCTCTCCTATCCATTACATCCCTTTGTTAAACCTGCTCTCATGCAGTTTCACTACCTCTACTTCTTTGTCACCTGTGTCCTTCTGCTACTGCCATACGTTTTGCGGCATATATTCCCCCCTCAAAAAATCACCAAATAACTTCTTTCTCAAAGAAATAATCATATATTTTTCTAAAATAACCATTTTATACAGGCAACATCCCTGCATTTTTCTCTTGAACTATACTAACATCTTAACTGATTTGTTTCCAGTAACTAGATGCAAAACAAAGTTCTGAATGCAAGAACTTTCTCTAAAGAGAAAAAAAACCAAACCTCTATTTCCACCCAGTTAATCTAGAAACTCCCAAAGGGATAGGCAGTACAGTGAGTGGGATGGGATTTTGCTCAACACCGCGATGTGCCTGCACCCAGACTAGTGACGTCCCTTTGAAGTTACCGTCTTCTTTAAAAATCTAACCTAAAGAACTGTGTTTTTTTCGAGCACCCGCATTTCCAGGACACAGTCGCGGCGCAGGCGGGCGGGCAGCCCCAGCACAGCGGCCTGCCGCCTGCCGTCCCGGCACCCGCCCGCTTCACACCGCCTCGTCCCTCGGACGCCGCCGGCCCGGCCCTCCCGCCCGGCTCCGCCGCCGTTGCCGCCCTCGGGGCTTTCCCTCCCCCGAGCGCCCCGGGACACGCCGCTCGCCCCCCGCACCTGCCCCGCACAGCAGCGGGGCCGCGGCCGGGACGGGCTCCCGGCACCCGGGACCGGGTCACGCGTGGCGAGCTTCTACAGCCGGGCTGTAACACCTCCGGCTCCGCCAGCGCCAGGAAGGGACGCCCGGGCAGGCGGGGCCGCTCCCCGGGGCGCCGCTCCCGACCCCGCCGGCGGAAGACGGCGGCTGCCCCCGGCCCCGGCCCGCGCCCCCGGCGAGCGGAGCGGAGAACCCCCCCTTCCCCCGCGCCGCCGCCCCTGGCAGGCCGCCGCCCGCGGGGCCCGCCGCAGCCGCCGCGCCGGGGGAGGCCGCTGGGCTGGGCCGGGCCGGGCCGGGGGTAGGGGCGCCCCCGGGCACCTGCAGCCGCCCCCGCCGGCACTCACCTCTGGCATGCTCCCGGGGCGGGTGGGCGGCGGCCCTGCCCGGGCACGGCGGTGGCGGCCGCGGCGGCCCAGCCTGGTCAGGGGCGCATGCTGACAGCGCCGCCGGCGCGGCGGGCGGGCGGGCGGGAGGGAGGGAGGCGGCGGCAGCGGCCCGGGCTCCCCGCGCCGGCCCCGGCCCCGGCTTCCGCCGCCGCCCCCGCCCCGCCCGGAAGCGCGCCCCAGCCGCGGCCCCGCGGGCAGCCCCGGGCCCCGTCGCGGCCCCGCGAGGAGACCCGGCCCCGGTCCCGCGGGGAGCCCGGGCCCAGCCCCGGCCCGGCCCGGCCGCGCTCACCTAAGCCAGGCGCAGCCTCCGGGATCCGGGCGACACAAAACCGAGGAAAAGGTGAGGAGCAGAGGCGTCGCGGGCTGCCCTCCCCCGGGGACTCGCCTCCTTCATCCTCCCAGCGGCGGAGCGGCCCGGCGCCTCATGAGTCACGGTGCCCGAGCCCCAGCACACGTGCCCGGCCCCGCCGCCGCCTCCGGTTTCGGAGGAAAGAGGAAAAAAAAAAAAAAAGCGGGGGGAGGGAAGCGAGTGGAAAATGTCTCCGGCAAAACAGCCCTGCCGACACCACCGCTCGCCGCCCGGCCTGCAGCACGAGGTCGTCAGCACAAGTCTCCTCAAACTGCATTATCCATTATAATACTGTTCTTTCCAGACCCCCCCAAAAATGCTTTTCCCCTAGTGAGGCAATAGTACTGATATTCTCTCCAGAGCAGGCAAAAAGACCGTGCTTTCATCCCGTTCCCCATTCCTTCTTGGCAAATAAAGCGCATTGCAAACTGGTAATTTTTGCCCGTTTGGTCCCAACAAGGCGAGCCCGAAGGCTGCCAGCTGCCGCTGGGGTCCCTGGGGAGCTGTGCCGTCTGGCGTGGTGCTCCCACGGGCCCTGGGCGGGTGTGTCCCCGCTGCTCCCAGGACAGCCAGCACACACTTCGGCCAGAGCAGGTGGCCGGCACCCACCACGAGGGACGGGTGCTGCTCTGAGCCTCCCCGGGCTCCAGAGCGACCCTGTCCCTTCGAGACCAGCAAACCCATCACCGAGGCGGCAGTTCTGCTCTGCCGCGTGTCACATGGGCAGGTGTCGGTCCCGCCACGCTGGTGACGCCGACGGGAGCAGTGCAGAAAAAGGAGCTACCATAATATAGACAGACACAACATAAATGTGTCCCTTGCCAGGACACACATCTAGGGCCACACGCGAAGGAGTCTCAACAAAACAATGTGGCACTAACCTAAGGGACAGAAAAAGAGAAGGACATGCACCTAAACATACCAGAGGCAGGCAGGCTGCCAGGCGGTGGGGTGTGCGCAGGGACACCAGTGTCAGCCTGCCGGGACACGGCAAGTGGGATGGGAGCTCCGGGGACGGTGATGGGGATGAAACAATGGAAAGAACTGGAAGCAGCCTGCCAATGCTGAGACTGGAGGAAGCACAGCAATGATCTTCCAAGACTTAAGGACACTATAAAGAGCAGGGAACAATCTGGTCTCTGTATTTATGGTGGTGAGGACAAGAAGGCTTAAACTGCAGAGAGAGAGATTCAGGCTGGACTTGGAGGAAAAAAAAGGACTGACAAGGTTACTAAATCAAGGTTAGACACTTGTCTTGAGGAGTGATTTAGGTACACTCCATCCTGCCTGGGGCAAGGGAATGGATTAAGTGACCTTTTGTGGTCCCTCTTCTAGCTCGATCTTCCTCTGACCCTGTCAAGGTTTACTCTTTTTGATCTATACTTCTCTTTTAAAGTGTGCCTTCTGTTCCATCCCTGAGGCTCACAATATACCTCTTACATTGTTAATTCTTTTTTTTTTTGCCATTTGCCATAAAAGATTCCTGTGCCTTTGAAAACCATGTTTTTCAGTTCTCTATATTTTACTATTTTAATAATATCAGTGGCAGGATTCTCTGACTTTGTCTTTTGATATCAAGGCAGCAGTCATGTCTTAGCCAAACTGACACCCAAACCCTACAAATATTTGCAATGATTCCAGGAGACATTTTACTTGGGTTTTTTTTTCAAAGTATTATATTGTATGAAGCAACTGTTTATTGGTAAGGTGAGTACATTTCAATGCATATACACATACATTTTCAAAAAAACTCAATTATTCTCTTTTCCCTTAAACTTTTAATTTCAATTTCTGTTTTCTTGCATAGGGAACAATTCAGAGAACTGTTACCTTATGGCGAGCGCTCCACAGTTTCTGTTCCTTCCTGGTCCCTGTTACTAAATGTAACTGTAGGCGAATTAGTTAAGACAAGGAGATCCCTGCTTCCCCCTGGGCGCAGGCTTTGCCCGAGCAGCTCCCAGGGGTGCCGAAGCCCGGGCTGAGGCTCGGCCCCCAACCTGCAGGTACCTCGGCCGCAGATTGCCGGATGACCAGTGCAGCCGCCCACGGCCGCTGGCTGCCAGCGCTGTGCTCCCGCCTCTCCACAGGAATGACAGTTACCACAGGGAGCTTCCACAGAGGCTTTAACCGCTCTTAGGTTTGGAAAGCATTATCAAATGGACATGTCAAACGCTCGCAGCTCCACCTCCATAGAGCTTTCTCCTCACTTTGGTTGTGAAAATTAAAAGCCATCAAATAAATGAGTGTTCACAGAGAGAAAGAGTGTGAATCCTATAAATGAGTTGTGCTGCCAGTATAATCTACACCATGTCAAAAAGTCATCATAATGTCTGTAAGGAGGCAATTTTTTCTGAAGTCCCGTAGGCGTTAAGCATTGGTCCTTCACCGGCAGGGACTGCAGCACGGGGGCATGCACGGCAAGAGAAGGGGTTCAAGGGCTGCTGCAAGGAGCTGGGTACCACACATTTCAGAAATTAAACCACAAAAAACTATAGAAGGCTTTTCCGTGGTTAAGTTTTCAAATTTGGTCTGATCTCCCTTTCAGCTCCCTAACAGCTCAGGCCAGTGCCCCAGTCCAGCATGGGCACTTCACCGAAGGGGCTGATTTAATGCTCCGGTGTGCGTGCTGCTTGCAATGTCCCATGCCCCACATCTCTCTTCCTGCTCACCTTTTGCGTGGAAATACCAGATACTCTGAACGCCTCTGTCCTTTACACCTTACGCTCCTTGGTGACTTTATTCTGAATTCTGATTCCTCAATTCTTTACTATTTTCAACGTTACTACCGCACCGGATTCTCTCGACTGGAAGCACACAGTGGCCACAGCAACACTTGGGGCTGGATGCTGTGACAAGCAGCGGTCGTGCAGTGGTGCCCTGTTGCCAGAAAATAAACACACGGCCTCCCTCCCCCCAAGCAGGCTCCCGTTTTCAGATGTGGTTTAATTTCAGCCTGTCTCTGTTTCCGCAGGCTGGGACTCCCATGCCATGTATTTTTTTAAACTGTGAGGCTGGTGTTCATTGCCAGTCAACAAGGAAACTACAAGGCATATCGACCTCAGGGGAGACAAGGAAAAAAATCAAAGGTTTTATCTCCAGCATCAGGAGTGTAACTAACTTGCTTGTGTTAAACATCGCTATCAACACAGAAACCTTGTTCCAACTTTACTTTTTCTACCAACCACATTGGGGGTTGTAGTTCTGCTAGAACTTTGTCTTTCCATCTTCCCCCTCTCGTGCTTGTCTTTCCCTGCCCAGTCTTGTAATTTGTGTTTATTATTCTGAGCATCACTTGTTACCCATACTCAGTTGTTCCAGAATATCTTTATTTTTACCTGACAAATGAAAAAAATCAGTACTAAAGTGGTATTTCCACGGCAATTGAATGCTACTTTTATTCATTTATAGATACTGAGCTTCTATTGACTTCTGAAATTTCAAATGCTCGCTCAGAATTACATCCGCCACATCCTTCAGTCCGTAACAGAATAAGCCAAACCACTTTGCTGTTTGCTTTGAAATTTATTAGGCTTGGAGACTAGAGGACATCTGTGAAATGAGGTGATAATATGCTTTTCAGCTTTAATGAATAATTCCTCACTTTACTTTGGGAGACAAATAATATTACCTGCTCAAGAGATCTGAACTCCAGTTGTTTCCTTCTTAAGGCTTTTTGTTCTATTATACAGCCTGGCATTAATATAATTAACTTTTCTTTTTGTGTGCTCTAATCACACCCTGCAACAGACCACACAGCACTTCTGAACCTGTAGTGAGAAACGGGATGCCTTGAACGTCCCTCCTCGGGAACTGCCCAGACCGAGCAGCCTCGGGGAGCATCCTGGAGTGCTGAGTGCCCGAGGAAGTGAAGACACGTCACTGACTGGGAGAACTTTCTGGTATTTTCTGTTTATCATTTTTGGATTTTTTTATAGAAACTGGAGACTGAAAGGACATAAAGAAACATTCCTTTTTCTTTCAGGAAAATATGCCATGAATTTACACTTGTGTTTCAAAGAAGTTTAATCCAGATCAGTAAAAAATGCATGACAATGGGTATCCCATCGTATTTTTATATTTGCCTGATATACATGACTTTGCCTGTCATTATATAAAGCAGCAGCAGTACAGATGTACCACTCAGATAACATCAGCATTGGTTGCACACACCTTGATAGTCTCTGGGAACGAATGTTGCAATGGATCATTTGTTGCTCTTCCTGTTTCTGTTCTATCACAAAGAAATACGCGAGGCTGTTTCCTTTCTGTATGCTTACATCAGTACGCTGGGCATTTTCAAAGCAGTTGTTCCGGTCACAAAATTTTCCGTACAAACTCCTCACTCCCCAGATTTCTCTTAAATAACTTCAGTAAGCCAGTGTCTGCACAAATGATCTTTTCTATACACAGAGCTAGCTTTAAAAAATAACTGGTGTCTAAACTGTGCCTCCTTGTCCTGCCTTGACATCGGCAGCAGAGCAGGTATGTGGACACCAAGATGCTCACAGCTGGAATGGCAGCTCCCTACCCAGCCCCCTCCGCCCCCAGTTTAAAGGGCCTACCTTCACAGCCGTTATTTGGTTGCATTGGTAATTAGGTTTACTTAGGTTCATTTTCCTGTCAAGTCCATTTTCACATGACAGCACACAGCAACCTGCCTTCTGGGTTTGGTACTTGCTGCCTGCGATGGCAGCAGTCCTGCCAGCCTCTCCTCCCAGCCCTGCCGGGCAGCTGCCACCACCAGGCGTTTCTTCTGGTGCTGGCTCCTGCTGGGAACCCCGCTCAAACATGTCCCTTCTTTGACAAGGTAGAGGGCCAGTTTGCCTTATCGTTGGGTTTATGCCCTGTTCATCTGTGATGTCATTTCTCACTATATCCTATAAAGTGAACGTATTCTATTTCACATAGGTTTATATAGGTTGCAGGGGGTTAAACCCTAGAGCACAGATGCCAAGCACAAGCTCTGCAGTAACAACATGTCCAGGCAGGGCATGGTAAAGAGGAAACCATAAGGAAATCGCAGATCCAGTGGTCTCCCAAATTATCATCTGATAATGATAATTACCATCTGGGATACCAAACAAGACAATGGACAAATTACCTTCCAGCAGAGAAAGATAAAGAAGTATGTCATTGTACACTTAGCTTCGTATGTCATTCAAACAAAAAGACATAAATTAGGAGAGGAGAAAAAAGAAACACATTGTGTACAGAGAAAGTATTTTGAGAGACATTTTATGTTTTAGAGTCCCTATGTGATATTACAACTGGAGCAAAAAAGAGGAACTCTCTTGGCTGAGTTAACGCAGCCCTTGCACAAGTGAAGCAAGAGTCTGACCTCTGAAGATTGTGCAACGGTTGCCTGGCCTTCCCTCTGAAACCCGGTGAGGAAGGCTGCAGGGCCAATGACAATCCAGCCCAGGCTGGCAGAAGCCCCCCAAGCACAGCAGTGGGACACCAACGTGTCCTGGGTGCCATGCGTGAGGATGGCTGTTGGCATCCTCTTCACAACTATGCCTCAAGCAGAATAAAAGCACTTCCCACTTCAGTTCCTACTTCAAAATGATCTGAAGGGAAAAGTTTAAAGTGAAAACTCTGAGTGACAAGTCATCCTGTAACAGGCATGGCATTAGGGACATAAGGTGAAAATATATTTAAATTTTCTCTTTGGCATTACAAATGTGATAAATACTCTGAAAAATTACTTAAGTCTGCAAAATTAATAAACTTGTATTATGAAAGCCTCATAGATAATTTCTAGCCCTCCCTCAGAGGTGGGTTTCTTAAGGCATTCCGTGTGGGCAGGAGAAGGTAACCCGCCAACTCAGCGACTGGTTTTTTTCAATTGTTACTCCATAAAGGCAGCCACCCTGGCAGCCTGCTGCCTGCCCACGCAGCCTGAGGGTACCTGTAGAGGCCTGGTGCCTATAGGGAGGCAGGCATAGGTGACTGGAGGTGCACAAACTGATGCGCACACAGCTAGCGAGGACCAAAGCCTCCAGCTCGGCTTGCACCAGCTCTTTGCTTCAAACCCCAGCTCCTGCTTGAGTAAGATTGTAAATCAAACAGGAATCTTTTGCCAAAGAAGAAGAACAAGAAAAAGGTCAGCTAAGAACCTAATTTGATTCAGAACTAGCTGACAAAGTCCCTGGACTCCAGCCAGCTGTGTAGCTGGCGCTGGGTGAGAGCAGCCTGGATGAACAGTCAGCGCTCCCATGTGCCCCGTGCCCCAGCACCCGGCACGCTCCCCGCCTGCACTGCACTACACCGGTGCCCCCGGCAGCCCTGGGCAGGAACGGGTGCGGAAAGGTTTGTTCAGCTGCTTAGGCACTTCCAGCTGTGCACCCGAAAGCAAAGCTTCTCTCCTTAGTATTTACAGTAACATAGCACTTAAAGGATAACTACATTAAGAGATCCGCAGTCTCCTTAGCAGCCTGCCCCCCTGTTCCGCACAGTGACTACAGCAGCACTGGGCTGCTCTTCACTGCAGCCGGACTGCAGAACTCCCACCCACGAGGGATACAGGGTGCTGCTGTACCGCTGTCTGTTAAACAGATAAGTAACAATCACAGTGCAAATCAATCTAGCTTGAAATATGTCTCGTGGCTTCATTTTATCATAACATATAGCTGAAATACAATAGTCACAAAATAAACCTTGTACTCTTAATTTTCCTTTTTTTCCCCTGGCCTTTATTAAAAGACAAGTACACAAGTTACTGCAAACGCAGACTAAACACGATTATGATCCTGGAGAAGCTACTCGCTTCCTTAAGCTGTTATTTGTTTGACACTCGTGAAACTCGAGTTCCCTGAAAAGGTCTGACATTAAATTTCAGTCTTGCTGATAAAGAAAGCAATCGTTACATTTCTTCTAACACAGTGCAACTTCTGCAGTAACGAACTTCCGCTTCTGCTTCACAGCAACATGGAGGCCATCGCTTTCGCACTACAGTGCTAAAAGATTTTTTTTTCTGTTTTAATGATATTATCTTCATATGCATTTTACTAAAGTTAATGTACAAATTTCAAACTTGGCCCTTCCACTGTATTGTCCTTTTATTTTAAAGCCTCCTGCAACTATCAAGTGACAATATTTTTGTTAAAAGTAATAAAGTATTTAAAATCTCTACTAGTCTACAAGCATATAAATGAGCAAAATCCACACTTCACAGCGAATAATTATGATATATGCCACATCCTTTGCATTCTCTGTAAAGATTTCTTTATTGCTCTTCAGTTTGTGCTGGAGCCCAGCTGGCAGTGCTGGGGCCCACTTTAACCTCTATGGGGAGCAGTGCAGGTTCTCAGTCCGGGTGGACCCTGCCTGCGATCCAACATCATATTTAATCATGGAAAACTGGTGGGACATTCGCCGGCAGCAACATATTTCACAGCAGGAAGCCGAGGGTTCACTCTCGGGGATTAATGTCATTTTAATTTCTCGTGGGCTTTACCAACAACTCCTAGGGAGCCAGAGCGGGGCCAGGGAGCGATGCTGCAGGGACGGGCACCCACCCACCTCACTCAGGGCTGGAGGGGACCCCCACACGGGGGGAGCAGCGCTTGGCCCCCATTGAGAAACACACCCGAATTGCAGCACAACTATGGCGGTGGTGCCTCAGCACAAGCATCCCGCCCTGTCTCCACTCCACCAACACTACAGAGTAAACTGTTAAACCAACTCATGGGGCTCTTGAAAGCACGTGAAAATCTTTCTCTCAACTTTTCCAGCAGAACAAGCACCACAGAAGATTAACTGACAAAATGATAGTAAAGCAAAAGACAAGTGAACAATGCACCCGCCGGCGCTGCGGTGGCTGGCTCCCGCACCGGCTTTGTCCCACGTATTCCTGGGAGTGGGTCAGTGCTCGCTCGGGGACCTGGAGGAGCTCCACACCACAGGGGTCCTGTTGCGCCCCCGGCAAGTGCCAGGAAGGGTCTGCTTTGGAATCTGACTGCTACTTTTAATACTCTTAAGAACTGCAGATTTTTGTTACTTCAACTTTACACAACAAAATCTTACATTTAGTGCTCATTTCTTTAACATATTATTTAAATCTTCCCTAACTTATCTCAAGATAGCAAAACCTATATGCCAAAGTAGGCGCAATGAAATGCAGACATAATAAAACAATTTAGCTTTCTGAACAACTTACCGTAACCCGCTAAACAACTGTACACTATTCTGCTGCGAATTTGCACGTCCGGCAAGGGCCACAAAGTGGAGTAAAAAGCGTAATTCTTACCTGGGGGGCCTGATGCGTGGGGTGCGTTAGTGCATGCTGCAGCGCTCTGGCAGCGCAGCCACCGCCTCCTCCGGCAGCGCGCGGGGCTAATTACAACATGCTTTTTTTGCAACAGTGGGATGGTGGCCTAGCGAGAGGGGAAATGGTGAAAGGCCAGAAGAATTATGTTTTCCAGGCCCTATAGGTCTAAGGATGTGAAATAAGCTATTCGCAGTAGCATACAGCAGTAACCATGGCAACGGGCTGTGGTTTGCATGTATATTTTCTTAAAGAAGCAAAAATTACTTCCAGCTAATAAAAAAAGAGATGCAAGGGGAAGTGCTTTTGCATCGCAGCCACGTCTCGAGTTGCAGCATGGCTCGCTGCTGGGGAAGCTTGCGTCTCGGGCACAAACACGCATTTTGAAATGCACCAGTTGAACACATCTCCGTTGCGACCCATTAATCTGCCCATGGGCATCTGGTGGGGGGACGGGCTCAGGCCACCCGACCAGGCCGTCACCTGCAGTCCCTGGAAATGGGGCGATGGTTGGGGTGGTGCCCCTGGGGCTCCCTTCCTGCTGTGAGCCGCAGATAACGGCTGCCCAGCCAGCACTGACGGTGCTGCTGCTGGCACACTGCTGGCAGCACCCACAGCACAGCTGGCCTCAACAACCAGAGATATTTAGACCCATTTTTGTTGTTTCTGCTGCGGCTGCCACCATCTCCGGGCTTCCTGCACGAGCAACAGCCCTTCCTACCAAAGCCCTGCAGAGCAAGAGCACTGCAGAACTTGCTGGAAACGGCCCTTGCTCAACCCAGGGAGGGAAACGCTATCCCCCCCAGCTTCACCGGTCACTGCCAGCCTTTGTAAAACCTCAGAGCGGCTCCCAGCCTGGGGCAGCGCCTCGGTAGGAGCCGACTGCCCGTGGAGGGTATTGCACAGGGCAAGGAGGGGTGTGTGGGTGGCAGCTGGGGAGCAGCAGCGCGGGGAACTGCTGCAGCGGAAACGCTGTCTGGCTTCCTTTCTGCTTGTTTAAGCCGCTTTCTGCACAGGGAGCAAGAGGGCTGCCTACTTACAGGGTACGGTGCACAAGACCCAAGCTTGCAAAGCGGCCTGTTTCTCAGGAGCTGCATCCCTTAACTGCCCGTGCTTTCAGGGTGTGCTGGAGGTGCAACCTGCAGATAAAAGCAGCCTGGAAACCACTGCAAAGGGATGCTGCAGTCAACACTAGCAGGAATTACGGACAGGATTTCTTGTTATTTCTTTCCACTCCTCTACCAGTGTCTCCCTCTACTACTGTTGTGCTGTTGGAAGGCTGGTGTCAAGGCACGAAGGTTCACCATCTCATCCTACAGGATGCTGCATGAGTTAACAGAATAGTTGTACAAAAATTACTCAGCCCATTTCATACCCCTCCCAGCACCGTGGCACATACCAGCTAACCCACAGCTGGTGTGCTGGCAGAGTGGGCGCAGCCCCGCTGCCAGGGACCAGGAGGAGGTGTCTTCGCCTGCACGGCTTCATCGCTGAGGTCACTGCAAGAGCTGCCATTTAATGAAATGCGGTTTCTCCAGACCTGGTCATTTATATTGGCATCACTGAAGCCCGAGGTGGGGTGGGAAGGCAAAAGCTGGCAGGGACAGGCAGGACTGGTGCTGGGCGATGGTTCTTCCTGGCAGCAGCGGGGGCAGCAGTACAGCCCTGCATGCTGGGCAAAGGAGAAGTCGTGCAAGCGCCAGGGCTCCCTTTTGTAACCGCTACCAAACTTCTGCACCGTGGGCTGGCTGGAGGGGGAGCATCCATGGGGAAGGCTTATTGCTGAGGGAGCAGTGGGGCAGCGCCGACCCTCACGCTCCTCCCTTGGCGGCAGCCCCCAAGGTCCCCCTTGTCTGAAGGATTTTAAGATCTTGCTGCTGGCTTGACTCTTTCAAAGAACCAAGCATTGCGGACAGCATCTCTCAAGGATCTATTCCTGGGAAATAACACATGGGTTTCAAAGCAGAAATAAGCAGACTGCTCAGCACAATATATTTGCGGTACTATGCTTACATTTGTTTTGCAGGCGGAGGGACTTAACTACTAATTCCTACAGGATGAAGCACCAAGAACTGGTTTTTAGGGAGCAGGATGCTCCAAGTTTAATACTTCAGCACCTTATACAACAACCATGGTTCACTTTATACCTGGAAATTAGGAGATGATTTACAAAACAGGCTTTTTCCATGTTAAAAGCCCAAACAACAACTATTAACAAAATACACCTTCACATGGACAACACCAGGAAATGTTTTTTAATGATTCACAAAGAGATGTTTTGCAGGACAGTTGTAGTTCAATGGTGTGTTTCAGGAGCGATGTCCTCCCATGCTGCACCCAGCCACTGTCAGACTCTCCTCCTCCTGGCCGGTGCATGGCAGGGCAGGGCATGGACACCCGCCCATAAAGACAGGCTCTCTTTCTGTCAAAAAGTGATTTAACTAGGTTGGCAAAATCCCTTGTATGGACGCTGTTAAATTGTGTTAGGATTGTTTAAGCTGAGGCACACGATTGAATGAGATCAGATACTGCTATCATCATGTGCAAGTCCTTAATCTGCAGCAACTGCAGTGGGGAACACATTTAATCTTTAAGTTTTAATTGCTCTTTAATATATAGTACATTAAAATGCATTAACTATTTAAAGGAATTCATACTACAGACGTCCACTAAGCAGTGATTTTTTAAATCATGTATTTATACAGCTACCGCTTGTTTTTGGGGGGGGATGAAGTCCAAGCCCACAAACTTCACATGTGTTCCTAGGTTTTACGATGAAAAAGATTACGGAAATTTACACTGCATAGGTTATATTTTATTTTTGAAAATTACTGGTGTAAAATATGCAAGCCGCAGAACACAACTGCAGGAAGAGGGCTGCAGGAGGAGGCAGGGAGAGAGAAGGCACTGCTGAGGAGGCAGGGGGAGAAACACCATCTGTCCTGCACACGATAGCCCCGGGGAGATAAACAATTTCTATATTCTGACCCACTGCGCTCCTCTAATCGCGCATTTCAGCGTTAGAAAGATGCGACTTGGAGTGTGCCAGCCTCCCCTGCCCTTCGGAGTGCTGCCAGGTGTCGTGTGCTGCTTTTCACACGACAATGTTATCTGCTGCACATTATCACAGGGCAAGGATTCTTAATTCATGCATCTAAGCAGCACGCTTTGCCGGGATGCGGTGGGTGCTGTGCAGAGCTCCAGCTCTCCCTGCCCACAGGCGAGACTGCCCATGCATGGAGCACACACCGGCACCCTGCAAATGCAGGGACATTTGAGGCCAACACTAGAAGACAGCATGTGCAATCCCAGTACGCATATTTATCAGTAAAGTGCTTCTCACAAGATAAAAGTCTTGTAAATATTAAGGAACTCTTCTTGAGCCACCAGACACATGTAAGTAGTTGAGACAGTTGAAAATGGCCTGGTGTGCCTGAATGGTTTTATGCAATTTTTCAGCAACATAAGGCTTTTTAATCCAAGAGCTATCCCATTTAAAAATCTTGCTGTTCTTATCTCTTCGAAAGTATCACAGTTACCCCAAATTTACCAGGACCATGGAGCATAAGAGTATATTCTGTGTTATTGCATGTCCTGCGAGGCACAGGGTGAACTTTTTTGTCAGTTTCAAGGATAAAATCTTTCCCTTCTGGGATTTGCATCATTAGTTTAATCAACTGATGTAATTAACGTAGTAAACAGAGCAGGAAAAATGTAGTTACCTTTTCCAGCAAAATGTACTTCTCTCCTTTTGATAACCAGCAATCTTTCCCAGAGAGTTCAAATGTAAAGCGAGATCCAGGACATTGCAAAGATCCAAATCTTGAGCTTGATTTCAATTGCTAATAAATAACAAAATACATATAAATTGCAGAATGTAAATGATAAGCTAATTTGATTTTACTAAGAAATAGCTATTTCTAGTGTAGAATTTGGTGCATTTTTGCAAGGACATGGATACCATGCATGAGAGTGCTCCACTTTTCCCATCCAGAAGCCTTTTTCCAGGCAAAGCACAGGCATGCTGGTCATTTGTCAGGGCTTTTCAGAGGTTCAGCAGCCTGGTCAGAGTAAAACCTCTGGTGAGAGTGAAAGGTACTCAGAAATTTCAACCACAGAGGTGCAACACATACGGTTTTCCGTGTGTGCCAGCCGCCTGTGCAGGAGCCCAACATGCCCTCGAGGTCTCCGTCAGAACAGAGGCATCCCTGGAGAGGGGTCCTGTTCTGGTCTGAAAATCACAGCTAAAGTTACAAAGAGATATTTCTCATTTGTCGTACAGTTCTTGCACTGCTGGGTTTGCGTGTTAGCAAACATCACCCCTTCTTGTCTCTTCAGGTAATTCACTTTAATGTAGTATTAACACATGGGCTTATAAAATGTTTAGAACAGGGCCAGTACGCTTTCCCTACAGTGTCAGATACCCAGCTGGGGAAGTCTTCACACTCTGATAAATGAGTAAAACTGTTCATTAATTACTGATTAAAGACAAACTTGTTGGCACATTTTTTGCTCAGACTGTTGTTTGCTTTTCTGTGTTTCTTTTGCATCGAGCTGAAGTGTCATCAACACCAGACTGCTTAGGGAGATTTATGGTGGTAGGTCAGATGACAACACTTTCCATCTAGCTGCTTCCTTTTTTATTATTATTACTCCTAAAGAGTTGTCCAAAGCCTGAGGTCTTTCTTAGGCCTTATTCCACAGATACTAAAATATTGAGTTCCTTTGGAAGGGCTTTCTTCTCTCTTGAGCCTAAATTACCTCCAGTGGGAGCTCAGTGGAGGGAGGACAGCCAGATACCAAGCACAGTGTCACTGTCTGCCTTTTGCATCCGTGCTGGAGCAACATCTTTGCTGCTTGGCAGCTCATCGACGCTTTCTGCATGTTCCCCGGCTGAAGTCATAGCCCTGCATGTGACTTGTTGCTGTGGAGATGCCTGTATCGCAAACACAGGAATACGATGCCAGAGAGCAAAACAGTATGCAAAAGCAGAAGAGCTGAGCAAAATACTTTATTTCCCTGCAAATGTCATTAGCAAGTGCTAGCCCTGTGGAGGAAGGACCTTCAGAGAGGACCATGAATGCGTCTCTTCCCAGGGCTGTGCCGGGGCCACGCGTGCCGTCCCGAGAGCAGATGTCTGCACCCAGGGCTCGTGCCATGCAGCAGCAGCAAAGCCACCACTGTGGCACCGCACCTGCCTCCAGCGCTCCAGAGGTTTACCGTGACTTGGGCTTTTGGTTTGAAAATGTAAATGTGTCAAGATGTTCAATTAGTAATTCATGTGACAAACCTTTGAAGAACCCCTTGCAGGGCATGGCAGCCACTTGGAAAGCCTCAGAAGGAGAGGAGCACGCAGTGCTGCGGACTGTGCGTGATGGGGGAAGTCATGCGGGATAACACTCCCTGGCCGAGCTTCGGCTCCTTCCCTCCCACAGCAATCCTGGGATGGGGAGCACTTCACCCCCAAGGGCCATGGAAAGCCATAAACTGACACTGCCATTATAGGGCTGAACACGTATTATGGTTTTTGGGGGGTTCTGGTATCGTTTATTGTAACAGATCATTATTGTATTTTTAATTATTCTATTTGGGATGCTACTTCATAAAGAGAATCTGGCTGTTGGAAAGGTGGGCAAACATGACCTAAGATTTACATCTTGAATACTGAGAGACTGGGAGACCAGCAGGTCTCGGGCCAAAGGAAGAGCAGCTCTGCTGAGCCTCTCGGTGCTGGGCAGCGGGTGCAGGGGAGCTGTAACCTGCTCTCCAGCCTCCCAGTGAGCCAGTCCCAACGTTATCACCCACTGCTGTCTGCGGAGGCAAAGACTCAAACAAACATCCAGTTCAACAGCTGTTGTGGTAACTGCTGGCAAAACCAGGGTGTACGATTGCTCATGGTTTGAAAACAGCCCTACATTACTTCATTTTTTGAGTCAATAATACGATTTCATAATTATGCAAATTATAGTGGCAGCAGAATAGATGAAAAATTCATAAAGTAAACTGTTCTTCCAAACCGAAGTATCCTCCATAATGCTGAAAGGCTCCAAGTTTATAATCAGTATTTTTTTACAGAGGATTTCTGCTTTTGGGGGGAAATAACTCTCATTAATACCTGTTTTCTGTTAAAAAAAAAATTTGAGCAAGAAGGAGAAATGTAAGAAATGTCATCTATGTGCTTCATAGCGTTCGTGTGTTATGAACAGTGTAACTGGCACATACACTTGCATATCACTCGCATATACAGCATTTCCCAGTTAGGACATTCACTATTCAACAGAATAGGACCTGAAAGAGAACAGCGTAGCCAAGAAGTAACAAGAGCTAAAACTAAGTAATTCTCTGGGGAAACTGTGCTAAAGTCAGCAGAGATTCAACCAGTTCCTAAGAGTCCCAGGTAGCTCTGCACAGAAGTCCCACTAACACAGAAAAAGTCTTTGTAAGCCGCATCGTACATAATGAGAAATGCCGACAGGGAAAAGCCACCCTTGCACAGCAGCCCTGCACAGGCACACTATAGTCTGATATTTCCCTACAGCCACTTTGTTCCTGGGGTCTCACAAAGTCGCACCAGCCACTGCTGTCACAAACCTCATTTATAAACCTCCCAACTTCAGTAAAAGCTCTGCAAATTTCTAAAACAAGCCAGGAAGGCATATAAAGGCATATAAAGCATATAAAGCAGACCTTTATGCTATATATAACCCCCTAAAAATACCAGTGCTCTCCTATGAGGGAATTTATAAAACTGGCCAACATCTTCCCAAGCTGGTTTGCCCTCTGATAAACAAGCTGGGCATCCACTGTACTTCTGCTTCAGTAATGGCATATGTGGGACTGAGTAGAAACCAAATATACAAAGTACTCTCTCTTTTCATATTATGGTATACAGCCCCACCAGCATACATCTTACCAAGTGGCATTTCCATCACTAATATCATCCATAGTTAAAAAAATCAGGATTGCACGGTACAAAAATGTTTATACACTTACGTGATCCTGACCACACAATACAAGCTGTATGTGTGCGAACGTCCTTTGAAAACAAACTTCATTCCAGTTTTGTACACGTTACTGTTCGGTAACTGCAGCAGGCTAATTTGCATTTTCATTTCTTCCTTTCTCGTTTCACACCGTTAGCAGAGAAGGGCTATGACATGCCTAAACCATTTTAAAATTAGCGTTTCCATTGCCCTGGAGACCCCTTGTATTTCATGACACTCGTGTCTGTGCTTTTGATGAGATGGCAAAGCCCTAACAAACCTTTTGCCAAAGGGAACAAACTTTGGAGTACACCTAGGAACTGCAAAATGCCCAAATTAGTCTATTTCTAGAAAAAGAAAATAGGATCATGATTAAAATACTTTGTACGGTAAAAATAAGATTTCTAATATGGTTTTCATACAGCAATCACTAAAAATTAAGACGACAGTTAAATGGTTTACTACCAAAAGACATGGGGCAGACCTGGACGTTGCTGGAAATCCTAGCGGTAACCCGCCTTGCGTGTTTTCTCCAAATTTTAGTGACAACAGGAGTCGAGGTTACTCATCCCCACCTGGGAGTCTTTAAAGCCAGCCCCCTTTGGGGAACGCTAGCATTGGGTTCAGTTTCTGTTCTAGAATTTTTTACCAAGCTGGCAGTCCTTAACAAAGCCAAGAAAGCCTCTCTGGGTCAGGCCGGGGTGGGTGTGCCATCCCGGGGCCAGGAGGTTGCCACGCTCGGTGGTCCTGCGGGATGGGCTCGGTGTGAGCCCGGAGCTGGTGCCCGCAGAGGCAGCTCCCAGGACCCTCGGCCTCCTGCTCCAGGGGAGTCCCAGCGCTTCCCAGCTCCTGTTTCCCTACAGCCAAACCCAGTACTGGCACCTCAGACCCGAAATGAAGGGCAGTGCCGCTTACGGCACAGACAATTATGGGGTCATCCAGAACGGTCAATGAACATCCCAGCCTGCCGAGGCCATCAGGCAGGTGAGAGAAAAGACTGTCTTTAAAGATGGGATAAAATTGCTAGTCCCCATTAAGGATAAAATATAGTCACCGATGCTTTATCTGCTCAGATAAGAAACAACTGAAGCCATCTGGAAAGCACGTGCACTGACGGCATGCAAAGGCAAGGGAAGGAGAAGGTCTCTGACACCACACTGCATACAATAGCTGTGCAATTAAATCCTTTTTTTTTTGTCTGTGGGATACGAATGATGATGAATGACAATAGGGGAAAAAAAGGAAACTAAGATATTAAGCTGAAGCTACATGTTTAAATGCTGATCTAGTAAAATATAAAACTGAGAAAAAAATCCGTTTGGAACTTCCTGAACTCTACTGTTTTCCCAATAGAAAAGGCAAAATCCAGGCCATTTCCATCAGAACAGAACTGATCCTACAGTGCTGTTTCTTTTTCTGTGTTGAACAGTTTTCTGTTCTGCATATACCAATAGATTTAACACATTCTTATTAAAGCTGACGTTTGTCTGGCTAGACACCTGACTCTGTCCTTTTCATTATTTTTCTGAGTTTTCGTCAGGTCTCTGGCTCTATTTTGAAAAATCATGATTTTAAAAGTTTTCAGGGGCAGGAGCATTTTGTTTTGTTTGAAAAGAATGAGGACACTGGTTAATTTGTAAAGGGTTATCTGAATCAGAGGAAATGTGGGAAGTATGGACAATCTCTTCTCTCCTTAGTTAGGAGATAAAGTATCCTCTCTCCTCATTTTCATCCCAGTGTTTGGAGATAACAGCTTTGCCTTTCTGCTGTATATCACATCGAACAGATCCAGATTGGAAACAGAGGTCTCTTCCCTGATATGGGAACTAGTAACAGGATCCTGATATTTTTATATTAAAAACCAGTGTAATTTGCAATAATAAAGTGGGGCTGCAAAAGACCCTCTCGTGCCTTCTTGTGTTGTTTAGGCAACTTTCCTGCTTTCCATGAGAAATTGTGTAACTCGAGCGCAGACCTGCGCTGGCCATGAGTTACGCCATGGGCACATCGGCTCTAGTGTGGATGGGCAGCAGTGGAAGCACCTTAATTTTCCTGAGCTCCATCTGATATAGAATCATAGAATCATTTAGGTTGGAAAAGACCTTTAAGATCATCGAATCCAACCGTAAGGAGGAGGTTGGCTCAAGGAAGTAAAACATATAATTCCTGAATACGGAAGATGGGCACTATATAAATGCAAATTACACCAGGTAAAATGGCTGATACTTATTTGGCTTCTGTGTTTTGCGTTTTTGCCTTTCAGAAGTTAAACCCCAAACAACATGGATAGCTATTAAAGGCCTTTCTGCTGGATTTTTTTTTTTTTTTTTTTTTTTTTTTACTAAATGTATCCAGGCATAAAATAATAGATAGTTTTAAAAAGTGAGCCAGCAAGTGCTTTGGAGAGCAGGCTGACAAGTCCTCCAAACATCTGATTCTTACAATCTGTTTATACTCAAGACTATTTTGCCCCTTGGACACATCCCAGCATAAGCATGGCATTTAAAATAGGCAAGCCAGCCGTGCTTTCATGCATTCCATTCTTAATAATACAGGAAAGTAGCTTTATTTCACCTTCGAACTAACTTGATTTGTGAATCTGGAACCACAAATATTCCCATTTCATATCAGGAGCAATATATGGTGCTCCATTAATGCTAAGTTACTGGACTGGTAAGGTTACCAGTTCATCCCCCACCCTGACCTTATGTTTACTGAAATACCTTTTCTTTTCTTCAGTATCAAATACTGGTATAAGACCTATGACACAGTTAATTGTAACTAACAGCTTTGCTGTTTGGCATTACTTTCAAAATCTCTTTCCATGCCATGGCAATAATGAAGATCTTCGGTCTGAGTATGCTGCAGCCCTTCAAAATGCCATTTTCCCCCCTAAGATTCATAACTAATTTCATTTCTCCTAAATCCCAAGGACTTTAAGAAGTAGATCGCTAAACTGAAATGTTTATTGTTTCCTGAGGAATATAGGTTTGTTACTGCAACAATTCTGCCCATGCCGACCTCTCAAAGGACAGACAATAGAGTGATATAAGATAATGAGATATGAGATAATAGAGTGATTTAAGCCTCGTTCATGTGAGACAAATACAGATGCCTAATATAGCAGAGTCATAGATTTTTAGGAGTGAAAAAAGTTTATCTCCGTTTACTAAAAGGAAGCATGTGCTGTCGCTTCCCGACACGTTTTCTGGAGCTTTGTGCAGCCTTCCGTCAGCAGGTCTCAGCCGACGCCATCACTCTCCTTTCTCCGGGCAATCCTTCTGCAGGGCAGTACACCACCATGGATCTTTTCTGCAGATTTTCAGGCCTAGTGCTTTATTTAATTTTCTTTTTCAATTCTACCTGTTATCACCCCACTGCCTGGCAAACGGCCAGCATAACTCCTCTCCTGCTCTGCTTTTCACAACCTCCCTGTTTTTTCAGAGCAATATCTCATTCCTGCCCATACCGACTCAGCCAAATTAAATATTAACTCCTGGAAATGTTCCTCATTTCTCTCTCTCACTTATCTTCCGGGCAAGGCTCCCCCTAAGCTCTGAGGCTTGCCGGTATCGCGGTGCCTGTGATGCCAACGGCACATCCTGGGCGCCACACAGCAGCTTTCTGGAGGAAGGCTTTCCCCGGCCGGTGCGTGGGTTGCAGCACGCAGGTGTGCGCAGCCAGAAATACCTGGGCTTCCTCAGCTGCCGTGCCGTGTCACACATTAACACATTAATATCTAACCTGCTGCTTATCCCTACATCACTTGTGCCAGGTTTCTCTTTTCCAAGGACTGGTTGTGCTCACAGCCACTTGCCAGCAGGCACAGCTGGGGTTTTCAGAGCAGATTGTCAGCTTGCTGCCCAGTCTGTCCGTATTGCTTCTCCCCTGCCTGACTCACAAGCTTGCGTTGGGTTTGTGGGATCCCTACCGAGCTGTGTCATCTGATAGTGTAATTATCTTTCCCTTCCACATCCTTAATGATATTAAAGGTGATTTAACCTCACCCCTTCAACATCATAGTGAAGAAATATTTATTACTGACCTCCTTTAATAGTCCTTCATCCTTTCTATAAATCCACACAAAACTGTCTCTTCGACGCCACTTTATAAGGCACATTATCAAATGTTCTGTCAGTGTATAAAGGTAACTTCACCATAAACCCTCGCTCGTTATAACTTCCACCAAGAGGCTCATTGTCTCTTGCTTCTCTTATTTCTTCCCTTACTTCAGTAGGGAGACTAGAACTGAATTTACTACAGAAGGAAATTAATTTTCTCCTCCAAGGTGATATATACAACCCCCTGCAGTAAGGCTTCTGGAAGCGACCAAAACTACTGCTAACGTTTTCCAAAGTCACTAATCCTTAACAAATTGAGATACACGTCATCCAGCCAGAAGTTTCATATGGGTTCTCCCCTTGTGCTTCTTCAGTATTGGTAGCTTATTTTGGGAGGTGTTATGTGCATGCTAGACTGGTTTTCCAATTAAATACAAGAGTAAAGCAGAGGGTAATTAGTGTGCTATATGTATAAGAGCTTTTCTTATTCTCCTAATCCCATACAGATGTATTTATCCACATCTGGTACATCAGCCCCACGCAGGCAGTAACTCATGGTGGTCTCTACAGCTGCAGCACGCAGAGAAGCCATCGCTCGGGTCCCAGCTTGACCGAGCCATGGGTACCCTGGTCTGGTTTTACCAACCTCCTCCTCCTCTGAAGCTATCTGGAGTCTTCAGATTTTATGAAACCACAGAGCAGACCATCTAAAGAATTCCCTTAATTACCATGAAGCCACAAAGCAGCCCATCTCAAGCAGTCACTTAATTAGCAGCCTCTTAAGGAAGGCCAAATCACCACCTCGCCCCCATGCTCCCACTCCCCCCCCCCCCGCAACTCCACTGGCCCCAGCTGTGAAAACAGGGTGTGAGCCATGAGCATCCCCTGTCTCTGTGGGTGACGAAGGCACTGCCGGACCCGCGTCTCCTGCCATCCTCAGCACACCAGCATCTTATCCAACCATCTTGTGTAACCATAACTTCAGACACTTTTCTCTCATCTCTAAATCTACTATGTCAAATTTTAGCTACCCAGCTATAAGATCCATGAGAGGCATTGCCTGTTCCCTGTGTTTGCATCTCCCATGTTTTGCTATATGGTCGTCGTTACTGCAGCTTCCCCAAACGTACAGATATTCTCTTAAACAGAACATGAGAGGGTGCATGCTTTTGACTCACACACATCTAGCCAAAGCTGTGCTTAAAGTCACTCTGAAGGAGAAATGTGACTACAATATAGAGAACACCCTGCAGGCAACGAGAACCCTTCAAAGTAAAGCGTCATGCCAGCATTAAGTCAGAGTATTTCCATCACTTACTACAGGCTTGGGCAAGCTTCATGAACAGACATTTTCATTTATCCTCCTTAACAACACTTGAATTCTACCAATTTTTAAATCTTAATTCTTAACAGAACAGTCTATGACAGTCCCCAAAAAGTAAATTAGATCAGCATAAATAACACTGTTTTCAAACTGATATAAAATCCGTAACAGTTTTAAGTGTTTACTGGAATTAGAAATACTTGGTATTAGAAGCCAACCAGAAGTAGAGGCAACTCTGATACCTTCATCTAAGAAAGAAATATCTTCAGAAAGAAAGAAAACAACTAATTGCTAATTTTTTTTTTTAAATATAGATGTCCATTAATCTAACTCTTTACATTTTATGACCCTGTATTGCCAGATGAGACACAGCTTCCCAAGCCTTAGTATAAACAATGCTTTTGACAGCCACTGAACAACTCTTGTACATCTAATAAAAAAGGAAAAAGCCCAGCAAATATCACAAATCACTCTTTACTTATCCATGACCAACCATCATTTCTTTGTGTCAGACTCATCCCTCCAGTATTCTAAATTGGCCTTCACGGGCCAAATCCCGGCACTCTTTCTTTTCTTTTTTTAACTAAATACAAAGTATTAGACTTTTATGCTATTTCACAGTTGAAGGCCCACAGGATTTGCACAAGTGGCCTTTCACCTAACAGTAAAAACCTGATATTTTATCACAGAAACATTCCCTTCGACCTTATTTCCCTCCCTTCAAAGAGCCCAAGTGCCCAGTTCATATACTAGGAGCACACAACAGCATTTATTGTAACAGCAGAAAATGTCCTGTAACCACTTTAGTAAAAATTAAAATAAAGTAGGATTTGGGAACTAGTACCGGTTGCAAATCTCTTCCTTAAGTAAGTTGTGGACAGACATGGTAAATGAGGTTTGCCTTGCTCCCCTGGAGCGTTCAGCTCTCTCTAGACCCCACGCCACACACCTTCGTCACGAGTCTGGTACATCACAGGGATTAATTTGGGGATTGCCCTGATGCTCTGCTGACTGCCCTGCGCTCAGGGACTGGTGCTGGGCCTGGGCACAGGCACTTTTCTGCCCCCCATGCTGAGCTCTTTCACCTTTTTTTCCCCAGGAAAAATACTAATTATGCCAAAATATTATAACAATGCAGCAGCTTCAACTTATTTGTCTGAAGTATTGCACTTTAAATGACTCCAGCTTGTTTGTTTTAAATGAAGGAGACCGAATTAAGCAGCGACCCTGCAGGAACTCAGATCCTGGACATGAATCCTTCTGAAAAGCCACAGTGGGCAATAATGCAGAAATTGGGGGGGGCGGAATCATTTTCCTTGTCTCTTGCCTGGCTTGGGTCCACAGCAGAGTCCCTGGCTGTTGGGGCTGTGCGGGCCAGCTAGAGAGGTGGCACGGGCAGCCTCAGCCCAGCAGGCAGCACCCTGCCCGAGGGCTCACCTGGGGCTGCCCCACCACCCGGGCAGCATCCCACCGCAAACAGGCTGCCCCAGCAGGCGAGGCGCACCTGTCTCCTGCACCTGCCCGGAGCATGCTGGAAAGCCAGCAAACCCCTACCACATGCTCTGCTGTATGAACAAGCAACTACAAGGAAAAAACTACCAAACCTTTCCAGAGCATCCAACAAGGGTTTGCTCTGCATTTCATACCTGCAACAAATGATGCAATTTAGCAAAACAGCAGTCAGCTGGAGCAAATAAAGAATTGCACCTGAGGGACAGGTCTACTGACCTTTATTATTATTTTGTGAAAGAAGCAAGGTACTGTTGTATGCTTCAGCAATTAAATGACATTTTGAACTGCAGTTCAAGTAGAGGCATCAAATAGTTTACCAGCCACATTTAGAAATGAAGAAATTCTTCATGGAAAGACACTGTAGCTAACTACTTATTAGTTGCATTTAATATTTAACTAGAAGTATGTATGCTGCTGTGCTAACAGAAGCAGTAAACTCTGATCTGTTTCAGAACTCTGGCATTTTGGCATTTTATCAAAGTATTTCCTTTGCTTGGCAAGAGGGTTTTATATATCTGCGATCCAAAGCAATCACATTTTCAAAGTATTTTGTTGCAAAATTGTCAAGTTGCACAAGTGGAAGTACACAGCAACTCTTCCTTTACACAGAATACAGCAATTTCAGGAACGGAGATGTTTTTAAAGGATCACAATCTAAAGGACGACTATCATTTTTTTCTCACATTTGTTGCAGCAACATCAGCTGATTAACATTAGCTCGCCAGAGTGGTATTGGCTGGATTTACCACTGAAATGCTGAGACCTATTAATATTGCTGGCTCACTTTAACACTGTGAGTAGCAGAATGGCTCCAAAATAATACACAGCCTTTCATGTATAGTCACACTAACAGTGCTTACATAGTCCTATGTGATGGGAAGTTGATGATACGGAGCACAGTTTCCCTCCTGCCAATGAGGGAGATTAAAATTACATTTCGAAGTCAGATTTCATTTTTATGTGAACATGGAGAGTTATTGCAGGTTAGTCTACACATACACTTAAATAATTACATTATAATGAGCGTAGCAGACATGACTTTCTGTGCCCCACATATTTTTAGCCAAATAAAAAGCATGCTATTTTTTTTCACTTTTTAGCAAGGCCGTTCAAACTCTGGTGACAGCAGTGCCCCAGGTCCAGCTAGACACCTCGTTTTGGTGACTTACACATTTTGTACACCAGTATTTAGTTTCACACCCCTTCTGCCAGCTCTGGCAAAGCCAAAGGCCATTTCATTCCTGTTTTAGAATACCAGCCCCATGTTCCAAGAAGGCAATGCCGTTCTTCTCCTTTTAAGGCTGGCTGCACGGTCCTGGCCCCGGCGGGAGGGCTGTGGTGGGCGGTGGGGAGGCTGTGGTGTGTCGGAGCTGAGCCCTGCCTGCAGCCGAGGCTCGGGCAGGCAGGCGAGTGGCAGCGTGCCGGGCAGGAGCTGCTAAGCCGGGGAGCAGCATAGGAGCAAAGCACAGGAGCAAAGCACCGACAGCAGCTCTGCAAAAATGCTGCAAAGTCTCTGGCTGCTACTGGAGATGCCATTTCATAAATCTTTCTGCAAATAGCCGAGTTTGGGCCACCAAACGCCCTGCCCTTGTCCCGTCTGCCGTGCATCTGCCGATCAGCGGTGCTGCTGGGAGAGGGAGCAGAGACAGGACCACGGGGCTTGGGGACCCCCAGGGCTGTCCCACGGCTGGTCACAGCTGCCTGCTTGGGCACAGCCTTCCTGTCTGCTTGCACTGCTTTAAACAACAAAATGCAACCCCTGCAGTGCCAAAATGCAAGGGTTTTTGGCACTTTTGTGTCAAAGCACAGCCATGAACACTCAAACAGAAAAAATACCTGTGAGTCGGTGTTTGGGGTGGTTGTTTCTGAGGGGACGGGCTGGGGAGGAGGGCAGCAGGACCTGCCCTGGCTGGCTGCCATGAAAGGCCTTTGGCTTTGGGTCTGCATCAGACTGACACAGTTCACTGCAGGGAAGGAAAGGCGTGGCAAGGAGGTTGTTTCCACATTTCAGCTCCTGCACGTTTCCTCTGGCTCCAGGGGAGGACGGCTGAATGTGCTTGAGGAAACAGGGCTGCAAGCGGCATCCCAGGAGAGGACCGACTGCAGCCATGCCCTCCAGAGTGGGAGGGCAGCTCCGGGGGAACCCGGGGCTGCCAGGGGAAAAGCAACGCTCAGGCAGCGTGAAACAACTGAGACGGGCCGTCTTTTGCCTAAGAAAGGGAACTTTTTTATCACTTCATTGAAGTGATGCTTAAAGTTCTCCTCCAACCCTGCAAATTGAAGTACTCAAATCAGTATATCTTCTGCACACACTCTGTTCCACTTTTTCTTCTTTTATGTGCCGTTTTTTAAAATTAATAACCAGCTCAAGTACTACATAGATGACTGTTGGAACAGGCCACGCAAAATACACTGCCTGCTTTTTAGACATTCCTTAATTTCTGCATAGTGTTTCTGGGGATGGGCGTGCACCCCTTTAGCCCAGAGCCACGTCTCTGTTTCCAGGGCTGCAGCTCACTCGAGGGCTTTCAGCTGACCGGGATGTTGTAGAAAACAGTAGGTCTTAGGGTGACTACCTGCTAAGGCAGAGCAAGATTGCACTTGTTCCCCAGCCAGGCAAGGTTGTTGCCATCGAGGCAGTAGGCAGGACACAGCAAAGGCAAGACAAAGATGGCAGGAACCAACCGGGGCTGCTCAGGGCCCTGGGGGGCAGAAACCCGAATTTCTGCTCAGCACCACCCCTGCCCTTTGCAACCCTTCACCCCCAGAAAGGGCGAACAGCTGCCCAGAGGAGGGGAGGATATGAGGGAGGACGTTGGGGCCATGGGAAGGCAGGGGCCGACCCAGAGAGTGGCAGAGAGCGGCAGGGGAATATTTGCACAGGGTTAATTAGTTTTGTGTGAATCCGCAGATGGTTTGCAATTCCTCTTCAGGTAGCTGCCCTGGTTCAGATGTCCCCTGCAAAACAGCACATCCCTGAAAGCTTTCAAACCCGGAGCATGTCTAGGGAAGGGAGACACGTTGGGGTGCGACGGCGACCGGCCCTGGGCTGATCCTGCCAGGGGCTCCCATCCCTGAAGGGCAGCAGAGCTCAGGGTGCCTGGGGGGCTCAGAGGCTGTGCAGGGCTAGGGTCTTACAGGGCTCACAGCAGGGACCCAAGCAGGTCAGCCTGAGGCAGGGAGTGCAGCTGGGATGCCCACTCACCCTTCCTCCCCGCTTGCCCTTCATCCACAGGCTGGCTTGGGTATGGTTTTCATCAGCAGGACAGCAAGCACTGTCATGCCAAAGTTGGAGTCATCTCACAGCTGTGCAAATGCCACAGCTCATCCTGTTTCCCTCACTCCAAGCACCTGCATCACTCCCCTCCCACAGGATCCACGGATGCTGGGTGAGCCACCCACCAGCTCCACCCGAGGTAGTCATTTCACATCGTTTGTTATTTAAATAACCAAGGTGGTGTGGTTTAACCCCAGCCAGCAACTAAGCACCACACAGCCGCTCACTCCCACATGGTGGGATGGGGGAGAGAATCAGAAGAGTAAAAGTGAGAAAACTCATGGGTTGAGATGAAGACAGTTTAATAGGTAAAGCAAAAGCCACATGCGCAAGCAAAGCAAAACAAGGAATTCATTCACTGCTTCCCATGGGCAGGCAGGTGTTCAGCCATCTCCAGGAAAGCAGGGCTCCATCACGTGTAACGGTTACTTGGGAAGACAAACGCCATCACTCCAAACATCCCCCCCTTCCTTCTTCTTCCCCCAGCTTTATATGCTGAGCATTATGTCATATGGTATGGAATATTCCTGTGGTCAATTGGGGTCAGCTGTCCCAGCTGTGTCCCCTCCCGACTTCTTGCGCACCCCCAGCCTACTCGCTGGTGGGGTGGTGTAAGCAGCAGAAAAGGCCTTGACTCTGTGTAAGCACTGCTCAGCAGTAACTAAAACATCCCTATATTATCAACACTGTTTTCAGCACAAATCCAAAACATAACCCCAAACTAGCTACTATGAAGAAAATTAACTCTATCCCAGCCAAAAGCAGCACAGTAGGAAACAAAATTAATTAAATGGTACTTCCCATCACAGCAGCAATGAGAAGGAGCGTGACCCCAGCCACAGCAGTGAAGACCACACTGCCAGCTACCGAACCATGACACATTGCAAGGCTTTAGTAACAGCTTGAAAAGCAGAGGAATTCCTACAGTCCCAGTGTTTGGGCCTGGTATATTTTTATATTTTGAAAATTACTTTAATAATGAGAGTTCTTGAAGACAGACATTTCTGTAATCACTGAATAATTTTTTTTATTAATATTGGCTGGGAATATGTTAAGATGAATGATACTTATAAATATTCTAAATGAAAGAAATGGCCTTATTTAGGCAGTGCTCTAAATCAAAGAACATTTTGCTTGAGTCATTTTTTCTTCTAGCAGTTGACCAAATGATCGATACAATGTTGTCCACACCATATATATGGCTTGTCAATCCCCAAATCTTTATTAAAACTACTAGATAACTTGACATTTAGGAAGAGGTCTTCATGCTCTTTGACAATGGCTGGGGCAGCGCAGCCAGGAGAGCTTTGGTTTGGCTTCTGCCAATACAGTCGTTATGGTAAAGCCATGAATTGCAGAATCTCACACTAAGTATTCTCATAAGGTGATGAAAAATCTGCTTGTTGAAAAACATTTTCTGTGCAAGCTACAGAAGGCTGCATAAGGATGCAGGGGAATTTTAATTGACTGCATTACTGCAGACAGTAATAGAATTACTCTCCTATTACTTGTAATTAGAAGTTACAAAACATTGCCATAGTGATTAAGTCCCTAAATGACAAACAGCCAAAGCTCTATACGTGCTGGACACCAGTTTTCAAGTTTCAGAAGAATGAATTGGCTGTTCCCATAGGTCAGATGGTCCATCCACACTGATGAAACGTATTGCCAGGGTACAGCAGTTCTCAGCAGCTCTTCACAGAGCCTGCCCCAAAAAGGGTGCTGAGCCTAACAAGAATTAGCAGCCTGGCTTTGGGGTCCTTCAAATTAAAATAAAAATCTACATTAAATCTAATCTTTTGTCAAAGCAGTAGTAGATAGCAACAGTCCTTATTATGCAAATATGCATAATATGCATGTTAAAAATGTGAGAAAGAAAAAGAGAAAGGAAAGAAAAAAAATTAATTCCATATCTAAAGAGCACAGGAGCAGATCACAAGTGCTCTGGAGGAGGCTGTAGACATACTTTCATTTTGGGGTTGTCAGTCCTAGGGCCACCCGCCTTAGGACTAGGTATTTTTCCCTACTGCATTTCTCAGCTCACCAAAGCATCCTTCTGGGGCACTGTGCCCAGCCAGCCCTTTATCCGTGAGGTAGCGGCTCCACAGGCAGGCTTCACAGGCACACTTCTCCAGCCCCCAGCAAAGAATGTTCTTATAAACAACATTAATGCGAGCAGCGCATGCTCCACTCCATCTTCTGCACTTAAAATCATCCAGAGGAAAAAAAATGGTAATTCAGTCTACAGAAACACACGGTAAGGGCCCCCAAAACCAAGGGGAAAAGTCAAACTGCGAGGACAGCAGCAGCATGCGCGAAGGGATAACTCTCCACCATGGGATCTGGAGGGTGTGGGAGATGTGTTAAGACCAGGGGGTTGCCATAAGCCCCTACAGAGGGGCTGGCACAGCCGTGCACACCCCCGTGCCCTGCAGCCCTCCTGGCCAGCACCATCCAGGGCTGCCATGAGCAGGTGCGTACAGTGCTTTATGCTTTACAGCTCACAGCAGAAAATGGGATCCTGTGGCCTAAACCAAATATTTAGACGTTACTTAAGTGTGCTATTGCAGATCTGAAGGGAAGCGCTGCAGTGTTATGTCAGCAGTTACACCCCTTGTCCCAGAGATGCCAGGGCTCAGCTGCAGCTCTGGCTCCCGGTGCAAAAGTTACATCAAAATCTGATGTCTGTAGGAAATTTCTCAGTCACTGCTGATTGCAAATGCAAATTCCAAGGTATTCTAGTTCACAGATCACTGATGCCTCACCCTTTGGTAACTTCCTGTCTCTCCAGTAAATCATAGTCCTTGATTTCTTTAGAAGACGCTGCTAATTCTCACAGGTCTAGTTGAGACCTACTTTCAAACACATCATCTGCTATGAAATGCCCTCCAAACAAGCATTTTTATAGCACATTTTCCCAGTCTGAGGAATTAACCAACACAGATAAAGTATTTTGAGCGTGGCATTGGATTCACAGCACCTCAAGAGGCCACGTTGCTTTGTTATGACCACTTCACCTGCCAACAACCCTTGTCCATAGACACCCAGACCCATCCTTTCATGCCCAAATTAAGAGTTATCAGATAAAAAAAATGGGAAGACAACAAAAGTATTACTTCTGTCTTCCTCTCACGTAGGATCTGAGTCTGGCCACATCAAAAAAAGTGTCAGGGATTTTTCTGTAATCGCACATTGCTCAAGAACTACAAATGGGCTGATGTACCTACCACTTAACCAAAACGTGGTGACAAACACAAACCCCAGCAGACAGACAGAAAACAGACGGAACACACACCATTCACTTCACTTTGACACAAACCAAAAAATTCCATGATCTATTTTTCTATGACAAAACTGTTAGTAGAAACAGCCATCCTGTTCGTAAAGTGTACGGGCTCATGACCGTATTCTGGAAACGCTTGCTTCAGAGCACAGCCTTTCCACAGCCTGCCATCCCATTGAAATAAAAACAGAACAGTGCTCACTCAGTAAAGTTCAGTTGATGCAATCATTACAAGCTAAGGACATAATAGGGTATAGGGCGGTATCTCTAGAGCCTTGGGTTAATGATTAGCTTATTCCGTAAACCATAAGCTGGATTTTCTAACTCAATATTTAAAGTTGTACACTTTATATTTAAGTAATAAGTATGGAAGTGTCATAAAAATCAGATTTCAGGTAAATTAATATTAGGTCAAATATTTTTTTTTAGTGAAAAATGGACTAGCCTTTGGGGCATACACAGAGCTTCACAATCTGTAAGGCTCCACGCAGCACCAGTGGGGATGGGGCTATGGCAGTGCTTTGTCCATTCACCAGCTGAACTGTTACTTGATGTGGAGCACAGTGATGAAAGTGGTAACTTCAGATGTTGCTAATGAAAGAAGCAGCAAAAAAGGAAGGTCAAACTCAACAGCTGCTTTTAAAGATCACTAACTGAAAAATCATACTTGGTAAGTACCCCATCTGGGATCAACCGAGTAACAGTAATTTTGGCAAACAGGCTATTGATGGAGAACTGAGATGGCCAACAGTGGAAACAATTTCAAGATGATAAAGGCTGCTTAGTTTGGGTTCTGACAAAAGCTCATTTGGAGCTGCAAAGAGCAGAATCCTGACCCCAGAGTTTCCTGGTGTAGCTGCCGTGTTCTCAGAGACATCTCTGCTTTGGGGGCAGCATCACCTTCAGAAATGCAGTCCAGGCTTCCTGCTACAGCTAGTCCCTCTGCACCTCATCTGCAGTTGCGCTTGACAGAGCATTTCAGCCATCTCCAGTGGTGTCCTTTCACCACCTTCCTAGTTGACTTCCAAGTGTCTTGTGGTTGCCTGCAGCCTGGTAACCTCACTCCAGAATGAACTGAACACACAATGACAAATGGTGACAAAATCCCAAACCTCTGCAGAATCCTTGCAGAAGACTAGGTGCAATGGTAGCCTTGTTGCACTGGCAGAGTCACTGCTGTCTCATAGCACCAAGGGCCATAAGAGAGGTGACATCTCTCAGGCCTACTACAAAGCAGTGCAAGATGCATGTGAGTGCAGACCAGCTGACCGCATGCCTGGAGCGGTGCAAAGGGATGGAAAGCCCAGCTCCAGCCCTGACCTTCCCTCCTGGTGGATGGCACTGCAAGTCCTGGGGCTCTCTGTATGACAGTGTGCTCACACTCCAGACTCATCTGCTAGTACACATCTTCTTTTACTTAGTCCATGAGCTGTTAATTGCTTCCTATGGCAGTGGCCATTATGGATTTGAAGTGGATTTACCAATCTGTTTCCAAGGTCAGAAATGACACAAAGATAGAAACTCTGACTTAATGAGAGGGAAAAAAAAAAATCATTTCAGACTTCCTCATTCTCACAACCACCTCACATTATTAGGTAATATTAAAAGCAGAGCTATTTCTTCCAACTGTGAATTCCTATTTCAAAAGTGTTGAGGTCCTCCACTGCAGCGGGAGCAACATTACCGATGATTTGCCAGACTCCTCCTCCTGCCCCAAAGAAGTGCATCCAAAGTTGATATACACTGGAAAGTGACCCGACCACTGGATTGATCAGCTGTCTTGCCAGGCTCAGAAACTCTTTTTCAAGCTGAAAGTAAATTGTCATCTTGAGTATTACTCTGGAGCATATTTGTGTCTTCGTCTGGCCCTGTCCCAGAAGCTGCAATGGTGCTGGCGATCACCTAGAGCAGTAACAGTGCTGTCAGTAGGGCATGAAGACTGAGAGCAGAGCAGGGCTTCAATATATCCTCTCAGAATACTCTGTTTTGAAAGATTTTGACATTTCAGGAAAAAAGTTTCTAATGAATCCTCTACTAGCCTGTTGGTATACTAATCCTATTCCTGCAAGATCGTCATAGGACTGTCTTCACACATAGGACAGATCTAGACCCTTGCACCAACCCAGGGATATTCAACTGCCAGACTCCTCTGTTGGCTGCAGTGGATCAGGGTCACAGGGCTGGTCAGGCAGGCGCTGCAGAGATACGGGATGGCACAGCCTGTGAGGGACAGCCGTACCGATAAAACAGTCATTTAGAATTCAGTTGAGTTAGGCACAGCATAAAATGAAAGAAAATAAGTACTAGCCTCCTGCCACTAACCACTGACAGAAAGAATGGGTGAAGTGCAATTTAAACAAGAGTCAGTTAATCGGAAATATTATGCACTAATTTCTCTGTGTTAGTCTGAAAAAAACACCATCTGCACTAAGTTTAGCAGAGGACACAACT